>NC_135783.1:70998946-71342696 GCF_051106095.1 Pogona vitticeps | reverse complement strand
TTCATTAGCATTTTAGATGTTTATCAAAGGAATGATCCAGCGTCTGCCAACCAGTGCCAGGCGAGATTATAACACAAGCTTCATTTTAAATTCAGCAAAGAAAAAAAAGGAAAGGAAAATAAAAAGAGCTCAGAATAGATGAGAAAAAGGATGTATGCTCCAGCTATTTTTTTTTCTTCTGGATACACCTGAATTAATCCCATTTAGAGCAAAATCTGATTAATCACCAAAGCTGATAGCTCAGAGTTTGCTGAAGTAGTTAGCAAGACTGACGTATTTTCAGGAACATTGCAGGAAAGGCTTTCTTGGTATTCAGCTGAAGAAGATGGAAGGAGAGACTTTAATGTTATCGAAGCAAGTATTTTAGTATGCAGGTGCTTAATTTTCCTAATTAGTTTCATCAAAGGAAAGAATGTGTCAGAAATACCTCGATGGATGAATAGTTTTAAAATTCTATGAGCCTGGTCCTGAGCAAAGAAGAAAAAGAGGTCTCTATGAATGCAGTTGAAATTAGGGCCCCTCCAGATATTATGTTTCCAAACGTACACCTATGATGTTTAAGCGTATGTAATGCCTCTGCCCATCTGGTATGTTGGTGAGAAGGTGTTTGGGATTGACAGGAGAATTCCAATGCAGTTAGAGAATCAGTTCAAACAATTTAAAGGCAGTTTGGAAAGCCAGTTGAGTCTGAAATATTGGTTGGGTAGAGATGTATGTGTGTGAGAGAAAAGGAAATGTATTAGGATGCAATAGATTTCTACCCAACTTTGCACAAGTATTCTTCTCTGGCTTTTTTGGAAAGTGTGAGATTTTCTGGCATTCTCAATCCTTGCATTTGCAAGAATGTTTTTTCATAAAATAGATATAAAATCTGTGCAAAACTGCTCTTTAGGTCAATGGAAATTAAACTACTGTCTGTCTCTTTCTGAACCATCAGCCTCTTGCTCTGGGTTTGCTGGATGGGAGTCTTTCTTCTCAAAAAGAAAGATTATTAGTTATAAGCATATTTTGCACAAATTCTAGAAAGAAACACAGTTTTTAATCTCCATCTTGGCTGCAGCTGAGAACTCTGGTAGGTCATTCAAAATGCCATTGAGGTATCTTGTTGAGCTGACACAGTCTAAATCAATGAGGAGGAGGAATTATTCTGCACATCACTACTGTGTATATGTAGTCTGCACTGCCAATATCTTTTCAGAGGCAGACGGGCAGGAGATGGGCAAAGAAAGGCAGAAACCACATCAAAACTGGGTTATGAATGACACAGCTTGTCTTGATTACAGTTTTTAGGCTTTTCATATGGCCTCAGGCATGAATCTAGTCACTGGACAATTTACCTGCTAGTTCAAATCATCCACTAGCATCCATGGCAGGTCATGATAAGAGCAATAGGAGAATTAGGTCACTACAATGTGGACTGATGGGGGAACCTCCCATGTGACTTTGGTGTGAGACCCTGAGCTGAGCTAGAGCCAATCTAAGGTCCTTTAGTGGGGTCTCCTTTGGAGAAACAGATACCCTTTCAAAAATTACAAACAGGCTTTTATAAAAATATTGTTGCTTCTTCCATATACAGTACGTACTGCTGCCTAAATCTTTGTGCATTCAAGTATGTACTGTACTGTATATCTAAACTGAAGGAATATAATGCAATTGCTGGTGTTTTTCATAAACGATTAGACAAAGGTGACAAAAGTTAGTTTTCTGGATGACAGCTCCCAAAATTCAACAGCCAGCATGTATACCTAGTGTGACTAATTCCGCACTGGCTGGTGTATTTGGAATATAATGTAAAAAAAGAGAGTAATTTTTCCATTTCTGAGATTAAGGACATAGTTCTTCCAGATCTCTTGATTCACAACATGATTAATGAAGCATTTCTACCTTGGGCCCTGTGTATTACTTCCTGTTTTGTATAATACATAGCTGTATGCCTCATTAAAAGACAGAGCAATAATCTTTAGATATTAAAAGTGTGATTCTTTCCTGAAATAAGTGTTTGTTTTAAATGCTTGCTTTTTAAGATGAGTTTTCTAAATCTGGAAAAAATTCCCTTTCTTTTGACTGTGGCAGAACAATATAAAAAGAATTCACCCTGTATTACCATGCAATAGCTGATTTCAGTAGAATTATTGTGCGTACTTGCTTTACTATCTTCTATTCAAGCAAATGGATCATACAAGGGCTTAAATTTGGCTAGATCATAATATTTACGCTTTCCATCAACATGGAATCAGTGGTGTTAGCATTTCTAGATGTCATCATAGGGCATATCTTTAAGAATAAATAAAGTAAGTTTCTCTGCCTGGAGTCACAGGCAAGCTGTGGGTGCCAAGAGAAGGCAAAGTTTCTGAGACAGAAATGTATACACTGATGGGGACAATTTATGTGATAACATGTGCAGAAAATATAAGCACATTCTTTGGAGGAGAAAAAGAGAAATGCAGAGGGAGAAAATCTGTGGACATGAAAGAAACAGTAACATCCAGAAAGCATGCCCGGTATTTGAGTGAATCCTAATGCAAGTAGGCAGTTGTGCACAGAGATTCGCAGCCCTCACTGTCTGCACTGCTGTGTTGCCAGCTCTTATAGAATCATGAAGTTGGAAGGGGTCTGTAAAGCAATCAAGTCTAACCCCCTGCTCAGTGCAGGAATACAAATCAAAGGGTATCTGTCTGGTGTTTGTCTAAATTTCTCCTGATTGCCTCCAGTGTTGGAGCACTCACCTCCTCTCGAGATACTTGATTCCATTGTCATACTGCTCTACCAGTTAGGAGGTCTTTCCTGATACTCAACTCAAATCTGGCTTCATGTAACTTTTGCCCATTGTTGTGTGTCCTGCACTCAGAGATGATTAAGAACAGATCCTGACCCTCCTCCTTTCAAATATTTGAAAAGTACTATCATATCACCTCTCAGTCTTCTTTTCTCAAGTCTAAACATGCCCAGTTCTTTCAGTCTTTCCTCATAAGGCTTGGTTTCCAGCCTCCTGATCACCCTTGTTGCCCTCCTCTGAACTTGTTCCCATTTGTTGACAACCTTCTTGAAGTGTCCATAACTGGAAACAGTACTCAAGATGAGGCCTAACCAGTGCCAAATAGAGGTGAACTAGTACCTCACGGGATTTGGAGACTACTGTTAATGCAAACTAAAATAGCATTTGCCTTTTTTGTAGCCATTTCATACTATTGGCTCATATTCAGCTTGTGATCTACAGGTCCAAGATCTTTCTCGCCCATGGAATGTCTGAGCTGGATATCTCCCATCGTGTAACTGTGTGTTTGGTTTCTTTTTCCTAAGTGCAGTACTTTGCACTAACCTCTGTTGAACTTCATTCTATTGTTTTCAGCCCAGTGCTCCAGCCTTTCAAAATCATTTTGAATTTTGTTTCTTTTTCCAGGGTGTTGGCTATTCCACCCAATTTTGTGACATCTGCAAATTTAATTAGCATTCCATGTATCCCCTGATCCAGGTCATTAATAAAAAATATTGAATAGCACTGGGCCCAGACTGAAGCAACACAGACAGTGAGGATGGTGGATCTTAACTGTTGCACCACAAATAAATCCATTGCCAGTGGCTGTCATAGTCTTTGTCTTTCCATTGACTATCTACCACTCATCATCAGGAACTAAGAGTAAAGTTATGCACTGATTTCTTTTCCTGCCCTGCAGTGCTTAATGGTGCACGGCTCCTGTACATAAGCAGACAGTAAGGCTGCATAATTTTAGATATGAATGAAACAATAATTTTAAAAAATATTTTTCAGTATGATGACTTTTTAATTATGTGATTGCAAGTAGGGTCACCTATTTTTAATTTATCTGAAGATTTTTAATTGAGTAATCCAACCAATTAAGAGACTAAACATTAGAACTACAATGGCAACCTCGTAAATTTTGACTGTGCGCAAAAGAAACAAACCCTTGTAACCAAGGCTTAGAATTTGACAAACAGCATATTTAAAAGGCCATTCAGCTTGTCTTGCCAGCAATTTCACTCCATTCAGTGCCATCTATGAACTGCAGATGATTCTATACCATCTCAAACTCAGAAAGGTCAGCAATAAATAACCTGCATTTGCGTTATAAAAATACTCAGCATCACACCAAGTTATAGTTTGGTCAAGACTTGTGTTTAATATGTTAATTCTTCAATCTGGAAATGCCAACCTGGAATCTAGTTATTGCCACTTTAATCACGTGAATCTGTAACTGTCTGACTTCCTACACTGAGGACTGTATAAACATCAAATGTAAATTGTTGGCTTTGAGAAAACAGTGAATTACATGAATAAATAAACGATGCTGAGAGATGGGAGCTGAAATATTTCTGATGTGATTTCATAACACAGAGAGAGCTGGGGAAAAGTTGTTTTTGGGCTACAGTGTTCCGAATCTCCTAGCTACTGTGACTAGCAGTAACAATTCAAAAATGTGTTCATTTAGTCAAAAACATGTTTCTACTGCACTTTTGGACAGCCAAAGGAAAAAAATGGACAGAATCTGGAATAGGGCAAAGAATTTAACATCCTAGAAGTCTCAGCGTATAGTTCAAAAAGAAAAAGATATTTGTGGCCCACAGCCTTACAAATCTATTTTCAGAGCCATAAGCATGATTCTGAGCAGTCTCTGTAAGCTGAAAACAACTGAGTTAAATTGCTTATGTTGAGGGGAAGAGATTGCTGTCCTGAGTAGCCCCTTGTGCCTCCACTTCGCTTGCAGAAACGGAATAAACTACTGTACCTCCTCCTCCTCCTCCTCCTCCTCCTCCTCCTCCTCATCATCATCATGTGCTGTCAAATCAGTTCTGACTTATGGTGACCCTTTTCATAGTTTTCCAGATAGAGAGTACTCAGAAGTGGTTTACCATTTCTTTTTGTGCAGCTTCCACATGACTACACGGGCTGGCTCTTTTCCCAGGAGGCACAGTGGGGAATCGAACCAAATCTCTGAGTTATCCAGCCAGCATATATTCATAGTTTATGTAGGTCTCCAAATCCAGCTTTTTCATGGTGCTAGAGTCAGACTACCTTAGCCCAGATACAGATTTTTAAAAAACACATACAAGACAATTTCACATATTTATCTCATAAATATGTGAAGGCTAGCTAAATATATTAACATTAAACACTTTTTTTTTTTTGCCTTACTCATATGTCAAGTGATGATAAGACAGTTCCATGTTCACATAAATTGGTGTACACAGGGTATGGAAAAGGAATCCAGCATCCTACTCCACCCCATTGGACTAGGCTGGGCTATAAAGTAATTTCCACAGTTTGGCTCTGGAAATCAGAAGTCACTGGGACCAAAGAAAATAGATCAAAAGTATAGAGTACAACAGTGTAAGGTGAAGAAGGGCAGTTTCACTTCTCACCCCCACCTCCTCTGTGGCTGCTTTCAGACATTGGAATTCCCTCCCACAGGAAGCCAGGCTGGCCCAGTATCTTTGCTAACCTTTCTCTTCAGGCAAGCTTTCTCTCAGTGACTGACTACATGAGGGGGTCTTTTAAATGGATAGTTACTGCATTACTTCTCTGACTGCGTCTTTAGTACTACTTGTGTTTACTATCTCTCAGAGTGGTATTTTGTTTGTTCCTTTTTAATATTTGCATACTTATTGTTTCAGCTTTAATATTGTCTTTTAGTGATGTAGGCTGCCTCTTTACACTTATTGTTCTTATCTTTAAATATTGTCTTTTAATGATGTCAACCACAATTATATACTCATTGTTTCCAGCTTTAAATATTGTCTTTCAAATATGTAGGCCAGGGGTTTCAAACATGCGGCCCGGGGGGCCATTTGTGGCCTGTCCGATGATAGTTTGTGGTCCCCGCCTTGCCTGCCCCCCCTGAAGTGCCCACACGTCCTCTGCTGTCAAGAGTAAAAAAAAAGCCTCACCTCGCTCGCCGGCTCTCTACCAAGACAGCTTGTCTGCCGGCTGGCAGGCTGCAGTTCTGGATGGAGGGTGCAAGAGGCGCTGTCTTGGGGGAGAGCCGGTGAGGCGCACTGCCAGCCCTTTTCCCAGAGCGCCTGAGCTGCTGCCGAGCAATTCCTGAGAGCAGAGCTTGCTCCCAGCCTGTCCTCGAAGAGCGCCTCCAACACCGCTGCCAACAGCAGCTGCCACCCGCCACCTCTTCCAGGGAAGCGACTCTCTGGCTCTCTTTCTCTCTCGGCACCCCCAGCAGCAGCCCAGCCAGCAGCCACCTCAGCACCCGGCAGTGCTTCCTCCTCTTCCTCCTCCTCCTCCTCTTCGTCCTGCTTCAGCCGCCTCAGCTCTGGAGGCTGCCTGAGCTCGCCTTGCAAAGATTGCTCCTCTGTCATGGTGGGGGTAGCAGCTGCTGCTGATTGCACCTTTTTTGGAGGGGTGCCCTCAGAGGAAGGTTGCCAGACCTCTTTGGACCTCTGTGTGTGTGGGTGTGGGTGTGGGTGTGGGTGTGGGTGTGGGTGTGGGTGTGCACACGCGCACGTGTGCGTGTGTGTGCACGTCCACGCGCACCTGTGGGAGGCACCCCATTCTGTTTAATTTCACAGGTACCAATGGGGGCTTTTCTCATTTGGCAAGGTGAGTCTGTGAGGTTTTTTTTTAATTTTATGTCATGCCCTCCTCCTCCTCCCCCGGCTAGGTGGTTGCCACCGCTCTCTCCCTTCTCCGCTTCTTTGTCCTGCTGCTGGTGGTGGTGGTGGCAGTGAAGAAGGAGCCAGAGGGGGTTGTGGCCAGCGATGAGGGCTCACACACCCCTCCTCCTCCTCCGAGCCCCAGCCGGGCTAAGGAAACTCCTGGGCGGCTTCCTCAGGCTCTTGCTGCACTTAGTGGAAAACCTGATGCTGGCTCAGCCTCACCCAGACTCTGCCTCCAGCGGCCCCAAGGTAAATTGAGTTTGAGATCCCTGATGTAAGCTGACTTGGGTTCTTCTTAAGGAGAAATGCCAGGTAAAAACAAACAGACAGACAGACAGACAGACAGACAGACAGACAGACAGACAGACAGGGCAGATATGGATTCAGCATATCTGGCCCTAAGCCTATATGCACAAGCTGAAATCCTGTTGCTTAGATAGTAAGTTGTAAACAGAGTAGGTAGAACTTGCAGGGCACTTGACTTACCAATTCTGCACTGATTTAATGGGCCTATTTTAATTGCAACTTTAGGTGGAATCAGACAGCATTTTGTCCCACAGTTTGGAGCACTTTGGGAATGAGCTGGTTCACTCCATTTTCCTGTGAATCAGTTTGAACTTTATCCATGCCTTGCTGCACCTTTTAGAGACCCTGACAAAGGCTACAGTTTTTTAGTGTGAGTAGGATCACTTTGATCATTGGCAACACTGATCCACCTCTTTGTCACACAATTTTGCCCCTGTGTGCATGTGCGACTCCACCCCCCCACACACACACACAAACATGCGGAATTCCATCACAACTGGAACCCAAGGGGCTGAAAACAATCACTGTGTGGAGGAGGAAGAAAGCTGTGCGGAGGGAGGCAGAGTTGCACTTGCACAGCTGCGTGCCTTAGAGGGATCCTTGATCAACAGTATCGAAACACAGTGGATCCCACATGTTGCACTTAGCTGTCACATTGCTTAGTTGCATCACTGCATGATCTAACCTTCACACAGTGGAAACTAAAAGGATATCACATTAATACATTCAAAACAAAACCCAACTTTTTCCCACTCCCCCTTTGGAGGGGGAGACAGAAGAGGATGAAGAGGACTTTTTTAGAAATCCCATTAAAATCCATTGCTGATTCACTTGAGTGGCAAACCAATGCACCAGCATACCACTTAACAAGTTAATTTTATAAGACAGGAAGAGACACTTTTGCACACACCCCCTTTAGAGGGAGGAACAGGCTCAACAGAGTTGCTTAAGGTGCAGTGTGGTTTATGCCCCCAAACCACCCAAATCTTGTGTGTGGTTGCAAGGATTGTCCCAAATGGCATACCACATCTCAGGGTGACCCTGTTTAGCTTAATCCAGGCTGGGACAATTTGCCTGTCCAAGTGCACTCTTACTACACTAGGTAACAGGAACACTTATATGTAGGTAAATACCACTAAGACAATAGGGAAATCTTCAAAGTAAACATATATTGTTGGTGTACTTGTGAATACGTTATGCTAGAAATCACTTGTTAGTCCCCATGCTGTGTGTTGTTGTTTTAAAAAAAATATTAACTTTTATGTTCATTTTTAAAAACTTACCTATAACCAAGGGAAATAAAAAGTGGATGAAAGTCGCTCTTGGTGTTGGCAAAGCTAATGGGAAAGGACTAAAGATAACAATCCTTCAGAAGAAGGTCAGTCTATCATCAGTAGAGAGAAGAGATGCTACGAACACTATAAAAAGGAGAGAGTATTTCTTATCTCCTAAGGTTGTTTTTGTGTAAGCACCTGTTGACATTTTTCAGTACATCTTAAAAATATTTCTTCACCCTCTTTCACTCCCTATTCCCTCACCACACCACTCTCTCCTTTCTCCAGCCCAATTAGCAGATTAGCTAGTAGGCTTGGATGCCTGAAGAAGAGGAAATTAAATTGATTTTTATCGCACGCCAACCTCAATGCTGAGTTATCCAAGAGCAATATCACACTCACAGAGAGCTTTTCATTCCTTTTAAAAAAACTAAATAAACACCAACCAACGGGTAGAAAAGAAAGATCAAAAGTGTAATCAAAGACTCCTTTAAAGTTGTGATACTCCTTCTGTAAATAAATCACAATGGCTTACATAAGAGGCAGTGATTACATAATTAGATGACAAACTGAGAAGACAGCAACATTGATTGAAATATACACAGGATATCCACATTAAAAAGGCAAAAAAAGAGAGATTTTCTTAGAACTGATTAAAAGTGTCATCCTATTCTTTTTATTTTTATCTCTCCAACAAATTTTGGTAGAAAATACTGACTAGAGTATATAGGGCCTGCATGATTTTAAAGTATGTCAAAAAGTGTTAGGAAGAGGAGAGGAATCATCGAATAAATACATTAGGAGTGTGTGACATGTCCAAGGAATTTTGTGATGTAATTGTAGTATTTTTACTCAGATATACAGTAGATCCAATAAAATCAGTGGTCTTACTATCTGAGGTCAGGATTGCAACTGTAAATAACATTGCTCATACGCCACCAATCTGACACCTATTCTACCCTGCTTCTATATACTGAATGGTTTCTAGAGCACGGGGGAACACTTTGCATATTAAAAAGTGTCTTTTTATTTGGAAATAGGCGTGGACATTATATTTATTACTTTCTTAGTATGCAGGTTACCGTATTTTCTCATCCTGTGACGTGCAGTAGCATACCTATTCTTCTTCTTTTATTTCTGAGTTACTTTATAATTCATATAAAACCAGGTGAAGATTGAAATCATTTGCCCCAAATGTACAAATTCTTTGATTGGTTTTGTGTTGTGTTATTTCAACTTTGAAATAAAAATTATGGAAGGAAGCAAGTTTGAAGAGGGACATGAGATTCTTATATTTACTGAAAGAAGACATTCCTTTCAGTCATTGGTTGAAAGGAAACAGTATATGCTTTTTGAAATTCCCTTTCAGAAATGATTGCTGCTTATCTGAAGATTCTCACAATAACCCTGTGGGATCATGTTTAAAGTCCATTTAGTTCAACATCCCCAAAACTTACCAGAAGCATGCTGCTAGAAACCCCCAGGTAGGACACCAGAGCAGCTAGTACTTACAACCATTCTCCCACTGGAAATCCATTAACTGTGGTGGATAGTAGTCCATCATAAGGCAGAACTGCCTTTCATGACCAGAGCAGGATTGTGCCCCTGCTGGAATTCTGGATTGAGGTGTCCCTCAAACTTGGTTTATGGGCTGTTTCTGCTTTCTCAATTATGTTTCTCTTCCAATGCTATCCTAACCAATGTTCTTTTTCCCTTCAAAGATGTCACCCAGTTGGCATCATGAATTGTATGTTTTTGCTATGAAGGCTCATTTGGTCTGGTTGCAACCTTTCCTACTCTGTTATCTCCTGTCTTGTAAATTCTTCTTCAAGAGTCCCACTTATTTTGGATGCAACTGTCACTCATTTTACTTCCTGTTTTGCGTCTATCCTACTCTGGAGGCACCCTATCCAACAGCTCTGGAGGCACCCTTTCCAACTCTTTCTGTTGCTCTATGGCTTATTGTTACTCACATTTAAACTTTCACTGGTTGTTTTGTTCTCAAAATGTTTTCCTAAAGAACCCTTCTTTGAATAGGAGCAATTATCCTGACTAATAGTTATATTGTGGTTAGGGTAAACTGCCACCTAGCAACTTTAGGTGGTACTCTCAGCTATAGATGCATTTAAATTGATTGTTGGTGAGCGGCTGAAGATGGTATTGATGTTACAGACAATTTAAATGGATAAAAATCAATTTTAAAAAAACAAGTAAACACACAGTTTCCATGCTAAGTCCAAGGTGTCTAGTATTCACAGTCTTGGAATATGATACATTATTTTCAGTATTATAAATTCCTATCTTGAAGTTATAGCTTTAATAAAGTTAAATGCTGTCCTGTGTGTGTTTGTGTTAGCTGTCCTGGGCTATTTATGAGGAAGAGTTGGGGGATTAATAAATCAAACAAATAATAAACAAGACATAAAAGTGAATAAAACAAGTTATATCAAGATGTAGCTTCAAAGGGACATATAGTGCACCTGAATAATTAATATTATCTGATTTGCAGTGTAATTATATGCATGTTTACTCAGAAGAAAATTTCACTGTATTCTAAGAAGCTTACTCCCATGTCCATGTTACTAGGATTACTGCATTACTCATACAAATCCTCTTGCTACTGCTAAGAATAGACCCATCGAATTGTTTTCTGATTCAATAAGTCAAACTTATGTAAATCCCATTGAGTAATGCTGATACTCCCCAAATCCTGTAGCATGAAATTTCTTGCAGTAAAATGTTGTGTCCCTGCTTTCTTCAAATCCTGTCCCCCAAAGAAAAACTGGGCAATATGGATTGTCTTGTGTTTGGAGAGCTTCCCCCCTCCTTGCTAGTCATCTCTCAAACAGCTTTTCCCTTATTAATTAATCAAAGCATATTGTACTAGGTCACTGTTCGCATGTTGCGAAAGCAGATGCAAAGAGAGATGTGAGTGACAAGATGGAAATTATTCGGCACTATCTTGGCACCAGGATTCAGAAAGACATTACGAAAGATTTTTTTGGCATTAAGCATTTGGGAGCTCTTCCACTGTTCTGATTACTAAGTATCTAGTACAGATGCTTAGATTCAGGTCTGCCAACACTGTCATTCCGATCTATCAATCCAGGACTTCTTTTTATAAGTGCCATAAATGTACGGCTCATCATTGTTATTCTGTTCCATTATAACATTTGCCAGCTCTGTGTACTGTCAAAAGGCATACGGTGCATAGCATTTGATAAATTGGTAGAAAAGTGATCCACTAAAATCTATGCTGAATCCCCAAGAGTGCTTTTTAACAGTGTTGTTAGGTACCTGAGTTGTAACAGTGATACTTCCAACAAAGTCATATCATACACAGAAAACGGTTGCTGCAGAAATGGATACTGAATGCAAAATGCCCTTATTTCACTACAGAAGGGGGAGTTCTGTTGCATGACTCTTTAGGGAATACGTTTTCATCTCAGGAGACCCTAACATCAAGAAACCTCCATTTGTTTTCGAAAGTTGGATAATACTTTGGACTGGTTGCTTCTACACCGAGGCTTCTAGAATACAGGACAGATATGCACTGTAAATGGAAGATCCAACTTGTTTTTGTTGCAAAAATCTATTATGACTATATTTGGTATGGATTCAAAACACTTCTGTTGGTATCATCGATATCATTGAAAATTGCTTTTTTACACTCCTTGAGATCCATTTCAAGAATTAATTCATTATTATACCTCTAGAATTTGCAGATCTGAGAAACTTCAAGGGCATTTTGGGGCAACAAAGTGTTCACTAAATGAGCGTGAACATTTGGAAATGCAAATGAGTGAAATGTGCACAACTGAAAAGTACACACAGGCAACGAAAAAGGCAAAAATTAAGGAAATCTGTAAATAGACGTGGACATTACTGCAATGTGTTAAAATTCACATGAATTTCTAAGCAGGAAGAAAACAGAATGTTTCACAACCTGATACAAAACTAGGACAAGAAAAAAAATTCTAAAAGGATTTGAAGGAATACAATGATATCAAGAGATTTACAATCTTATATGGATCCCTTGTTGGGAGAAGTTCAGCATAATAATAATAATAATAATAATAATAATAATAATAATAATAATAATAATAATAATAATAATAATAATAATAATAATGATGATGATGATGATGATGATGATGATGATGATGATGATGATGATGATGATGATGCAGTTACAAACAATTAAATAATTCACTAAGATGGCTGCACTCCCAAAATTTTTGTAGCTGTGAGGAGGGGTCACTGCGGTGGGTGGGCCTAGTAGGCCATCTAACCACAGCTCCAGGATACAGTGGTGCCTCGACTTACGAACGTCCCAACTTACGACCATATCGAGTTATGGCCAGCTCTGACTGCAAAATTTTGCTTCAACTTGTGGCGGGAGCTTCGAGTTACAACCAGAAAAAGGCAGGGGGAAAAGGTGAGGAATTCAAATTGCTAACTGTTGGTAGGCTAAGAGGCTGCTTCTTTGTAACTCTTTCACTCCAACGGTTAGAGTGAGTGCAATCGGAGGAGGCTTCAGACTGCCTGGTAAGGTAAGGTGCTGCTTTCTGCTTTTTAAAAACTGTTCTGGGTGGGTTTTGCAGCGTGGTTTTGGGCTGGGTGGTGGGATTATGTTTCTTTGCTGTGATGGGTCTTGCAGGGTTTATTTGTTTTTTGGTTTTTTTTCCCCCATTTCCAAAGGGTCTTGGGGGGTTTGTTTGCTTTTTGGGTTTTTTTCCCATTCTGATGACTCTTGTGGTGTTTGTTTGCTCTTTGCTGGGTTTTCCCCCCATTTCTGATGGGTCTTGCATGGTTTATTTGCTTTCTGCTCTTTTTTTTGCATTTCTGAAGGGTCTTGCACGGTTTGTTTGCTTTTCTTTTCTTTTTTCCCTTCAGCCAGAACGGATTAATTGCGTTTCCAATGGGTCTTGCAGGGGGGTGTTTTTTGTGGTTTTTTGGTGATTTGTTTCTTAGGCCAGAATGGATTAATTGCATTTCAGTGCATTGCTATGGGAAATGGTGCTTCGGCTTACAACCATTTCGAGTTACAACTGGAGTTCCGGAACCAATTAAGTTCGTAAGTCGAGGCACCACTGTACACTGTATGGGCCTTGAGGTGAGCAGAGCTAGGGATGTGCAAATCCAATCTGGTAAAGAGGCAGCTGAGGGAGGTGGGAGAAGTCAGCAAGACAATGAAGCAGGTGGAGGAAAAGAACAGTGCCCCATAGAGGAGAGAGGAGACAGAGACGCAGGGTTGGATGTGAGAGATATACTGTAGAAGGAGCCCAGGAAAAGATGGTGGAAAGGATAGAAGGAGAGAAGGCAAGTGAGAAGGAAGATTCCTCAGACTGGGAGGAACCTGAGGCAATGCCTATGAGAAGCTAGAAGAGGCATCTAACACAGAAGAACCCCCAGAGCTGAAGCACAAAAGAGATTATGAAATAAAGGAAGATTCATGGACTGGGGCCTTGGTTGAGTAGAGGGTGCCCAAAGGAGCGGTGAGAAATGCTGCTGCCCTATATAGCCTTACCATTTGAGATACCGGGGTAGAGATAGATAGGGACACCACTTCCAACCAGGGATGAGTGCAGTGGAATTGACTCCAGTGTTGCTGTGATGCTGGCAGACAAAGAGACAGAAAGAGCACCAGAGGTCGTTCCAGCAACAGCAGCAGCAACAGCAGACCCAGATCTATTGTCCCCTGTTCTCGCTGTGGACATACTGGCCCTTGCTACTCTCAGCATCCGGCTTTGGTGCCTTGTTGCATGCACTAGTAGGGAAGAGTCAAGATCCCCAAACCTCAATGTAGTTAACATGGGGGTTGATGATGGAGCAGGCAAAGGCTAAGACAGGGGCTATTGAAGTTAATTATCCCCACAGTTGAATCTTTGTTTGAAGCACCTGTCCAAGACTTTGTTGAGACCACTGATCAAGCGGCAGTAAACTTCTTTGTATCAACCATCCCATGCTGAGTTCATGGATGAGAGAATGGGAGAGGGACCACCTGTCAAGTGGGATGGGTCTGCAGGACACACAAGCTATTTCAGGTAATACAATCAATATGTCTTGTTAAGGCCCTAAACAGCTGGTAAACAAAATATCCATGAAATTTAGATTAAACAAAAAGCAATCTAGGTTGCAAATGAATGCAATGTAGACTGAACTGCAAGGTTCAGTTCAGGGGCCCTAATTTTGCTGGTCTGTTTTGATACTTTTCAATTAAAACATTCTTGGCGCTTACACTATTTTAGAAGATGACAGAGGGCCATCGGTTCATATAGAAGTCCTTTCTAGACAAAAAAACAACAACCCTGAACTAATGCTATTGATCTTCGCCAAGGTGTCCACAAAATCTTTGGAATCCACATCAAATACCTTTCCTGGACCTACATCAGAAATCTGGAGAGGATGACAGTGTAAAGTACTTGCTGGTATAGCCTGTAACTGACACTCAAAAAGTATCATTTTTGGATTTACCTAGATCAATTGATTGGACAAACGTTATTTATACAGACTCACATCTTTCTATTTAAAGAATTGTACTTCTATCCTTTGAGTAGCTCTATCAAATACTGCATGCCTATGAGGCAAGTTGGTTTATATTTTTCTTTCATATCAAAGGTTTTATATAACAAGGACAAATAAAACATCAAAAATGATGGATTTAAATCAACTGACTTTGAATATGGCTGCAAATCCCATGGGATTGATACCTAGGTTGTATTCTTCTTAACAAAACAGTAACAAATACAAGAGAACTTAAAATGAGTTGGTAATCCCAGTCAGGTGACACTTGGGCCATAATTTAGTCTCAAAAATCATACCAATCTGTCCTGTCTTTGCTCAGAGTTGGGAAAATTTGCTAAAATTGCTACAGGAATTATATAGAACAACACAACAAATTTCCAAAATTAAGAGCTCAGGATCAAACCTTTGTTGGAGGGATTGTGGATTTATGGCATGACTCATATAGTGGTAGTATAGCCCAGTTGTCAGTTTCTTTGTGAGTTAGAAATTCAGGAGCCCTGTAATATTTTGAAAAGCCCAAGAGTGAAAAAAAGAATCTAAATTATATTCATTCAGCTTTTCTGAGGAGGATACATTGCCCTCCTTGATGTTGTGGGACAACAGGTTGCATCAGCTGTAACTTGAATAGCCAGTGATTATAGATGATGTGAGTAATGACAGATGATGGGAGCTGAAGGGCCATATCTTCCCCATCCTCACATTCTACAGGCTGCAACTGAAAACATGTTAGTTTTGGCAGCCATGTAAAGTGAGTGCAGGTTTGGGCAGCCAGATTATTTTCTTCCATAGTACCCAAAATAATCTAGGGACATTTACAATATATATATATGATCTTCATTTACCCTTAGGCTGGTCCCTATCTTGTCCAGATATGTCTATGGGAACCACTAAGAAAGTTAAAGATCTGGAACTGAGAAGGTGATAGAATCCGTCCCCTAACTCACTTACTGGGGTAACTATTTGCAAAGGTCATAGTTAGCCTCCACTTCAATGGTGAATGTTGAAGTGCAGGAGCTTATCATAAATAAAGGAATGTTCACCTGTGGTCCTGCAGATGTCTTTGTTCTCCAGCAGCCATCAGCAGCCTTAGCCAACTCACCCAATAGTGAAGGATTACTGGATTTTAAATCAAAAAGTATATGGAGGGCTACTGTTGCTTACCCTTGCCTTATAGCCACACATAAAAAGGGAATCTAAAAATTCAGGCAGTATTATAGTTACATACACATAGAATGGCATCTTTGATCAACTGTAAAGCCACTATTCCATCTTGTACACATGCACTCTTATCTGAATTTGGAAACTTGGTGGTGGTGGTGTCAGACATTGTTAATATTTGGATGAATGTGGTTCTGAGATAAGGCAAGGAAAGATCCTTGCTTTAATAGGTATCTATGGCCCTACTGGCACTTAGTTGTAACAACAGTAGACTCGATGGGTCAAGAGTCAAAGTATATGAGCACACAAAGCAAATGTTCCCTATACCCCTGTTAGATTGTTGTAGAAATTTCCATTCACACGACACATGGCCATTATCAAATCAGTTACCCAGCCAGCAGTGAGTAACTGCAGTAACTTCAGTTTATTTCCTTCTTACCAGGAGGCTTCTGTTATTTCATTCCATCAGTGTATTGATATATTCCTTAGTGGTATGACATGTGTACACAACCCAATCAATTCTTTTCTGAAGCCAAGTCACCAGAGAAGGCAGCCGCCATTACTGCTGTGCTATAAAAATTAAAAAAAAACAAAAAACTTTTTGGTTGCCAGTATGTCGATATGTAGGTAAACCTATGTCAATGGCCAGGTATGCCAGGGCATTGGTAGGTGTTGCATCACTCCACCTACTGTCTGGCAAGCAACACAGCTCTTGATGAGGATGCTGAGACCACCGAATTCAATGCAATTCTTCCAGGGGCACCAGTGTAACAGAGGAAATTTTACCAAACAGAAACCCCTTCCCATACATTGGTATATAGGTAAAATAATAATAATAATAATAATGAACAGAAAACAAAATAAAGTGTTGCCGGCCCTAATGTTTCAAATAGGAGAAAACGAATTGGTAATGTTGAAACAAATTGGGTATACATACCATGTGGCCATGATTCAGTACAACAAAGGTATGAAATCTATAGTTAGAACAGGGGAACATTTGCCTGGTGTGATCATGGCCTAAGTGATATAAGGCAGCATCTTGTATTCCTAAAATTTACAAGGTGATGCTCGCTCTATCTGAACTTAACATACCTGTATCTAAAGGATCAGGTGTCAACACTACCAGACCAAACATCTATCTCCTCCAACCTCCAAATTTACAAACATTTCTCCACTTGATGACATCATCAGTCCTTCTCCAAAAAAGGTTCTGTGACTGCGCTTCTCTGTGTCCCTTCTTCAATAGACCACTCATCCACTTTAGCTTTGTTCCTGTTAACTTTTGAATATTATCCCTTATGAATGAATGACTGCTATTTACTCCCACAGAAAAATGAAAAGTGCTCCAAAATACTAGAAATAGAGATGGGCATAAATCCAGATAGTCAGAGCATGCTGGATCATTGTACTGGCAACCAGGTATTCCGTGGTCTTGTCCCTCACCCTTCTGGCTGGATCCCCCCACTCAGTAGTTGGCGTACGCACCGCTCCTCCTCTTTGGTAATTTCATCAGTCACAGCAGGAGCACAGACTTCCCTTCTCCACCTCCTCCAGCAGCTGCACGCTCAAAGGCAGCAATGCAGCAATCCCTGTCCCGCCTCCTATTCTGAGTCACAGCAAGGTGATACTGAAGACCTTTCATAAGACTTGCATAAAATTGTCAGGGCATTCCACATACCCCAAAATGCATAATACAGCTCCTTATTTTGTAGTTATCAAGCCCCAGCTCCTTCTTCATTAGAATGAGAACCTGTGTAGATGCAGGGGTGGGTGGAGAACACCGAGTATGCTGATCCTCTACAATCCGCTACACAATGCCAGAGGTAAGTCCCACCCAGTTCAAAGAGTATTAATTTCCCATAGACATGCACAGGACCACACAATTAATAGCATGAAAGGCACTACATTTCAGAAATGGGGGTTTTCAGATCAGAAGTTTTGTAGGGAGGCAAGGTGAATGGGAGTGTTATAATTTTTTTAAAAAAATTAAGAAAGTCTATATCTAACACTGTTACTGAAGATCTAAGTTAGAAGCAATGAGAACTAATTGCTTTCTGCAATTGTTAATATATTTCAGCACAGTCCTGATTTCTGTATCCTGGCCTGCTTTAATTCGGAATGATGGTTGGTTTCCCACAACCTTTTAGCTGAAAGGAAGCATCCAATTTCTAACCACCATCCCCACTTCTGCACTTTCCCTCAGCATATGCTACTTTTTTTCTTCCTTGTGTGCTTCATCTTCTTTTCTGAAATGAACAAGAAAGACTGTGCTGTTTCAACTCCTCTGAGATATATTTGCTTTTCCTACACTTATATAAGTATGGGGGAAGAAAAACATAAAAGAGGGAAGAGGAAAATGCAGAAAGAGACATTGGGACACAAATCTGAAAGTCACTGATCAGCTGAAAGCAAAAGATAAAACACATAATAAGTATGGTAATTCCACTAACTTGGGTCAGACTTTATGAATAAAGTAATGCAAAATCAAAAACGATTGCCTTCTGCTTTGAAATGTGTGTGCTTTCTCATTGTCTTAAGAGTCCTACACAGCAGCCTTGTCTGGGATTTTTGGAATGTTTAGGGTAATTTCTTCCTTCTCCTTCTGTCTTGTTTAGTCTGTCAGTAGAAAGGTCCCTGAGTGAAGGTTCAGAGGATGAATCTGAAGTACTTTGCGCCAAGGTGAAACTTTTCCACAGCACTTGAGTCTAATCTGCATCCTACTGAAGTTCAGATAGGGAAGTGCCATTTATTTCAATGTCTCCGGTTTACAGAAATCCGACAAAGCCTTTGAACAGGTAAAATGAAGCATGTGTGCTGTGCAGCAAGAAATACTCTCGATGCTCTCTCTCCTATACAAAGGGCTCACCTACACCACAATGTTATCCTTGGTCCTTCTAGTTTTTTTCCCATTGCTCTGGCATTTTGTTGTTGCAGATGTGAATTGATCATCATAGTACTGGCATCCACACACAGGGAGAGTCTTAGCTGCTGGATGGACGAGTGGACCTGGTACACCTATTCATGCACAACCAGAATTGCTTTCGGATGTCTTACTCCAAGCATGGATTGTGATCCCCTTTTCCTATCTTCTCTGCTCTTTCCCTACCACTTCTCTTTATTTTGTTTCACCCACCCACCATTCTCAAACCTTCATGTTGTTGCTGAAGTGGGTTCTAATCTTTATTATTTTTATGTTAACACTTTTGCACAGAAGTGATAACATTTAACAAAAAAAAATGTAAAAAAAGTAGAACACTAACATCTCAAGAAAACTGAACAGGAGTGACAGTAAGTCATGGAGGGGTGTGTGTGTGTGTGTGTGTGTGTGTGTGTGTGTGTGTGTGTGTGTGTGACTGAGCAGCATAAGAAAATGGCATCAAATGAGATACAGCCACAAAATGCACGCATCAGCATAGCACTGGAGACCACTACAGCAGGTCATGTCCTGGAGCAAAGCAGAACCACACTGGAAAGCAAGTGGGTTTTTGGTTGTTGTGGGTTTTTCGGGCTTCTTGGCCGTGTTCTGAAAGTGGTTCTTCCTAACGTTTCGCCAGTCTCTGTGGCTGGCATCTTCAGAGGAGCACAGTTTGCTGTCCTCTGAAGATGCCAGCCACAGAGACTGGCGAAACGTTAGGAAGAACCACTTTCAGAACACGGCCAAGAAGCCCGAAAAACCCACAACAACCATTTGATCCCGGCCGTGAAAGCCTTCGCGAATACAAAGTGGGGTGTTTTTTTTTTGTCTCCTTTTGATTCTGTTGACTAGTTTAAGCCTTGTGTCATGTGGATATTGGGATGCAGTACCAGTATTATGGGTGGGAGGACAGCTGAACAAATGGTCAGTGTGGTTGGGTCTAAATCTGTATCACTGTAACAGGCAAACCCAATATATATATTTTAAAAAGACGAGCTTGCCTCTTGAATTAGATCACAAGGTGATTCTAACCAACTTTCACAATAACCTCACTTTCATGCTACCTTAATAATCATACACAGTCATCTGACACTGCTTCTTAGTTCCATCACTAAAACAGATATTCAGTCAAAGCCTGTGATTTTTTTACGCAGATAAAGTCACTCTACACTGAATCCAGTGGGAATTACTTTCAGGTAACTCTGTGCACAATCAGCATATTCCAAAGGGGGCAGTTCTGCTGAATAACATGAGATGGGCTGATAAGAAAAATTCAAGAACTCCAAAGATGAAAGTGAAAAATGCAATTGTGCTCAACATAAAGTAGTACAAATTGAAGTATTGACTATAAAACTGATGTTTAAATCTCAATGATTTTAAATTACATTCATGCCACACTATCTTATGCATATTTATCCAGAACGAAATCTCATTGAGTTCAGTGGGGATTAGGCCTGTTTAAATATTCATAGGAGTATATTGTTACAGTTACTTGAGTTTACTCATAAGTAAATTGCATTAAAGTCAATGACATTTTTCCTCACACAACTGTGCACATGGCTAGAATGTTATGTTGTGATAGTTAGCTCACTTTTCTATGCCCAATGAAACTTCTAAACACATGTAAATTCAGATTACAACTCTTATACCAGGATGCTCATGTTGGAAAATTTTAAAATATGTATGTATGTATGTATGTATGTATGTATGTATGTATGTATGTATGTATGTATGTATGTATGTATGTATGTATTATTTATTTATTTATTTATTTATTTATTTATTTATTTATTTATTTATTTATTTATATCCCACCCATCTAGTTATTCAACTACTCTGGACAGCGTACATCAAACAAAATTAACAATTAAAAGAACATCAATATCCAAAAATAATTAATCATTCAAGATAGAAAAAAACAAAGAAGATAGATCAAATATATTTATTTATTATATTTAAATAAATAAATAAATAAATAAATAGAATAAATAGAAAATCTTTTCTTTTTTCAAACTAAGTTCTAATTTTAATTTCATAATGCCTATTTTTAAATGCTTGTTAACATAAAAAATAAATAAAACTAGGCACCTTCCCAGATATTTTGGCAGGAAGTTTTTAGCAAGTTCTAGATTTTGAATTTGACGTGCTTATGATGTTTTTTTCTGCACTGCTCTGATATCTAAATTCTCAGTGAAAGCAGGGAAGTTTTTTGTGTGTGTGATGACAGGACAGGGCAGAGAAAAACACAAATCAATCACATTATCTTTTATTGAGTGTCTCAGCATATCTGTTGAAGCAGGTCATGTTTTAGAGCTAAAAATCCAATGTGAAGGGCACATTCAAGTTTCAGTATCAACAGGTAGCCAACGAGTTTTAAAAAGGGTATCCATTTTATGGAGCCTAGAATTGAAAGTGATGTTCAATATTGCATATTGTGAGTGCAGCAATGAAACAATATACAGAATCTGCCTTCTTTGGAAACTCTCTGCAGATCTTGAGTAACAATCTGAAAGCCCAGTAACCTCTCAGGAACAAGATCAACATAAAAGCTTCCCTGCCAGGCACTATAGTTACAGAGCTGAGTGCATTAAGATGATCCACTACTTTGGAAAACTTACAGAAACAAGAGCAGAAAGTAATGGGAGCCATTTTGAAAGGTCTCTTAACATTACTATTTTAGAAGGACATAAATTCATTTTTGGCTTTATAGCATTCTTCCTGTGTCTTGAAAAGATGCGAACGTGTACTCAAAGGAAGAAGGGAGAGGAATGAATTTAAGCAAATAAATTTTGGGAAACAGGGTAGAATATGAAAATATACCATAGCCTTTAAAATTATATATTATCATAATTCCAAAGATTGTATCATCTGTTATATGATGTCTATCAATCATCATATATCATATATGATGTCTAAATCTCTGTTATAATTTGTAATAGTGAAAAAGTATGTGTCCCTTTGTTTGTGTGTATTCACCATAAATGAAGGAACGTGAAACCTGAAAACTTCAAACTTGTGAATGTGATAGGGACCTTAGGGCTGCACCTCAGGGTTATTTGGTGTTTTTTTTTTTAATGATTAATTGATTTGTGTTAGTTCGGACCTGTCTGAAGCCTTCACTACCACCTTCAGTCAGTAGATGGTAGATTTTCCTAACTAGCATTAAAGAAGCTGCAATTAGGTCATATTCACTTCTCCGGAGGGCCTTTAGGCAGCTCCCCATGCACCAGAATCATAGCACAGAGAAAAAAATGTTAGCGACTACTGCTTCTCTGTATAATGCCCCCAAAGACAAGTGAATGCTCTGTTACCTAGTAAGCAGAAAAGGAGAGTGATTTTAAGAAAAGGCTGAATGAGCACTCAGATCCCGGGAGAAAAATGCCAATAAAGAAGAAGAGGAAGAGGGGAAACAGAACTGGGATGAGCAAAGCAAAGCAAAGCATGCTGCTTATATACCGCCCCATAGTGCTTCAAACACTCTCTGGGCGGTTTACAAGTTAATTATGCAGGCTACACATTGCCTCCCCAGCAAGCTGGGTACTCATTTTACTGACCTTGGAAGGATAGAAGGCTGAGTCAACCTTGAACCAGCTACCTGGGATTGAACCCCAAGTTGTGAGCACAGTTTTGGCTGCAGTACAGCGGTTTAAATACTGCGCCACGAGGCTCATGAGGTGAGAGAAAGATTACCTCGTTGAGTGGGGTAGGTAAGATAAAGAAGACCTTGGTGGGAAGCGAAGATATAACGCATCAGGGTAGACTGTTGTGAAAAAGAGCATGGGAGAAAAAGGACAACTTGAATACAGTCCTAGAAGGATGGCAGGCATGAGGAACTGTGTGCATAATAGGTGACTTATGGAGGCATTCTAATCAAAATTTGCTCTATTTTGCCCACAAAAATATCCATAGGTTTAGGCTAGAGTTTGGATAATTCAGTGAGTTAGGTATCTGGCTTCAGAGCCAGCGTCTGGCAGTTCAGTTCGCCACTGTGCATTCCAGAAGAGCCCGCCTGTGTGATCTTGGAAAAGCTGCACAAGCCCAAAATGGCCCCAGAAGAAGGGAATGGAAACTATGCCTGAGTACTGTCTCCGTGAAAAGGGTCACCTTAACTCTGAATTGACTTGATGGCATCCAATTACATTAATATGATTGCCTCATATAATTTTTATGAAAGAAACACAGAACATGTATGTGAGAATGAAGAAGATAGAAAGTGGAGAGCTTTATTAAACCGAAGGCTGGTATAATGAAGTGTGTTTTAGCATGTTTTGGTAATGGAAGCACCGTGGCATGGTGATTAGAGTGCTGGAGCAGGACTTTGGACTCTGTTCCCTACCTGAGCTGTGACATTTATTGGGCAACCATGAGCCAGGCACACTCTTAGCCTGACCCACCTCATAATGTTGTTGTGAGGAAAGAGTAGGGAGGAGCAGGAAAGTCATGCCTGCAGCCTTGAGCTCCTTGGAGGAAAGGTGGGATGTAAATGTCACAAGTAATAAATACACAAATATGCCAAACATACTGTATTGACTGAAAATATTTTGTCACAGCAAAGGCTGTTGTTTTTTTGCTGCATTCACATACTGTATATTGATAGTCTACCTACAAATCTGTATTTAAACAGGAATTTTCTCTTTTTTTTAAAGAAAAGCTTTTATTTTAAATCACACAATACAAAGCTGTGTTGATACATATCCACCGAGAGTCGGAATGAAGAATTTGCATCTTAGTTCTTTCACATCAAAGCAGAGTTCAAATTGTATTGTTTGTGGCAGCTAAACAGAAATCAGCCTGGAAACGGCGTAGAAAATCTCTGCCGCACTGTTCCTGTGGTAGACATAAATAACCTTGAATGACTTCATTTAATTATAATAACACTGTTATGATAAATGTGCTCCATTACAGAAATAGAGTTAGTAAGTGAAAATTAGTCATGGCTGAGCAGCAGCTTTTTCAGCACAAGTTAATAGAACAATGCCTGACCACAGATAACACTAAATAGGAGCAGATGACCCCTAAAGTAGACATGGTCTAGAGGGGCGGGGTAAAAATCAAATAAATAAATAAATAAAATAAAATAAAGGGGCATCAACAGAGAAGAGTGTCAGTTGGAATCCTGGGTGGGTGCTTTTTTCACTTGTCCTCCTTGGATGGACTGTACATTTATTCTAACACGTCAGTGTTCTACAAGCTCACTCCTACCTGACTGTAGTGTTTTCTCTGTTGGAAGACCAGTTCAATAGGATTCCTTGACTGAACCATGTCTTCTCATAGCCATCAGCTGGAAGTCGCCCCTCCCGCCCCCTGGTGAAGACCATTAAGCCAAAGATGCCTAGAAAGTATGTAGTACAATGCAGGGAGCAGAAATTATTTCTGACATAATGATATAATTGTAGATGGATTTTTTTAAAAGTAGCAGGCCCCCAAAAAATGTTTTCAGTTTTCTTTCTGGACCATATCAGTAGCTCAAATTGGTCTGGTGCCAGTCTACTTTAAAAAAAAAACAGACCCAAGAGTAACAGAGTGATATCCTGATAGGAGAGGCATGTGAAATAAGATCAATAAAGCCAACTCTGATGAGTCTCGAACTCCTAGGGGTTGTTCGAAGAGGAACTTCTTTTGTGCAAGGAAAGTGTGTAAGTGGAATACATATTTTGTACTATCACAACATTTTCCTTCAAGACACAAAATTCCTTCAAAGAAGAAACAAACCTGCAAATTAATTTCCCAATGGCCACTCTCAAAGCAAAAGCCAGTTAACTGGA
The DNA here is from genome assembly GCF_051106095.1 of Pogona vitticeps. Lineage (NCBI taxonomy): Eukaryota > Metazoa > Chordata > Lepidosauria > Squamata > Agamidae > Pogona > Pogona vitticeps. Next base: position 71,318,127 of record NC_135783.1, on the reverse strand, counting down.
AAAATATCGAGTGAAGCTAGCTTATGCTAGGACCATTAGATTTTTTTTTCACTGAATGGTTCTAATGGTGTGCTAACTACAACAAGAACTGCTGCTATTTGAGTGAACAACTCACTGTTTAACAATGACTGAAAATCAAGACATGCACTGAAATAATCCCCAGTTGTGCCTATAATGTGTAATGGAGTTGATGTATGGACTTAAAATTGGTTAAAATGGCTATTTTTCCTGGTTACAGTTTAGATAGCTTGAGATGGCACAGGTTATTGATGCAAATAATCAGACTGTTGGCTCATACAAGCACCTAGCCCTCATGCTGAAAATGTCGTGGTATGGTTAAACCGGCATTTGTTCCCTGAGATTCTGGAAAGACTTACTAAAAGAACAGCTGCAAGACATCACAGCTGTAGCTGATAAGAGACATTGTATATAAGGCAAAAACGCCAGTACTTGGTGTGGGTTAATGTTGGTGAAGAGTTACGTGTGTAGGAGTGTTCGTTTGCTGTTAACTGCTGTATATCTACTGTTATTTTCTACTACTACTGCTTATCATCTCAAGTAAAATACCTCTAAAGAAGGACTGACTTCGTTCATTGTGCTTCTTTCTGCTGGACATCTGCTAAATTCTTCAAACAAAACACAACAGGTTATGGGATCCAGCCTGCGCTTCTGAGAGCAGCAAAGCTTGAGAGCAGTGAGTAGCATTGAAGATAAAACAGCGACAGAGAATGTCGGACACAGATGAAGGACCAGGAATGTCTGGAGGAGCGGCAGCTATAACTCAACAGATAACTCCCTATCCTATATGTTGTTTAAATGAGACAAATTATGCAGCATGGTCTCATAAGATGCAACTGCTACTGAAAAGGGAGTCATTATGGTCCGTAGTAGAAGCAACACCCACCCCCTTGACTGGAGAAAATCTACAAAAGGATGAGAGGGCACAAGCTCATATTGGCTTGAGCGTGGACGATGAATTGCTTGTGCACATACGAGGCTTGAACACAGCTAAACAATGTTGGGATGCACTTAAAGAAATCTACACACGCCAGTCTGTGGCCTCGAAAATAAGCCTGTCCAGACGCTTATACAACACAAAATTGGAGCCTGGAGGTGATTTACGAGCTCATCTTCGTCTCATGAAGAAAACGCTCAAAGATTTAGAGGACGTAGGAGTGAACATTCCAGAGCTACAGAAAGTACTAATTGTGCTAGGCTCATTAGATAGCAGCTGGGACGTATTTGCTCTGACCTTGGAGGCGATTCCGGAGAGCACATTAACCCTTCCATATATCACCAGCCGACTGCTGGAAGAGGAGGAGAAACGGCGAGAGCACACACAGGAAAGGAGGAGGGAAAGAACCCATCCATCTACAGCAAAGACAACAGAGAAGGAAGAGGCACCACACGTGTATGCAGCACGAAGATGCTACTGTTGTGGTTCAACATCTCACATTCAGCGCTACTGCAAGTCAAAAGAGTCAAGACGACGTGGGAAGACTGCAGGACGAGGCAAAGTAGCTGTGGTGAGAACACAAGATCCAGAGGAAGGACAATGGCTGATCGATAGTGGCGCCAGCTGTCACATTTGCTGTGACCCAACAAGGTACAAGAACTTGAAACCCTCCGAAAGGACTCAAGTAAGCTTAGCCAATGGAGCATCTGCAAAAGTTGAAGGGACTGGTAAAGTATATGTACCTGGGTTGCATGATGTAATATCTAACGTTTTATGTGTACCCTCACTCAAACAAAGCTTGTTAAGCGTATCATGCTTATTGCTAGAGGGATTCACAGTACAATTTAAAGGAAAAACATGCAATATTACAAAAGGGGACAAGTGTATAAAGGTGCCAATGAGAGATAATCTCTTTATCCTAGAAGCCACTCCTAAGGCTGAGGTGGCAAGAGCATTGTGCACAAACAAAGAAACTCATAAAGCATGTGCACATCTATGGCATAATCGCCTAGCTCACATAAATTACAAATATATACAAAAAACAGCTGAATTGGCTCGTGGTATAAACGTGCAAGAATGTAATAAATATGTGGATTGTCACACCTGTAAGCAAGTAAAATCACGAAAAGCCCCTGTAAACAAGAAGAGTGACAGACAATCACAAAAACCTTTTGAATTGGTTCATGCAGATATAGTAGGACCATTCAAAGCCACGGTGGGAGGAGCAAAATATTTTCTACTAATAGTTGATGATTACTCTCGATTTACATTCTGTTACCTACTGAAAGAAAAGAGGGAAGCATTTCAAAAATTTAGAGATTGGGTTCATATGATAGAGCGCAGATTCAACCACAAGGTGGCGCAATTACAAACAGATAGAGGGGGAGAATTCATGAGCAATGCCATGAAATCCTGGCTTGAAAAGACAGGAATCCAACATAGGACTACTAACCCGTACTCACCAGCTGAAAATTCAGTTGCAGAAAGAAAGGCAGGAGTACTACAGATCATGAAAGATGCTTTACTAAATCAATCAAAGCTAAGTCAAGTATTCTGGGGGGAAGCACTGCAATGTGCTACACATTTGGTTAATAGGGTATATAGTAGATCTGTAGATAACATTCCATATAACTTGCTGTATGGGAAGGCACCAGATCTATCCTATATCAGAAGTTTTGGTGCTTATGCTTTTGTACATCTGCCAAAATCCCAAAGAAAGAAGGGAGCCTCTAAAACTCAAAAACTCATATGTGTTGGATATTCACCTTTCACAAAAGGGTATAGATTTCTAACTAAAGATAAGCGAAATATAGTGATTTCCAGATCAGCTAATTTCTGTGAACAGGAACTATTACCCCAAAGAGAGGAGAATTATTTTCCTACATCAGACATACCCCTCATATTGCAGGAAAGAGAAAATGAGTTGACAAAGCAACATACACCAGCAAAAACAGATAGTGAGGATGAGGAGCATAAACCTTTAACTCCTTCCATAACTCCAAAAGCTATAAAACAAGAAACAACACCGCCTATAGAGCGCAGCCCTATAGTACAGAGAAGAGAACTTCCACCAAGAACAACAAGGGGAGTACCACCCCAAATGTTCGTTGTAGGAGAAGCTGTAGCATATAATGTACAACTTGAACCCCAAAAATATGAGGACATTCTCGAATTACCAACAAGTGAAAGGAAAAAATGGTTTGAAGCAATGCATCAAGAGATGCAAGCCATGAAAACACTCGGTGTCTTCACCACTTGTAATTTACCACCAGGAAAGCAAGCTATAGGTTGCAGGTGGGTATATAGAATCAAACCCCAGGAGGGAGCAGATCCCATATATAGGGCACGTTTAGTAGCAAAAGGATTCTTACAAAAGAAAGATATAGATTATGGGGAAATATTTTCACCTACGGTAGCAGCTCAGACCATTAGATATGTCTTAGCACTAGCAGCTCAAAGACAGTGGCATGTGCATCACTATGATGTACAGACAGCTTACCTGAATGCCACACTTGAGGAAACATTGTATATGGAACAAGCACCAGGTTTCGAACTACCAGAAATAGGCATAGAGCAAAAGGTATACCAATTAAATCGCTCTATATACGGCCTAAAACAATCTGCTAGAAGATGGGCTCTACATCTAAAGGAAAAATTGGAAAGCTTGGGCTTTAAAGCCACAAAAGCTGATGCATGTTTATTCATAAAAGGTACAGGTACTAAACAAATAATAGTGATATGTTATGTTGATGACCTACTGATAATGAGTGCTGATATGAAGCAAATAGAACACACAGCAATAAACCTAAAGAAAGAATTTACTCTAAAAGCACTAGGACCAGTAAAGCAATACCTAGGAGTAGAAATAGAAATAATACCGAAGGGTTTTGCACTGCATCAAAATCAGAAAATTAAACAACTCCTAGAAACATGGAGGATGTCAGATTGTAAACCGGCTAGAACTCCTATGACTGTAGGAAGCCAAACTGCAGAAGAAAATACTGAACAATATCCTCATGTAGAACAATACAAATCATTGTTAGGAAGTTTGCAACACATAGCCTTATGGACAAGGCCTGACATATGTAATGCAATTAACATTCTAAGTAGATATTCAAATAATCCAAGCCACAAAAAACTGGACAGATCTAAAGAGAGTGTTAAGATATCTAAAAGGCACAACAGATCTGAAACTTAACATTACACCAGTGGGTGAACTAACAATTAAATGTTATGTGGATAGTGACTGGGCAAATGATGCAGAAGATAGAAAGTCCACATCAGGTAATGCCATAATATTTGGAAACACTTTGGTAGATTGGTCAGTAAAGAAACAAGCATACCTAGCATTATCAACCTGCGAATCAGAATTTGCATCAATTTCACAACTATGTACAAGTCTGGTATGGATTAAACAATTGATGAAAGATTTGGGAATAGACCAAAATGATCCAATTACTGTATATGAAGATAATATGGCATGTATAAAATTAGCCAACTCTGAAAAGGTTAAAACAAGAAGCAAACATGTGGACATCAGATATCACAATGTGAGGCAAGCGGTACAAGAAGGGATAATTACCCTAAATTATTGCCCAACAGAAGAAAATCTGGCAGATATACTGACGAAACCTCTGTCAGAACCAAAATTCATTAAAGGTGTACAAATGATGGGAATGAAATGAATATGTAATATATATATGCCTAACAAATATGTAATATGTACACTGTATAAATGAAATGTATATGTACAGTATACAATAACCAAATGAAGGTCTGTATACATGTAAAATTAAACTGTAAAACAATATATATATAAATAAGAACCAGAAACTCAGAGACAAATGGGAGGAGTGTCGTGGTATGGTTAAACCGGCATTTGTTCCCTGAGATTCTGGAAAGACTTACTAAAAGAACAGCTGCAAGACATCACAGCTGTAGCTGATAAGAGACATTGTATATAAGGCAAAAACGCCAGTACTTGGTGTGGGTTAATGTTGGTGAAGAGTTACGTGTGTAGGAGTGTTCGTTTGCTGTTAACTGCTGTATATCTACTGTTATTTTCTACTACTACTGCTTATCATCTCAAGTAAAATACCTCTAAAGAAGGACTGACTTCGTTCATTGTGCTTCTTTCTGCTGGACATCTGCTAAATTCTTCAAACAAAACACAACAGAAAAAGTACAAAAGAATGGCAGGATGTTAAGGTTCACCATGGTGGAGAGTGATGTCAGTAGCTCAAGGAGTGAAGTCCGGGCTGTAGTTCAGTCAGATGGTAGCCTATTTCAGAATGTAGACAGCTGTGTAAAAGGTACAAAGTCTCTGCCATCCCTCCCAAAATCCAGTGCAATGAGGATGTCCTGGTAAGCAGGGCCCTATAGTCCACATTCATTTCTCCACCAAGCATTAAGTCTGTAATAGAGATATCTCTTGAGGATATCTCTTATTTCAAGAAATCTGTTCCCTTTTGGGGTATCCTGCCTTGTACCACTAGCAATCTTGTAGGCTGGTGGGAACAACAAGAACTAGGTTCATGAAAGGTGCTAGCTCTCAGGACACTGTCTCAAGTCTCAGGGAAATGGTATATGTCAGGGGTCTCAAACATGTGGCCTGGGGGCCATTTGCAGCCCCCCAGATGATAGTTTGTGGCCCTCACCTTGCGTGTCCCCCCAAAGCGCCCTCACATCCTCTGCTGTCAAGAGTAAAAAAAAAAAACTTGCCTCGCTCGCCGGCTCTCTCCCAAGACAGCACCTCTTGCACCTTCCATCTAGAACTGCAGCCTACCAGCCAGCCCACCTGTCTGTCGGCTAAGGAAACTCCTGGGCGGCTTCCTTGGGGTCTTGCTCCGCTTGGCGGAAAATCTGATGCAGCCCAGCCTCACCCAGACTCAGCCTCTAGTGGCCCCCAGGTAAATTGAGATTAAAACCCCTGGTACATGTAAAGGACTTGGTTGGTTGGTTGTGGCCCATGAGTGATACTATCCAAAGCAGGCAAGTGAGCAATCTGTGCAGTTCTGTGGGAGGGATATAGGAGAAAAAGGCAGTGGTTTCCAGCCAATACCCCATTTCCATAAAGAGGACTACAGAGAAAAAATAAACTTCAAAAACGTTTGTCTGAGAAGCAACCCTACTACCATAGCTTATCAGGTGGGGCAGGGTGTTAAAAAGGTGTGACTTCAAAGAGAAAGATTAGAGGGCTGCACTGCACACAATCGCAATAAAGCTAAGTGTCCCTGAAATAAGTTTCCTTATAATGGAAAACAGAGAGAGAAGAGGTCTCTCTGTGTTTGTGACCACAGAGCAAATCTGATATAAATGCTATAGCCTTTTAATGACCTATTCAGCACAAATCAGGAGAGGAAAACAATTATTCACGCAGCCATTTTTAATAAAGAATAAATTCCAGAAAATTACAGTATAGATATGTGGATAATTTCTGAATTTACAAAAGGCAGCATCCTCAGCTAAATGATTATATGATGAATTATTAACCAGGCCCTAGTCATGACATCGAAGAAAAATTAGCTAATATCTTAACAAGAGCACTGTTGTCTAGAGCAACCCGAGAACTCTTGTGGTGTAAAGCTGGAACAGTTGTGATTGTAACTGCAGCATTTTCCATCTGGGAACACGCACACATCTATTTCCAGCACATCCATTGTGACCAGAATTTATTTTCAATGTTTGTGTGAAGTGGGGTGGGGGAAGGGAAAGAAGGCACCAGCACAGAAGTATAGGAAGAGGAAATCTGTAGGTGCATTGCCAGGCCAGAAGATCAGGAATAAACAAAGGGCTGAAAATGGTTTTTGTGAACTCTTTTTTGGGCTCTTTGGCCGTGTTCTGAAGGTTGTTCTTCCTAACGTTTTGCCAGTCTCTGTGGCCGGCATCTTCAGAGGACAGCACTCTGTGCTCTGGTGTAGTTTGCTTGGGAGTGCTGTCCCCTGAAGATGCCGGCCACAGAGACTGTGGAAACATTAGGAAGAATAACCTTCAGAACATGGCCAAAGAGCCTGAAAAACCCACAACAACTGTGAAAGCCTTCGCGAATAAAAAGGGCTGAAAAACGTAGGTACTGAGGCCAGAGCCAAACAAAGTGTGGTTGTCATATCCTGCCTTCCCAGTCAGAGAAGTGTGACCATGGCAGATGATGGATTCTCAGGCTAGAGAAACAACATGCAATACCTAAGTAAGTAGTACCGTTAAGGCTTAACCAAGCTGAAAGCAGATAGTTAAATTAGTTAGATTAGAATAGCTACATTTTGTAGATTGCCTATTGCTAATCTTGTGCCTTGGAGACGGTGAAAGCAATCCGTGTAATTTTGCTGCTTTGCTCCTCAGACAATGTTTTACCTGTTTTACCTTTAATAAAGTTAACTCTTTAGAAACAGTCCCCTCGTGATGTGGAGATTTCTCACTTGCAGAGCCATGTTTGATTTAAAATTGAAGTCCAGATGGTTTATCCGTTCTTGACCCACTTTACCAGAATGATTTTCTCCTTTTATTGTTGAGGGGCATGGTGACCTATAAAATTCAAGGAGAAAGGAGCCTTGGAGCTGACATTGGAAAGGGGCTGACTTACTATAGATTCAGCCAGGCCAGATAGGTGGAGATGGTTTCTCTCAGTAGCCATGCAGGAGATCTCATTCGAAAGCAGAGGAAGCTTGCTGCTAACAGATGGGCTCTTTTGGGGCCAGGCCTCTTCAACTATGGCATATCTCTGGATACAACATTCTTTATATGACATGTAGAAGAAAAGGAGAGTCAGTGCCTGCTTGAAACTTCTTTTCGTATTGAAGCCTCACAAAGCTTTTGATCAAAGTAAAATATTTTACCGAAAGGCCTACAAGTGAACATTGTTCTGACAGATACAAAATACAGGGGGATCACACTGCCACACTTAGCAGCTCCCCCTGCTGCTCTTGGACAGTAAGATGATGTGTAGTTCTGAGCAAAGCAGGGAAAGGATACAGTGGGGTCTTGACTTGAGAACTTAATCCGTATTGGAAGGCAGTTCTCAAGTCAAAAAGTTCTCAAGTCAAATCTGCATTTCCCATAGGAATGCATTGAAAACCATTTAATCCGTATCTGCTCTTTTCCGTCCATAGAAACTAATGGGAAGCTGCTATTCCACCTTCGACCACTAGAGGGGGATATATTGTTTCTTTTTTTCTTAGGTCAAGAAAGGTTCAGGGAAGGCAGGGAAAATACAGTCCAGGCAGTCCAGTACCAGGCAGTCCGAAGACTGTCTCCCAATCCACTCTCTAAACGCTGGGAGGAGTGAGGAAGCAGACAGGCACCCTTTTTACTGGCCAACAGTTAACTGAAAGTTCAAATTTTGCACTTTCCCTGCCTCCCACGTGGGTTTTTTCAGTTCTTAACTCAAATCTAAGTATCTAAGTCAAGTCAATATTTTCCTATGAGAGTGGTTCTTAAGTCAAAATGTTCTTAACTTAAGCCGTTCTTAAGTCAAGACCCCACTGTACAAGGAACACCAACGGAACAATCACCTGGCTGCCAGCAATTATGTTAGCAAGATTAGGTGATGAACACAGGGATATCATCTAGTGAGAAATGGACTGGGGAAGGGGGAATGCTCTCCCAGAACATTGTGTTGTATCACAGGGAATCAGCATAATGCAATGGAATAGATAAAAGCTAGAACAGAAAGGAAGGGGCCATAACAGGGGCAAAAATCAATATTGTGAAAAACAGCCTGGAACAACTATTTCCTAGTACATCAGCCCAACAAAATTCACCCATCCCACCTGACTAGCGGAGACTGAGGCAACCAGCCACAAATTGCTTCCAGGAGCAACACTCCCGTACCCATAAAGTAAGAGAAGAAAAGAAACAATGGCTTTCTTCCACTTTTATTACATAAATCCTGTGAAAAATGTCATTGCCTTTGTGAACAAACACAGGTAGTCTGAGAAATGGGTACAGGTGAGGCAACACCTGTACTTGGGCTAATTGATTTAGAGAGGAACCAGTGCTTCTCCTCACAATTGTTACAGCAGTAGTTCTTGGTCTTTTATGGCCTGTCAATCCTTATGTCCCAAAACCTGGGTCCTGCTGGGGCAAAAGCAAAAAGGCCATATATGATTACAAGATTCTTTTGTTGCAGGTATCATTGACGAGAATGTTCAAGGACAGAAAAAATGTTGTAGGATTGCCTTGAGCAAACACAAACAATGTATACACATCTGAAGAAGTGGGCTATAGTTCATGAAGGCTTATGCCAGACAAAACCTGCTAGTCTTTAAGGCACCAGGAGACTCTTGGTTGTTTTTGCTGAAAGAAAACTAATAATTCCAGTAGCAGAATGGATAATAAATAATTTCACAAGCCCACTGGCAGAGAATCATGGGAACTGATGGAGTACAAATGTGTAGCAATTGCTATGAAACTCTGCATTCCATCTAGGCTACTTCTGTGTCCCACAGTTCGTATATATGCCACTGGCTGAGAATTGCTGCATTACAGGACATTTCCTTAATGAGCGTGGGGGTGGCTGTGGACTTGGCATATCCTTGCCCTAATTCACTCATTAATTGACTGAAAACATTTCTACTCAGGTGCCCCACAGTAAGGATTTTTTTTTGATAGGGAAATACCATTGCATCACATTCTTGTCCTTACCCCATGATGATATTTATTGCTTACATTTCCATTGCAACCAAACATGGTCTAATTTATGTTTAACCTTACCCTAATATGCCAGGCTGTTCTCACAAGAAAGCTTCAGAATGGGTCAGACGAAAGTTAGCATCCAGCAACTTTTATATTACTTATAACTAGAAAGTAATTCAGCTCATATGAATCCAGCCAGTGTGAGGATGGTTAAAATTGCCTAATAGGGTGATTATGTGTAGACTAAACTATAAGGGCAGCCTTACTCTCCATGCCATGTATCTTACTTTGCTTCATGTTCTCCCTTTCCTCTTTCCTTTTTGAGTTTTCTATTCATCCTTTGTATATCTTAAATTCTCCTTTACATACTCGCCTAACTTTTTATCTCCATCCTTTGTTCCATTTATCTTTCTGATGCCTGACAAGATGGAATTTGACAAGGCTGACATAACCCACAGCAGGACTCATCTTCATATATAAAAAAAGTGAAATGAATGAAGCCTGAATATTTTAACAGCAATATTTTAAAAATAACTGTTTAACCCTTTCAGCCCACTTCTGGATTCTCAGAAAGGCTTGAAAGCAATAGTAACACCTCAGCACAGAAGAACTACCTTGTCTCCTCATGGCTCAGACAGAGCCAACCACATTTTTCCGTGTATAAGACGCCCCAATGTATAAGATACCCTCCACTTTTCTAACCCAAAATTAAGAAATCAATATTTTAAACAGAAAGCAGAATATATTTTTGCTTAGTAATTAGGTAACATTTACATACCAGTACTGTCATGGCATTCACCACACTTAGTTTTGAGGACATTGCTTTGTTCAGCCTCTGGGCTCAGAACGCTCAGACATTAGCAGTCCCTGTTGCATCTGAGCACTGCCTACATGCTCCACCTCCAAGGAGGTGTGTTCCAATTGGTTTGTTCTACATCAGCTGACATAAGTTACATAAGGCTTGCGATTGGAGGAAGCTAAGTCTGCTGACTGTAGGAAGCTAAGCCTCATGATTGAAGGGAGTCTGTTTGCAGAGGCAAGGTATGGGCCGTTATGCAATTGTGCAGTTCTATCCTTGGCTCACTTCCATGTATAAGACGACCCTCAATTTTTAATCTAAAGATTTTAGACAAAAGTATTATCTTATACATGGAAAATACGGTAATACCTGCAGCTCTGGGGATTTCTGATCCATGTCACATGACTCAGTGACTGCTCAACATACATGGAAGAGAAGGACAAGACTTTCTGTAAATTCATACTGATGGCCAGGTGGAAAATCAATCAACCCCAGAACTTTGATTAGTCATATCACTTCGCATGAGACATTTCCTTTGTTATTCCACATGCCCCTTGCCCTAAATACTATGAGCACAACTGAGTAAGAGGATGGATACCCTCTCCCCACTGCAGATGTCTGAACACTCTCCAAATCTGTTCCAACGGATTGGGGAATGTTTTGGTGGAGAGCTAAAGGAAGTTGAGGGTTGCATGGGAGAAGTAATAGAAGAATTCCCACCATGGAAACAAAAGCTATTCACATGTTGCTTGGTGGAACTCAGTAAGTTTAGTATAATGTTTTAAGAGAGGCAACTACTAACTGCTTAAAATAAATGGTATACTCCAAGAGTAACTATAATACTTAAGCACTCTATTTTTAATAGGCAAACATCTTGTTTTTCCTTCCACTTTCTTAATTCATGTATTAAAACACATAACCTATTTATTAAGTACTAGCTAGTTATAGGCTGAAATCGTATTGCGTAAGTTACACCACAGAAGGCTGATGACATCAGAAGGAGCTGGAAATTAAACATTCCCAGTTTCTCCCTAAAATGTCCAAAGACTTTCATTGAATCATTTTCATGATTCAGGAGGTCTGCAAGGGGCCACAAAATGGGAAGGAGGAACCTTTTGCTATCGAAAATCACTGCTGCCAGGATGACTCACCTAGTGGTGGCACATTTCAATCATTAAATACTTCCTCCTCCATGATGTAGCTCCCAGTGGCTTCTAAACTATGAAAGTGATCCCACTAGAGCCTTGGAACCTTTGGAGGAGAAATTAGAAATGCTTAAATTACCAAAAAACAAACAAACCTACCATTGCTGATAACATCATCAGCCTTACATGGTGTCATTTATGGCAACAAGATTTCCGCCATTATATGCCTTAAATGGTGTAACATGTAGCAACAAAATTACCACCATTGTGCACAAGTAGCCACTTGCTAAGCTTGTTGCATTAGTATCATCCTGCCTGCTGGTAGGGAGAAATATGAACATGTGAGGAATGTATGTGCTAATGTAGTGCTATATAAAATTGTTGGACTCACTTTGGTCAATATTTTTAGCCAAATCATCAACATACCAAATTTGTACTGTATTGTATTTGTAATGTATAATGCAGTGTAAGTCTCACGACTACAATTTAAAGTACAGCAATTCTAAATTCAGCCCCAGAAGACTTTTGTGTTCCCAAAGTGAGACCATACTTCTACTAACAAACATCTGGTTTTTAGACTATAACTGTAAGAGACCCTCTGATTGTGAGTATGATGGAGTTGAAGCAGTGTGGAGAGAAATGTAAGATGGAGTAAGACAGGTTCTGGGTGAAGATGATTTGAGAGTCACTGGGATGTATTTTTCTGAAAACCGGTGCCGTTCAAGATAAAGCTGAAGGTTGAACAAAGAGGCCCGTGGAAGACTCAGCATTCCAAGCTAATTGGAGAAGAGATAAAATGCCTGGATTTTCATGGGAATTGAGGGCGGAAGAAGGTGTTACAGCCCTTTGGGGCTAATTGATTAACAGACATGACGTGTCAAGAAGAAGGGAGGAGTTAGAGAATGTAGAAAATGGATGATGGGTTATGTTATATGTTTTTTATTTTAATGGGGATTAGTTATTTTATTTAACTGTAATAATCTTTGAATATGTTCTTTATGTTAACGTTTGAGCAATATAAACTGATTCTATGAAACTCTATTTTTCTAATAAAAATAATTATAAAAATTCTTACAAAAGACTGATATTTTGAACAGCAGGGTCTGGCTAAATCCAGGGAGTTGAGAGGGCCATAAACTAGCTATCTTTAAGAGTCCTACCTAACTGAACTGTTGTGAGTTCTAAGGAATCAAAAAGCCCAAGTGTCTACTTGCAAAGTACTGAGTAAAAGTAAAGTGTTCTTTTAAGCTCAGACTTGTTCAAGGGGCTTACACTCCACACTGCTGAGTTCTTGGGACTTGCCTCAGTGCAAAAGTGGTAGGTAAGTGGCCTGTTGAACCCTCTGACTGAGTGCTAAGCGCTCCTTAGGGAGGCTTGGGCACCACAGTGAGTTTCTGTGAGTTGTGGTCCAAAAGAACCAGCACTGCTTTGAGTGCTCAACATTGTGGTCAACAGAGACAGGGCAGTGTTATAAGTCTCTAATCTGAGATCTTAACTAAAAAGGTAAAGGTTCCCCTTGACATTTTTAGTCCAGTCGTGTCTGACTCTAGGGGGCGGTGCTCATCCCATTTTTCAAGCCGTAGAGCCAGTGCTTGTCCGAAGACAGTTTCCTTTGTCACACGGCCAGCGTGACTAGGGAGTGCTGTTTTACCTTCCCACCGAGATGGTACCTATTTATCTACTCGGATTTACATGCTTTGAAACGGCTAGGTTGGCAAGGAGCTGGGACAAAGCGACGGGAGCTCACTCCGTCGCGTGAATTCGATCTTACGAATGCTGGTCTTCTGAGCTTCCAGCACAGGCTTCTTGCGGTTTAGCCCGCAGCACCACCACGTCCCTGGAGTGAGATCTTAACTACATACCATATTTTTCAGTTTATAAGACGACTCTATGTATAAGACGACCCCCCCTTTTCCAACCCTGAATTAGAAAATTTGACCGTGATTTTTCCCTTCCTTTTGTTAACCCAAAGGAAGAGAAAATAAGGGATCAAAGGGAGCCCTTTGACTGCTGCATTTTCCTTCTTTTGCTAAGCTATGGGGCTTAGCAAACGGAAGGGAAAAACAGGAGTCAAAGGGCTGCACAATCACTGAGCCCGCAACCAGTGGCAGAGGCAGCAGCAGCAGGAGGTGGAGGCAGAGGCAAAGAAGCAGCCGGGCTCGGCCGCCTCTTGCTGCTGCCCATTGACTGCTGCCGCCACCTGATCACAAGGGGACAATCACCTCCTGCTGCTGCCTTCCATGTATAAAACGACTCTCAATTTTTCCTCTAAATATTTTAGGAAAACGTGTCATTTTATACACAGAAAAATATGGTATTCTATTATCTATCTATCTATCTATCTATCTATCTATCTATCTATCTATCTATCTATCTATCTATCTATCTATCTATCTATCTATCTATCTATCTATCTATCTATCTATCTATCTATCTATCTATCTATCTATCTATCTATCTATCTATCTATCTATCTATCTATCTATTCGACTTGTATCCTGCCTGCACTCTGCAAGAGTCTTATGTCAGTATTTTGTCAGTATTAATCAGGGTATTACTCAGCTAAATTCTTCAATGAGAACGTGAGGGTTTTTTTTTTTTTAAATTGGGACCACAGGTGGTAAGGGAAGAATTAAACCTCACATTGCTATACAATACAGTACTGATCATAATAATTCCTTTCCTGCCAGGGTACCTGATTCTCAATGTATAAAAAGTAATCCACAGTCACATGGGTTATTATTATTATATAAGTGGTTTCTGAAGTAATGCATTTAATTTGTTCACAAACTGACACTTTACATGCCACAGCTCTCTGAAGTTGTGCCTTGTGCTGATAGGAAGATAGCCATCATGATGTCAAGAAGTGCCACATCTTTTCTTTACTCTTTTCAACAGAAACATCAGTCTCATACATCATTCATAACTGATTGTAAGGAGTATGAAATAATCATGGACCTTGCCAGGGGCTTGACCAGCTTGTTGTAAATCATCAGATGGCACGAGTTGCCCTTTTTGTAGAATTTTTGGTGCCTCTCTAGCCATTTCATTTGTTCTGACCTGTCATTTCATTCATTGAAACACAATGCAAACCTTTTCTGCTCAGAGGTTTCAAAATGAGAGGACTTCAAGTTGGAAATGTTAATTGGATTGCATGTAGAATTGGTGCTGGGAATAAGGTTTTATTTTTTAAAAAAACTAGTAAAATCCCCAGCATCTTTGGCTTAGGTCTGGTTGAGTTTGCAGTGCAGAATTTAGAACTATCTTATGCCACAGAGAAGCCAAGCCAGGAGCAGTTAGTAACCCAACATATGTGGTACTCACGTGAGCTGGCAATTATTTTCTCTAGCCGTCAATGTAAGAGAAAGTGGGAAGAACATGTCTCAGGAGTGGGAGTTAAGTAAAGTAAAAACCAATTAAAGTTCATAGGAGAGGTAAATATAAATAATTAGTTTTCATGTCTAAGGCCCATGGCAAGTGTGAAGTTCAAGAGATTTTACAAACCACTATACATGTATTAAGCATCACAACATCTCTGCAAGGCACTGCTAATCTCATTTCATAGATCATCAGATGAAGTGAAAATGATTGTCACAAAGTCCCTGAGATATTTTCTATAACCACAACCATGATCACAACAATGTTTTCTGAGTCTTCACCATTGGGCTATATTGTTCTTTTGCATTGCTTGGGACTCTTTTGCCTCTCTTTCAACTGTCTCATCAGCATGAAGAATTCAGTTCTAAATAAGATGCCTGGTAACCACTGTATTTCATTGGATGTGTAGCCTATTCTTGATGTAAATTAAAAAGACATTAACATGTCGGTTCCGGAGCTGATAATAAAGTGTTCTAATGTTGGAGCCACAATCATGCTGGCTACTCGATGTCACAAGATGTAATCCAAGAAAATAATCTTTGCTATGTCTGGCTGGAGTGTTTGGCAATACAGCACCCTGCCAGATGTTTGCTGAGAGGACTACCCATTACATGTTAACTTTTCAAATATGATTCCCAGTGCGGGTAGGATCTATTCTGAGTCTGAGAAGGACTGCCTATCAAATAAAACATTTTCAGATAATGTCTTGGCAGCAATCATGGGAGACAATGAAACATCATAGTTGCATAGATTGCTTCTGATTTGTCTAGAAAAGTTGCTCGTTTTTAATCTGTCAGAAGACATATGCTTTAATATAGTGGTCCCCAGCCTTTTTGGGATTGCGGATGGGGGGCCGGGCTTCATGCACGGGGGGCACCCCGCGCTTGCGGGAGGTGTCATGCTTGCATGCAAGTGTGACACGCCCCAGTGCGACACCCTCCTACAAGCGCAACATGCTCGCTGCACAACCGTGTCATGCCCTCTGAGCGAGCGTGATGGCCCGTGAGCATGACATGCCCCCTGCATGAGCGCAACACCACCCCTGAGTGAGTGCAACACAACCTCCGTGTGGGCAGGCGGGGGGCGGAGATCCATCTCCATGGCCCAGTTCCGGCAAGTCCACAGACTGGCACTGGGCTGCGGACTGGGGGTTGGGGACCCCTGCTTTAGTACATCAGAAATTAACCAAAAATAGAATGACTGAGTTTTGTGGAAATGCCAACTCAGGATTATTTAATATTGTTTCTAAAAATAATAAATAAATAAATCCCATCCAACCAACTCTTCAGTTGACCACTCACTATCCTACCATTGCTTTTATAATATTGTGGCCCCATCTCCGTGGAATAGATTCCCATGGAAGGTATGTCAGGCTCCCTCGCTCCTAACTGATGACAACCAACACTCCCGAGGTTAATTCATGACCCATATTTATTTATTTATTTAATTTATTTAATTTATTTAATTTATTTAATTTATTTAATTAATTTATTTATTTATACCCCGCCTATCTGGCCCACCGGACCACTCTAGGTGGCTTTCAATATAAAATCAGATAATAAAAACATAGACAAATACATAATAATCAAACAGCAACAGCAGTAAAATAAAGAAGGAAAAGTAAGAGAGAAATCAAGAATTGGCTGGAGGGAAGGCCTGGATAAATAACTGTTACGGTCAGCCATAGCATTACCTGTCCGTCACAGCTGGGAGGGAAAATCTCAGCCAATGAGGAGGTGGAGGGTGGTGCAGAGGTGGGAGGAGCTGTGATATATAACGTGTGTGTGAGGTGTGAGTGGGTCAGATAGGAGATAGATGAGAGATGAGTGTCTGAGCTGCGAGCTAAAGTAATCTTAGTGTCAGTGTGAAAGAGTCTGTGAGAGCTAGTGCCTGAGAAACAGTAATTGATTATTTCTTTAACAGTGATTTACCATTCCTTTCTTTTTGTATTCAATAAACCAAGTTTTTATTTTTAAAAGTTATACTGGCCTGCTGCATGATTTATTTATTAAGGAATGGTTGGTGGCAGTAACGAAGAGTGGAGGGATTTAAAGTGACGTGATGACCTCCCTTTGTGAGTACAGAGGAAGGCCGTCACAATAACCATGTTTTTAGTTGGGTTTTAAAGGTGCCCAGCGTGGGGGCTGCACAAATCTCTGGAGGGAGATTGTTCCAGAGGCGAGGAGCCACTGCCGAGAAGGCCCGGTTTCGTGTTTTCTCCTTCCGGGCCTCTCTCGGCATCAGGCTCCTCAGCCTCACCTCCTGACTCATGCGGGTGATCCGGGTAGACCTTGGTGGGAGGAGGCGTTCCACCAAATATCGAGGTCCTAAACCATTTAGGGCCTTATAAGTAAGCATTAAAACTTTGAAGTTGACACGAAAACAGATGGGCAGCCAATGCAATGTGGCCAGCGTTGGAGAGATGTGTTGGTATTTCCTCACTCCTGTAAGGAGCCTGGCTGCCGCATTCTGCACCGCCTGAAGTTTCTGTGTCAGCCTCAAAGGCAGCCCCACGTAGAGCGCGTTACAGTGATCTAATCTTGAGATTACGAGCGCATGCACCAAGGTAGTGAGCGCCCCCGTGTCGAGATAGGGTCGCAGCCTGGCAATCCGCCAAAGATGGAAAAATGTGGTGCGGACTACCGACGCTACCTGCGTTTCCGTGGTGAGCGTTGGGTCCAAATATATACCCAGGCTGCGGACCCCACTCTTCGCGGCCAAGGTGGCCCCCCCAAACGTGAGTCACCCAAGCCACCTACCACAGGGGCACCCACCCTCAGAACTTCCGTCTTGTCCGGGTTCAGCCTCAGCCCGTTCTCCTGCATCCATTGCAGTGCGGCCCCCAGGCAGCGCTGAAGGGAAAGGACAGCATCACCTGCAGTTGGTGAAAAGGAGATGTAGACCTGGGTGTCATCGGCATATTGATGACACAAAGCCCCACATCCCCTAATGACCCTGCCCAGCGGCATCATATAGATGTTAAACAGCACTGGGGAGATAATCGACCCCTGTGGAACCCCACAATTGAGACTCCACGGGGCCGAGACGCTCTCCCCAAGCTGTACTCTCTGGGGACGGTCCCCCAAGAAGGAACGGAGCCAGGCAAGTGCCGAGCCACCAATTCCCAACTCGGAGAGCCTCCCCAGGAGGATACCGTGGTCGACGGTATCGAAGGCCGCTGAGATGTCGAGGAGGACCAGCAGAGAGATTTTGCCCCTGTCGGCCTCCCTCAACAGGTCATCGTACAGGGCGACCAATGCCGTCTCAGTACTGTGGCGCGGCCTTAAGCCCGACTGAAATGGATCCAGGGCATCTGTTTCGTCCAGGTGAGCCTGGAGCTGATCGGCCACCACCCTCTCAACCACTTTGCTCATGAAAGAAACATTGGCGACGGGCCTATAATTGCCAATTTCGTCTGCCGCCAAACTAGGTTTCTTTCTTATGGGCCTAATGAGCGTCTCCTTGAGGGCAGATGGAAATCTACCCTCAAGGAAAGACTCATTATTACTGTGGCCCATTCTGTTGTTATCGGCCTGGCTGCTTTGATCAGCCAGGCTGGGCAAGGGTCCAAGGAGGAGGTGGTGGCTCGACAGCGATCAAGCACCCTGGTGACAGAGTCAAGTGTTACAGGCTGAAAAGAATCGAAAGTAACCGGGCAAGACGGAGCGCTGGACATCTCTGCCCGACTCACTGTTTTTAAAAACGGAGAGAGCTCCCGGCGGATGGCCTCCACTTTAGTTTTTAAAAAGGCTGCAAACTGGTCAGGGGAAAAACTAGGGGGAGGCCTGTCACCTGAACCAGTTCCAGATAGGTCGCGCATTATTATGTGTTATGGTTACATGTTGCTATTTGGTTTGTCAATCTGGATTGGGTTTTATTTTGATCTAATTTTTTGTGGGATAAGGGTTGGAGATTTGGAGGGGCTGATATTCTTTATTTCTGTTTTTATTTAAACTGCCCAAAGTAGTGATCTTTTCCTAAGTCAGGTGTTAGGTATTTAAGAAGAAGAAATGTAATTAACAATTGGTTAGTGCAGGTGGAGTTTAGTCACTGCCTACGTGACAAGAAGGACACAGCCTTTTGGAATTGTCTACCATGAGGTGAACCCCTAATTTGATTGGTTGGAGGTAGTATTTATTTATTTATTTATTTATTTATTTATTTATTTATTTATTTATTTATTTATTTATTTATTTATTTATTTATTTATTTATTTATTTATACCCCGCCTATCTAGTCATTTTGACCACTCTAAGAGACTGGTTAGTGTGCCCTTCACAGTTCTATTTTGACTATCATGCTTATGTTCTGTCTATTTGACTGCTGAATGCCTATGTTTATATTTGTGTGAGCACTATGTAAACATGTACAGCAAGTAAATATTCTCTGCACTTATTCCTGGTGTCTTCCTGCGCTGGAGCTTCTGGTCCAAACCTTCATAAGGAGAAAATCTGCTGTGATTTTAAACTGCTAAAATCAGGTACAGTAATATAGAAACTGGATAAAATAAAATAAAACGAGTAACAGTTTTTAAAAAATAAACTATATTGACAGACTTCTCAGTGAACACAAAGTAAAACAGCCCCACCCTCACTTATGTGGAGTGGCTTCACTGAACTTAGTGGGGTTTACTTGTGGGTAAAGATGTATAGGACTGTGCTGTAGGAGCAGGATTGTTTTATATTGTTCAAGAAAAAAATGATACCGTGTTTATTCTTCAATATGACACTGTAATTTCCTTCTCCTCAGCAAGAAATGAATTATTGCATTATCAGCTTGTCCTCTGCACTGGCATTTGGTGAACTTTACCTACCTGTGTGTGTTGGGATTTGGTAGCTGTGCTTCAGTTTGAATATATATGAGCAGATGGCAAGTCATTATGAGTTACGTATACATTCATGTATATTTCAATAACACTCTGTAAAAGAGAACAATTAGAGAAGGTTAAAAAATGCAGAGATGATGAAGGCTGTCTCCACTATAATACAGAACAAATATTTTATATCTGGAGGCTTCATATATATATGAAAATAGCAGAAAGCCTATATTCTCTACTGAGTTTCTATATCAAAATTGTAATTTAAAAAATTAAAAATTTTGACACATGCACATGCAACATATATACTGATTAGATATATCTATTGACTAAATAATACAATAACAATTACTACCTCTCATTTATTTTCGTTCTGAACTCTGTAGAACTTTGGAATTCTATGTACTACACTGTAAAAAGCATGATCCTTTATTTAGACATTGACTCATTCGCACGTTAAACTCATATTTCCTCTCCAAACCATAATATACCATGGGCACTACGTAGAAACTATCTATGCATTCTGATAAATAATGTGTTGTTTTAGAATTGCACAATTTGAAAATGCAATTAGAAGATTTTGATTAAATGCAGTGGAGTTTAATTCCAAGTCTAAAGGACTGCTCTCTGTGTTCACATGAATACTAGACTCCTTTCAGATGTTCTCTAAAAACTCATCTTGTGTAGAATGCTGCTTTAGGGCTAGTCCTCTGATTTTGCCCCTGAAGACACAAGAAGTGACATTTTCACTTATTAGGCTACATGTTGTAAATTAATGTAGTTACATTTTGGTATTAGGAAAATGGAAATAATGACATGTGTGAAGTTGTTTTAATCAGATGCTTCCAATCTATGCCATGAAGTTTTTGTCTGCAGCTATGCCTGGTATGCTAGGAATTGCAGCTATATTTTGATTATGAGAAAATGGAATAGCAGGTAACAAGCTGCTTCCAAGCTCTGCTATTGAGCTTCTGCCTGAGTCCTTGCCTGTTGTGCTCTACTTTTGGGTTTTTCCAAGTATTTATGGAAAGCAAATTAGTTTCAGTATATTGATACACAATATAATCACACAACTGCAACGTTAATGTGAAAAGTAAATCACACCATTACTATTATTGAGATATTGGCATTCATTCCTTTGCAGAAAAAGGAATGTATGCCAATATCTTACGAATGTCCCGACATATGACCATTTTGAGTTACAACCAGTTCTGGCCGGAGCTTCGAGTTACAACCAGAAAAAGGCAGGGGAAAAATTCTGGGAATTCAAATTACTAACCGTTGGTGGTGAAGAGGCTGCTTCTTTGTAGTTCTTTTGCCCCAGCAGTTAGAGGGTGTGTGATCGGAGGAGGTTTCAGACTGCCTGGTGAGGTAAGGTACTGCTTTCTACTTTTTAAATCTCTTCTGTGTGAGTTTTTCAGTTTGGTTTAGGGCTGGGTGGTGGGATTATGTTTCTATGTTGTAAAGGGTCTTGCAGGGTTTGTTTGTTTTTTGGTTTGTTTTTCCCATTTCCTATGGGTCTTGTGGGGGGCTGTTTGCTTTTTTGGGGTTTCCCCCCATTCCTGATGGGTCTTCTGGGGTTTGTTTGCTTTCTGCTTTGCTTTGTTCCCATTTCTGAAGGGTATTGCAGGGCTTGTTTGCTTTTTGGTTTCTTCCCCCCCATTTCTGATGGGTCTTGTGGGGTTTGCCTGCTTTCTGCTTTGCTTTTTCCACATTTCCAATGGGTCTTGCATGGTTTGTTTGCTCTCTGCTTTACTTTTTTTGCATTTCTGAAGGGTCCTGCATGATTTGTTTGCTTTTCTTCCCCACCTCTCTTCGGCCGGAATAGATTAATTGCATTTCCGATGGGTATTGCAGTGGGTTTGGGGGGGGTTGTCTTCAGCCGGAATGGATTAATTGCATTTCAATGTATTCCTATGGGAAATTGTGCTTGGATGTGCAACCATTTCAAGTTATGACCGGAGTTCTGGAACCAATTAAGTTCATAAGTCGAGGCACCACTGTAACATTAAAATCAACCACAAAAAAAGCAAGGAATATATTGGTCCAGCTTGTGCCATACAAATTTTGATTGTGTAGCTATATCTATGTTATAGGTAGGAGCAGGTTATACAATGAAAGCAGGGAACCAAATTCACTCCTAGGTGATTACAGGAAATCTATGGAGCTGCATTCAGTGCAATTTTCTCTCAGGATAATTTCTGTAACATTCTTACTGTAATTCAAGGGAGTTTTCTCTAAATGCATTCCACACAGTATCTGACAGTATAATTGGAAACAATTTAATTGTTTGAATTTCCCAGAAACAGTATAAAATAAGTTATAATCATCCTCTAGCATGTACGTACATTCTCCTTTTAAGGTTTAAGTTGTTGTTTTTAACCTTCGTTCTAAAACTTCCTTTAATCACCAGTACTTAAGTAACCGTAGAGGATGGCACTTCCTGCTCTCCCACAGATATGCTCATGAATTCCAAATCCTTCAAAAACTGTATTTCTTATTCAGATGTGAAGGGTTTTTGGAAGACACAAATGTGCTCTTTGATGTAAG
Organism: Pogona vitticeps; assembly: GCF_051106095.1. NCBI lineage: Eukaryota > Metazoa > Chordata > Lepidosauria > Squamata > Agamidae > Pogona > Pogona vitticeps. Next base: position 71,295,853 of record NC_135783.1, on the reverse strand, counting down.
AAGAGCACTGCTAGATCAAACCAAAGGCTTATCTAGTCCAGCCTGCTGTTCCCACTGTGGTATAAAGGATTGCCAGGGCAGCAGCAGCCCCACTCCCTAAGAGTTGGTCCAAACCCGGAGACCTGAGGTCAGACATTTGCACTGTCGGTAAGAGAGATCTTTGTGATGTCACAAGAGAACTCTTCAACATCAGTTGCAAAATAGACTCTGCATGACAGGCAGACAATGTAGAGTCTCCGTGATTTATTTAAACTTCAGCATGTGAATTCTATCAGCAATAACACTAGAGCAGAGGAAGGTGATCCCGAGAGGTCTAAGGCACTGGTTCTTAACCTTGGGTTACTCAGGAGTTTTGGACTGCAACTCCCAGAAGCCTTCACCACCAACTGTGCTGACTGGGGTTTCTGGGAGTTGCAGTTCAAAAGTATCTGAGTAACAAAGGTTAAGAACCACTGGTCTAAGGGACATTTATTTTTATTTTGCCTCATAACTCAAACATGCCACACTTGAAAAAGATGGTGAAAATCTGGTGCACAAGAATCAGTAGCATGGCTTCCTGGCCATTTTTTTCTCTTCATGTCAGTCATCATGTTGCCTTGCTCTAAGGCAGGCTAGTCTCAAAGGTAACGTTGTGGAAAGCTGAGGCAGAAAACAAACCTGGCCGGAGGAGCCCAGAATTGGGGGGAAAGGAATGCAGAGGTCTAGCAAATAGAACCCTACTGGAGATCCAAAGGAAAAGCCCGAGAGCAATCCAGAATAAAGCCAATGCAATTGTTTCAAAAAACCAATGGCGACTTCCATTTCTGTAGTGTGCTTAGACATGTCCTGGGCAAGAACTCTGTTGTGCAGCTGATCATTCATCTTGACATACAGTCAATGGTGAGAAAATTGCAAAAAACAAAACAAAACAAAAAACACTTCTGCAATCTCCCTTACTAACATAGTGGTTTGTAGTACCATTTTCTTTTTGCCATTCATTTATAATATTTGTTTGTTGAAGTGTTTAACATCCTAATCCCTGCTTTATTATAACTGCATGGTAGTGCAGCAATGCTATTGTGCAGCATATCACAATTCTACACATTCTACAACTCAATTATGAAAATTTCCCAAACTTTGAAACTAGACTTCAGATCAGCACAAAATTTGGCACAGATATAGCAGTCTGCTTTTGCTCTCGGCCAAATCTGATGAAGTTCGGGCAAAGAGTTCTCAAGCTATGATTTTTTAAAAGTAAAACTGTTTACATCCCATGCAGAAACAAGTAACTCTAAAGGTCCCCATATTTAAAATAGCTCATACAAACTAAAAAAGACCATTTCACAAAGTGCCACCAAGCAAGGGAAAATCCCAGAAATTGACTCCTTTTTTTGTCAGTTAACCTCTCCTCACCCAAAGCAATTGTCAGGGCTATTTTCCAACAATTGTGAATGGTACTGAGTACAGATGGGCACAAAGGAAGCCATGAACCAAAATAATCGTTTCATAGTCAGAACAGGAAACCGTGTTTTCATGAAGTAAAACAAAATGCTGAACCTTTTCATCATTGTTGTTTCATTTTGTTTCATTTTCCCCATCTAGAGCTACATAGAAAGTCCCCTCTTCATTTAGAGATGGGCCCAAACTGAACAAACCACAAACCAGTTCGTTTAAAAAAATTCACCATGGTTAAGGGACACCAGTGAACCGCAAACCATCACAAACCGCCATTGTGTCAGTTCATGCCCCTCTCTACTAGTACTGAGCACAAGAGGATAAGCCATCTTCACAGCTGCCATTGGTGTTGTCAATATTCAGGCTGGGCTTTGCTGTATACTGTCATGTTGGCATCCTTTTTCTTGCTCACAACAGGGGCACAATATTGTGCAATATCAAGCTATTTCCTGGCATTTTGAATTATGGATACTTAGGCATAATGTCTCATGTTCATAAGTCAAAAGGGTTTTGTTTTGTTTTTTATCTCTTTTGTTAACCTTTCACAGCAGACAGAAACTCAACAGGTCAAGTCTGTCGCATCTCCTTGCAAGGAAAAGTAGTCCATACAAACCAGTAAAAATTGTCAGGTCAGAATTAAATGCATTCACCCACGCAAATTAATAATAGAATACAAGCTCATTTTATAGAGACTGTGACCTTCCAGCTAAATGCAATTCCAAAAGTAGAAGAACAAAACCTTCTGTAATGTAAATACACCGCTACTGTGTTAAGAAAACTCACCTTTTTCTCCCACCCTTCTCTCATAAAGTATTTATTAGGTGTTAGGTTTTATAAATTGTTTGGTCCTGCAGCTTTTATTTTAAAAAAGAAAGTGTTTTTCTCTGAATGTATTACCAAGTTACTTGTGGAATACTTCACATAAAAGGAAGCAGAAAATGTATAAATGTAAACAGGCTAATTGTATGCAGATGTAAATTATGCATGTTGGCCTTATGAAAAAGCCTCCCTGATTTGCAGGGATCTTACTCAGCAGCTTTGTGCCTTGTCTGAGGGGATATTTAGTATGGCTGTGATATGCAGAATTTTAAAGCAAAACTTTGAATTCTGAAGGATAAAATATAGCTCAACCTTAAGAAGGCCACGCTGTAGCGGAGAAAGAGCTCTCTGCTGTTTTATTTCTGTTGACTGCTGCGCTTGTTAGCTGTGGCATCTGGTAGCCCAGGGATACAGTGCTAAGGAAAAGATTTTGTCAAGCCTTAACATTTGCGAAAGGATTAGGTTGGTTTGATGTTGCTTAATAGGAAAATATAAAACATTATCAAAGTCACAATCCTTTCATGGTTTGAAACCTTCCCAGGCTATTTCCAGACACTACTGGCCTAATTCTAGCAGGGGAGGGGAACACTGGGGACCCATTCTGCAAAGCTCCTCCTGACTTTCACATGAATTGTGTATGGTCCGCATTTCGAAGCATGAGAGTAGCTACAGTGGTGCTGTGGCACACATGGAAAGTAACACCCACCCCAGGGCAAGTTTCTGTGCAAACCCAACCAGCAGGCGCTGGCTTTTGAGAGGCATGCTAAAACCAAAACCAACCCTGCAAATTGGGTGTGCTGCCACCAGCTTTATATTAGCCCAACAAGTCAAGTCACAGGAAACTTAGATTTCACTGGACATCTCTCTAGATGCTAGGGCAGCAACACAGCAAAAGAAACCTTTGAATAAATGGGACGTTGTTTACAAAGCAAACTGTATGAGGGGGGAAGGGTTCAGTCTAGACTTGGCTTCCGTTCAGAGCAAAGGAAGAGGCATACATTATTCCACTTCTGCAAATGTGTTATTTGGCCATATGACAAAACTCCAGATTCAAACAGTGGATCAGTTCCACCCAGCATCCTTGAAATTACAAAGGGCTGTGGTAAGCAGCAACCATACCTCTGCAATGCCCTGCTCAAAAAAAGCTTACATGGCCCTCTCTGCTTTCCTCACTCACAATTGATTAAAAGGTCCTTTGCTTCTAGATGGATGAACAATAACCACCTCCCTCTGGTTCCACAAATAATTTTGCTCCAGTTGTGTTGTGAGTTTGGAAATGTTACTTTCTGGTTCTACAACTCCCAGACTATCCCAGCCACCCTGGCAATTTGCAACAGCCTTCCATTTTAGATGTTGCTACTTGATTCTGTAAGGAGTGAACAGCAATACGGCTTCCTTCCTGTTCAAAGTGAGCAATGCCATTTTATAGCAGAGGTGCTACAGCCTGCTTCAGGAGGCAAAATCCCACGCTTGCATTCCCCAATCAGTGCCTCTTTGTGGTCTGTACTCTCTTTCTCACTTCCACTGGAGCATATTCTCTGCTCCTGTGGAAGTGACAAAGTCAGCTTTACACTCCCATTGATTTTTAACAGGAGTAGAATGAGAGCAATGCTTTATAAAATTCCTACCCACTATTTGGTGTCTGTGTAATAAACCCAAGACTGCACCAACCAAGTAATGAGCATGCGTTTCATGTGCTTTGTAGGCTTTTCTCCCCCTCTGGCTCCCATTACACTGAATGTTTCCAATTTGGGTCATTTCTCTCCTGCTGATGCCAGTTTTCCAATCCAGCATGATCCAAATTAAATAACCTTCTATTGTGCCATTCCCGATAAGCGTCAGCTTATTCTGAGCAGAATTTGGGGCTTTGCCTGACAAGATGATTATTGCAATATTTAAACAACCCTGAGGGCCCTCATTCACTAGCAATTTATGGTGCATCAAATTCATGACTGCCATCTTAGCAAAACCCATGTGTAGTCTGCCATGGAAATGTACTACAAACTGAAATGCATTTACTCTATTTGCTTCACTTCTTTGTTGTGTGCTAAAGTGCATAGTAATAGCCCATGAGGCAGGGAGAGTCAGACTAGCTTAGTTCCAAATAAAATGTGAAAAATTAGAATTTAAAAAAATATAGATTGGCAAAGGCAATCCTGTTGAGGTCCTTGTTCTCTGATCTGGGCAAAAACAGCAAACAGAATGCTGAGCCTTAGGGGTGGGGAATTCACCCATATCTTGAAACATTTTTGAATTGAAGCTTTAGTAACCTGATTCAGTCTGTGGATGTGCACAGTATGTTTCTCCATCTCTAAATTCTCATGGAAGCTGCTGAACCATCTGCATTGGTAAGGATCTCTTCAGCTCCATCAGTTCTTGAGGCAGTGGGTGTAGCAGAGCCTATTGTGATCTTCGTATTTGTGAGGATGGGCAGACCTGATACATGAAACCATAAATGGGCAACAAAATCACAACAGCCACTTCTGTTAAGAAAAACAGCTGTGGGCAAGTGAGAGGGGTTTTTCTTTTTCTTTTTAATAGACAGAAACACAATGATGCATATTGTAGTGAATACACAACACCCTTCAAATCAGAGAAAGCACGTGTATGGACAGATAGAACCACCAGCTTTACCAGTCCAAAAAGTGTTTCTTCTCTCAGTTAAAAAAACACACACAAAAAACACCAAACCTACTTTCATGCTTTTATTCCTTTCTAGCCCTTTCTAAAAATGTGAGTTTCATCATAATTGCAGCATTCCAGGTTGTACAGAACAACTCACTCAGCCAAGAGGCAATATTCTTCTTCAAGAAGGAAGCTGTAGGTTATGCTCCAGTTAAAGATTAAAAACAAACCGTATGTTGATCTTTGCAGCACACGTACATTCCATTAAATATATTTGTTTGTTTGATGGATTGTTTTGTAAACTGCCCCATTAGTGCAGACACTACACTGGGCAGCAGCAGGGTCCATCTGAAGCCTATATTCTGTTACCCATTCTATATTTAACAAAAAGTAATAACAGGAACATATTTCATCCTTGGCATAATACCAAGAAAATATTGAGAAAAAGAGAGAGGAGTATGGCAGGTACGATTTGAAATGAAGAAGTGATTTCCTTATGTGACTTCTACTTCAGCACCTTACAGCACTTCATCGAGCTGTAGAGGTATGTTTGGAAAGGTAAGTAGTGCATGCCTTCCACAGTGGGGAAAGTACTAACAAGCTAAACTATGTTTCTGCTCCAAATACCCCTCCCCAATGGTGTTTGTGTGTCTTCTCCCAGTCCAGTGGAGTCCCTATCTGAGTGATGCAGCACACTGGATAGCTCCAAGTGAGCAATTTAACTTGGACAAGAACGGAGGCTCAAATGAGGTGTTTTGAACCGCTGCCTCCAAGTTACACTTCCGATGCTTTAGCATTTGGCTGAAAAACAGCAAGCTCTTAAAAAGGCACCACTTTGGACCAAAGATAGGAGCTGCTTCTTCACACTGTGGCCTTCTATTTGAAGTGCTCCCTGTACCCTTGGATTGGTGATCTAGTATGAAGGCCACTGCCTGTGCTGAGGCACAAGGTATGGAGTTTGTGATTATCTGTAGTCCAGTCACCATGCTCTGTTTCAATGTCCTCTGCCCAGCCTATTTCTTCAGTCAATAACACATCATTCTTGGGCTCCGTCAACTCAACCTGTGCCGCCCACAAGGTTGGGGCTGGGGCCATGACAGTTTATGTGCATGCATATGATCATGTTTATGTTCACTTTTTTAGTTTTTCCATATTAATGCATAAAGCCTCCATAGGATCAATCCACCGCTTCCAGAAATTGACACGGAGTCCTATTACCAGAGACAAGGCTCAGCTGACACATTGCCATCTTGCCTTGTTAGGAATTGAAATGTTTGTTATCATCATTGTTGGAGGTCAGGATTCTTAATAGAAATATTTGTTTTATTTATTTAAAATATTTCTGTCCTGCCTTTCTTCCCAAAAGGACCCAAGCCGGCACCCAATATCAGCTTCACATGTCCCAAGATTTACCATGATCAAAGAACATCTTGCTTTGAGAATTCACAAATGTGTGACGCTTTCAGTATTTTGGGGAGAAATAAAACCTCCATTGAATGAAGGCTACATTTTTAAAATGTGAAAAGCTACAAATCTGTGTAGGTGAAAAGCATTTTAAAATATACTTTCATCTGTGGGGAAAAATTAATATAAGAGTGCACAAAAATGCTGTGTGATAATTAAAAGCAAAGCCTTGGAACATGAGACAAAGCAAAGATCAGACAAGAATGCAGGTGGGATTTGGAGAAACACAATGACATTGAGACAAATACTAAATTCACACCCCTGCTGCTGCAGAGTGGAAGCTGTTGGCATTTTTGCATTGCTGCTATTCCCTCAGTCTTTGCAATGTTGCCAGGTATAGAATCCCCAGATTAGAGCCTAAATGGGATGGAAACCGGATCTTGGAAGATATACTTTCTATGGTGTGCTGGGGGATTCTGGAATCTGTAGTCCCCCAAAAGTAGAATTTCTATGCTCAGATGGACACAATGCATGAAGGAGAGTTTGGGTGCACCCCTTTGGGCACTCTGTCTGTCCTGGATCTCCTTCCACCTATATTCAGAATGACTACACTGGCTTCTACTGTCAGTGTGTTGGTTTAGTCTTGTGCTTAGAGTGTGGAACTCATGAGCATAGAGCCCCACTCAGCCATGAAACAGCTGGGTGACCTTGGGCCAGCCATATTTGCTCAGCCCGACCTAGGTTTGTTGTGAGGACAGAGTTGGGGAGGGGAGGAGAGCCATATGCACCACCTTAGGTTCACTGAAGGAAAGGTGGAATATACATGTCATTGAGAGACAGCTATTTTGTGGGGCATTGGAAGCTTGTTGTTGCAGCCTTTTGTAACCTAATTGAAGTTACGTTTTACACTTATAAAGCACAGATGCCCACCATGGTGTAGTGGATAGAGTGATGGCCTAGGACTCAGGAGGCCTGGGTTCGAATCTGTGCTCAGCCAGAGAAGGTCACTGTGGAAGTGAAGCTGGCAAAACCACTCCTTAAATATCTCAGTTACCTTGAAAGCCCTATTAGGATTGCTATAATTCTGACTTGACAGTACATAACAACAACAAAACACAGAAATCTTCCTACAACACTGGTGGTTGTGTTTCTGCAGTTAAAGTGCAGTAAAAGTAAAATAAAACTGCCTGCTATTTCATTTATTTAAAAGCAGATGTAAGTGATTATTCACCATTGAATAGTGATGTTCACAAAAGCAGAAAACTTTATCCTGAGTTTCTTTATACACACAAAGAAAACATCTACATAGCTTTTTTAAAATACAGGTTTTTTTTCCCTCTGTGGAAAATGCCAAGCTTCTTGTAGCACATTGTAATTCTGGTAGCCTTTGAAATGAGAGCTGTTATAAAAAAATCTACAGAATTATTACCAGTAGTGTAGTCAGATAGGATATTTACAAAGGATTTCAAAAGCCCATTTACAATATCTGCTGTGTTTGTGAGTTGGCAAATATGAAGAGAAGCTTAGGCTGTACAATGGCAATGCTGAGCATAATCGGCGCAGATCAGATACACATTATGAAATCAAAAGCATTTTATTTATGCATTATGCCCGATCATGAATCATATTTGTGTAAATTCTAATACTGGAATGCAAAAGGAGTGGAAACACAAGTGCAGCCACACCAGCATGTAATCCCATTATGAGTAATCATATCCAACAGAGGCATAATAGAGCAAGCCATTACATTTTGAGGTACCATTGGATATTCAAGGGTAACCAAATTGTCAGGCCTACGTGGCAGATGAACACCGACTCATGTATAGTCATCTGAGAAAATCAGTTGGCAGAGCAGGGCAGATTACAGCTAATGGCTCCATTATGTACAGAAGCTATAAACGTTAGCTATTTTACATATGGACAAAAGAGAATTTATTTGATGGCCCACAGCCCAGCAGACACCAGAGAGAGAACGAAAGGAAGACAGAGAGAGAAGATGGCTTCCCTTTAATGCCAGATATTAGGTACTCGCATGGCTGGGAAGTGGGCAGTAAGGGGAAATAGGTGGCATCAGTTCTGTGTTTCGTACAGGAAAGAGTTTAAAATATTAAGTGAGAGTTTGCAGTCAGACAGAAGGAGAGCAGGAGCAAGAGACCTTTACATTAAAAAGTCTGAAGGCCCATAAGGTTTGAGTTCCTTATTCCTGATGAAGAGAGGCAGCATGCTTGATTAGCCAGACAAGTCATACCTTTGTTGATCACACAAGGGAGTGGGGTGTGTGTGTGTGTGTATGTGGAAAGACACCGCTCCTGAACTGTGTCTGATCACAGAACATTCATGCACTTTTCTCGCACACATATTTATATAATTACTTTCATTTACTGTACTTAAAGTAAAAACTGTGCAGAAGTCGTAGCATTAAACTCATTTCAGTTCTCCTGGCAATCTCAGCATTATTGTCCTTACGTGTTTGCATTATCATGTCAGATTTGCTATAATAACTATTATCCTTAAAAGTTCTCCAGATTCTTTGCAAATTACACTGTAATAATATGCAGTCGTTGCTTCACCCATGACTGAAACACAGCATTTTATAATTCCTTAAAAAACAAAGCCCTCTACACTTTTTATACTTTGTACGCCAAATGGAAGGGAAAGGCTTAATGAAATTTCACAAAACCATGTAATCAGATAAAATTAACTATACCAACTGCACTAAAATAACCTTTAAAATTGTTCAGAACAAATGAGGAACGCAATTACAATCGGAACAATTCAGGAAGGCTGTGATATGAAGCAAAACCTCAAAGATGTAAGCTCTACTGAAAACAATAAAAATAAGTAAACAAATATTTGTATGATGTTTTCTAAGTATTGAAAAGCTTTATAGTTCTAACATTTGATTTGGATTTTTGGTGTTGGGGATCTGGAACTTCTATATTCCCAGTGTTATAGTCTGTCACACAAACTGACCCCTACACCCATAACATGCTCTCCATAGCACTGCATTCAAATAATTACATATAGATATTCAAAGCTTAAAAAGTTTGGCTTTTTCGACTCAAGCTTCCAGAATCCCTCAGAGCAGAACTGCTCCATCTTCTTTTTCCTATACTGTACTTCTCTTCCTAAGCACCATTATAGATTTTGATGATTTAATCAATGATTTTATATTAGGAAAGGCAAGGAAGGACCATTCTGAGGTAAAGATAGGTAAAGCTGCCTAGAGTGGACGAGTAGTCCAGATAGGCAGGGTATAAATCAAATAAATAAAGATCATACAGTACTTTCTTTTTCCACTGACAACAAGTCAGTGCCTTCCTTAGTTTCTGTTTTCCTTTCCTCACTTATAATCATTGTGATATGATGCTATGAGTAAAGCCAGCCTGTTTGGCCTTGGGCAAGCTGCATAGTCCCAGGATGCCTCCAGAAGTAGGGAATGGTGAACCGCTTCTGGATATTCTCTACCTAGAAAATTCAGAAAAAGTCAGGATTTGCTTGACGGTACATGATGATGATGAATGCTGCATTTAAGTCAGGGGTTTTAAACTCAATTTACCTGGGGGCCGCTAGAGGCAGAGTCTGGGTGAGGCTGGGCCGCATCAGATTTTCTGCCAAGCGGAGCAACAGCCTGAGGAAGCCGCCCAGGAGTTTCCTTAGCCGACAGACAGGTGGGCTGGCTGGCAGGCTGCAGTTCTGGATGGAGGGTGCAAGAGGCGCTGTCTTGGGAGAGAGCCGGCGAGCGAGGCAAGGCTTTTTTTTAACTTGACAGCAGAGGATGTGTGAGCACTTTGGGGGGGCAGGCAAGGTGAGGGCCACAAACTATCATCTGGGGGGGGCGCAAATGGCCCCAGGCCCCATGTTTGAGACCCCTGATTTAAGTGAATAAATTGATTTGTCCATGGAAGCTCACATGAAAATACAGCAGTTAGTCTTTAAAGTGCTGCAACATTTTTTGTCTTTATTTTGTTTTTTTGTTTTTGCCTAACATGCTGCATTTAACATAAGATACTTGTTTGGGGTAGTGCTCCACCCTATGAGTCCTCCGGGTTCTTTGCTCCACCGCATAGTCACCCTGGAAATGTCTAAATACTCTGGCTTGGCTGGTCCGTTTTTACCCATTTGGCTGTGGACAATCCACATTCCTGACAGAAGGCATTATTAGGGACTTCTGTATTCTAGATACTGACTCCTCCTCCTGCACTATCCATGAACAGAAATTTTAAATACATTTTCTAGATGTATCCAGTTCTGAGTTTCCATAATATTTACTCTTGCTTAATACATGTAAACTCAGCACCAGCATATTGCTCTCTACTAACAAAAGTGCAAAAGGAATGTTTAAAATTTCTGTACTTATTATAAAATGAACAGATATAAGAGCAAAGTAGGAAGTAGCCCAGATTCCTTGTTCATGTGTGAGAGAAAGAGAAGAAACATTATTTAGCTCATCCAGGTTTTCATTATTTGCCTAAACTGTCTCTGTGCAAACTTGTCCTTTCAGTGTGAGAAGCAAAGGACCTTCTCTCTCTCTCTCTCTCTCTCTCTCTCTCTCTCTCTCTCTCTCTCTCTCTCTCTCACACACACACACACACACACACACACACACACACACACACACACACACACACACACACACACACAGAGAGAGAGAGAGAGAGAGAGAGAGAACACAGGACAACAGGCTGATTGCTTTTTAAGATGCAAGCAACCTCTTCAATGACCTTTGAGGTCATTACAAAATTCTTCATTTTCTTTCTGATTGAGGAAAGTAATTTTCTGGTTCTTCATCAAGATGTCCACAGCCAAGAGAAGCAAGAATTTATATTCCTAGAAAGCAATTATTTTAACAAAAAGCTAAACATTAAAGTGGACTTCCTTGTTCAAAATACTCTGCTTTAGTAAATGTTATTGTCTATAGTATGAACTATATAAATTCTCTTACACTTTGAGACTGGGCTTGCCACTCCTTGTTATTATATGCCATCAAGCCAGCTTTGATTTAAGGAGATTCTATGGGTAAATGACCTCCAAAATGTCTGGGATTTAGCAGCCTTACTCAGCTCTTGTAATCTCAAGGCTGTGGTTTCCTTTATGGAGTCAATCTATCTCATATTTGGTCTTCTTCTTTTCCTTCTGCCTTCAACTTTTCCAAGCACTATTGTCTTTTCCAGTGAGTCTTTTCATGATGTGCCCGAAGTATGACAGCATCAGTTTCGTCATTTTTGCTTCCAAAGGGAGTTCAGGCTTAGTTTGATCTGAGACCCATTTGCTCATTTTTCTGGAGCTCTGTGGTATCTGCAGAGCTCTCTTCCAGCACCACCTTTTGAAGCAATTGCATTTTTCCCCTGTTGACTTTCTTCACCATCCAACTTTGATAACCATATACTCCTTAGTTCTTGCTGTGTCCAAGCCAGCTGCTTCTGTGCAGAGCTTATGTTTTGTAGCTGTCGGTCTCATGAAGCATTTTAAAAATTCATAGCACCAAAGAAGGAAGAACAATCTGTCAAGGAATTAAGTAAGTGTTCCTTGTCACATTGACCAATCCTGAAATTAGAATTCAGTATAACCAGATGCACTCAGTCTGATCTCCTAGGTTGCCCTTGAATTCTTTCATGTCTACTGCTAGCTTCCTGGTTAGCTTGTAAAATCAGCTTGATATGTCCCCAGACAGATTTGTGTTACTGACCGATGTGGCAGATTTAAGTTGATATGCCTATAATTTATATTTTATATTCTGTAAAGTCAAGAGGAGCAACAGAATATACATATTAACCCTGTCTCTTTAAAGCTATATTCAAATGAATAGCTCAAGCCAAAGCAATTAACATGCACAGTCATGGCTGTTAGGCCATAGAACAAAGAACTGAAGGGGCTTCTGAGCCTAGCGGATGCTTATTAAGAAATTAGATTTGGAGGTAGATTGGGAGTCACTTCTTACTTTTAATAAAACTGAAAGAAATTAGAGGAAAATGGTTTGTTCTGAATGGATGAGGAAATGTTTAATGAGCACTTCTTCAGAGACTGAAACAGCTTTGGAGATTCTTACTGTGCAAATACTTATAAAAGAAATATACAAGGGCACATATTATATAAAATGATCTACAAAGATTAAAATCTGGAATTTATATAGGAAAGAAATACAAATATGGGTTGGATTCACCCTAAAGCAGAGCTAGGAGACGTATAAGAGCACCTTTCTATGAAATGAAAAGAGACGCTTGTCCTGCCCTTTTTGTATTTTAGAATGCCCCGTGATACACCTGTGATTCCTCCTTATCTGTTCCCAGGGTCCTTAATTCTATATATCTCTCTGTGGCCCTCTCCTATGAGCTCTGGGGGCCCCAAACCCTCCCTGGGTGCAATAGAACATATGTCTTCTTTGGATTTTGTGTTGCTCCTGGGATGCCTCTGTTAGGTCCTTATGGACCTTCTTGGTCTCCCCAGGATATGCCCTTCTTCTTCTTTGGCCTTCCCAATATGACTAGACTACTATTCCCAATATACATGACAACTGGTCTTGGTGGCTTGTTGGCACTGCTGAGTGCTGTAGTCTTAACATCATTTAACCCTCTTCTAGACCATATTTAGACAAGTAGCTTCTTTGCACTGTAAAGGTAAAGGTAAAGGTTCCCCTTGACATTTTTAGTCCAGTCATGTCTGACTCTAGGGGGCGGTGCTCACCCTGTTTTCAAGCCATAGAGCCAGCACTTGTCCAAAGATAGTTTCCGTTGCCACGTGACTAGGGAACACTGTTTTACTGCGTTCTTCGCACTGCTCTCTCCATTAATATCTGATTAAGCATCTATCACTACTTTCAAAAGAGTTAAATGCTTTCTGAAGTGGCTTGCATTGAAATACAGCCTACAAATATTATAAATAAATATTCTTTTAAAAGGTATCACACCATCTGCTGAAATGTAAAGCAATAATGCCCTGCTGGGACTTCCAGGCATTATTTTGCTGATAAATTCACAATCATAGTCAAATATTGATCATATTGCACAGTGATACGTTAAATGCAGAATTTGGAATACAATGTTGTTCATTACTTCTCAACAGCCAGACCGGCATTATCATTACAGTATTGTTGCTTTGATGGTACAAGTAGCTCAGTTGCCCTTTGCATCATCACCACATAATTTTGTCCTCACAGAAAGATGGTGTAGTGAAATACTTTCTGACTCACTCTAGTGACCAATGGCTATATGCACCTTGCCAATATTTACAAAAAGTCAGGGGAAAAAGCTCCTCTTACACATGAAGTGTATAAGTAAGCAGAATGAGAGTTTATTGTGAGGCATGTATATAGCCATGTAGCTGTGCAACTTTTTATTACTGTGCCAGGCAGTTCATTCCCTTCTTAGATGCACACATTCATGTGGTGATGGGGTCTGCATGTGTCAGAGAAGCTGAGAGGAATGTCTTCAGGAGACTAGACTCTGTTATGAGCCTCAAATGCAGTTGAAAATTAAGATGACAAAAACTGTGACCACAGAAGAACTATGCTACTTTAATGTTGTCAATGAAAGACTTGAAATAGTGAAAGATTGTGTATACCTTGGTTCAGTCATCAATCCAATTTCTTGACTGCAGCCAAAAAATCAGAAGAAGACTGAGACTCAGAAGGGCAGCAATGAAGACATTTGAGAAGATCGCCAAGTGTAATGATGTCTCACTGGAGACCAAGGCCAAGATTGTTCACACTATTGTATCTTTGATCACTATGTATGGGTGAGAAAACTGGACAGTAAAGAAATCTGACAAGAAAAAAAAAGATTAATTTGAGATATGATGCTGGAAGAGTTCTTTACAGATATCCAGGGCCACCAGAAATATGAACAAGTGAGCTCTGGAGCAAATTAAACCTAAACTATTTCTTGAGGGCAGATGATGTAACTGAGATTGCCATACTTTGGGCACATCATGAGAAGAAAAGATGCTCTGGAAAAGTCAATAATGCTGGGAAAGATTGAAGGCAACTGGAAAAGAGGAAGACCAAATATAAGATGGATTGAATCCACCAAGGAATCCACAGCTTTGGGTTTGCAAGAACTGAGCAGGTCTGTTGAGGACACGGCCTTTTGGAGATCATTCATTCATTGGGTCACAGTAAGTTGATGGCGACTTGATGGCACCTAACAACCATAAGGCAGTCCACCGCCCTTAATTCATCTTTAACGTTTATAACATCTAGGTCTTTGGAAATTCAATTGCCCCCTGAGAAATCACTTTTAGTGGGGATTTCGGTACACTTTACTGCTTTAGACACTAACTGGTTTTTTGCTGTTTTTCATGAGTGGCTTTTTAACACAGTACGCACATGTTTAATTATATTTTAATACTGTAATTGATTTTAATTTTTCATTGCATATGTCTTTTAGTCGTTTGTAATGCTCTTTGGGTCCCATTTTGGAAGAAAGGTAGGGTAAAAACAAAGCGAATAAACAACTATCATATTTCAAAGATTCCCCAAGGCTGCATGGGTCAGGTAGAGACTCTCTGTATAGATCCTAATGAATAGCAAGACTAGACTTCCCGGGCAGACACACAGTGTCTCCCAGCAAGCAGCTGGGCCCCCTCCTTCTTTGTCAAACCAGAAACATGTGGGACAGAGTGGATCTGTGTTCCACAAACCCCCCCCTTTTTTTTTTTTGCCTCTTAGTTGTGCTCTCCCACACCCAGAATTCTTCCTGGGAGGTTCCAGGTGAATTCTGGAGATGGGAATCCTTGAAATACAAAAATCTTATCCTTAGGCGTGATTTTCCATCCGGTGTCTTTAGGTGTTAGCTAGTCCTGAAAAAGAGGCATAGCAGTGGAAATCATATTGGAAAGCTGTACTCATAAGACTGTGAAGAGATAGAAAGCTAGAATCAACAACTAAATTTTAGTATTGCATTGACTCACAGAAACACAGAGCAACTGCTCCCTTTTTAAAATCCCTTTGCATTTTTAATGGCTGTAAAATTTCTCACAGACCCTGCCATGCAAGCAATAAGGAAGTAACTTACAAGGCATTTTATTTTAACTCTTGATCCAGGATTTCTTTTGATTTTCAACAAAAGACCCAAGTATGCCTGCATACATTAGCTTGTATTAGCATGCTGATAAACACCACTTACAGAAGACTTGGAAAGAACTACATAACCCAGTTTCCTCACAGTACAGATGAAGGCATAGCTGCCCACAGCATCTTTTGGCTGAGTTGTTTGAATAATCATCCATTAGTAGTAAGCAATATAAAACTTTTGCTTGACTTTCCTAGCATCGATGAAAGCTGCCCTGCTGATGTGTTTTCCCATTTATTAACCCTGGTCCACCCGTGCAAATTGGACATATTTTTGCACTTCGGGTACTAGCCAATTATAGTTCTATTTGAGTTCCATTAGAAGATTTCATGCATGAATGAGCTTGTCAACATCCTTCCCATTTGACCAAATTCTTCAGATTGTATAGGTGCTTGACAGCTCAGCTCATATGATATGTGCACACACATACACCCCAAAAAGTGTGCTAGGGTAGTGAGCAACTAGATTGACCAAATCGAATAATTTGACCATCTATAGCAGAGAGAAAAAGAGAGAATATAAGAATCCTATTTACACAGGTCATCAGTTATTTTCCCCCATCACATTTAAAGACAATTCAGAAAAAAAAGTTTAAAAAATTGTGTTTTTCAGTTTTGTGGGTCACTTGACTTCATATTGCCAGTACACACGTATTTTATTCTCCTCTTTTTAAATGAGTGGCAAATAGCTTCTGATTTCAGATATGAGGATAATTAAATAAAATGTGAGAATCAATGAACTGTAAAGGTCAGTGTTTAAATTGTTTCAGTTTTAGAAAAAGTAGCCATGTTAATCTGTGCTGGCATTGCGTACATGTATATATATATATATTTGCCATGTAGAAGAAGTGCACTTGTCCATGAAAGCTCACATTAAATATCACAGTTAGTCTTTAAGGTGCCACAATGTTTTTGTCTTCTTGATTTTTTCATTTTCTTTTGTTTTTGCCTAGATTGTTTTCAGCAGCACCCAAATCCGAGCCTTTTCAGAATTTAGATTCACATCCGAATGAATTTAAAACACATTGATAATGGGAGGTATGCAAAAAACAAGATCCATATATTTTTAAGGTGTGACATGCTATACCACCTTCTGTGTGGAGGTGCCATTCCCAAGGTTGCTAAGCTGCATGGGTGTTGTAGTGAGGGAAAACTCTCCTAGCATCCTATGGCTGCTTCTGAATGGAGGAGCTACCATCATTCCTCCTCTTTCTCATTATCATAGAGAGCTTGCCATAGAGGCCTTTCCTTAGGCCAATCCGAGGGCTTGATTAATTGCCTTTCCCCAGACCAACCCTAATAACATGATGTAACCATTGTCCTATCTGAACTCTGTTTACTATCTGTAATGCTGCCACTACCTGTGACCTTGTAATGTTAATAAAAGGACAGTCTCCTGGGGGCAGGGGGGAGAGAGACCGAGAGGAGAGGAGAACGCTGGAGAGAGAGAGAGACGGAGAAGAGTTCTCATTCTGCTTCCTTGCTGAGTCGCCCACCAGGAGTACTGCTGGCAGACATCCATCTGTGTGCGTGGCTGACTTCTTTAATCTATTGCTAAGAGACTCTTTGCTATCCTATTATCCATTATGTGGTGATCACCACAAAGGCCATCAGCCTGCTCATTGCCTGAACCCAACACTTCTGTTATCAGATCTTATGAATGTGGCAGGCAGAAAAAAAACTATGTCTACATGGAAATTCAAATCTATTTGCAGGGAATTGTGTCGACCTTTGTGCTGCTTTGTGCTACATTTTGACCTGAATCACCTTTAGAGACAGAACAACAAGGTGGTCGCATCCAGTGTGAACAAATGAAACAAACAAACAAAAAACAAGTCTGGAGATGCATCACAAATGTATTTTAAAACTTATGATACTGTTAACTAACAATGGTGCAATTGAACATGTGTTCCAAAAGGGCCTCCCCATCATATTGAAAAGAATTGTAATGAAAGTTAGCTGATTTCCAAAGCAGCTTAGCAGTTTTGTGAGCTTTTACTGAAAGGGCTCAGATCAGAAGCTAGCACCAGCTTACTTAAACAAACAAACAAAAAATCAGCACAAGAGATAACATTTTATGAATATTTTTGAATTCTTATTCAAATACATAAATCATAGGATCATAGAATTTTGGAGTTGGAACATACCCCAGAGGTAATCTATTCTGACCTCAGTGAAGGGGTCCTGCCACCTGCAACCTGCAACATCCCTAAAAGAACTTCATACTGCCTCTGTTTTTATTACAAAAGTGATATATCTTTCATAATCTTAACTGTAATGTAATTTTTTGCTAGTGGAAAAAGGAATTAATCTGAATATTTCAAAAATATCTTAGCTAAGAAGTCCTTTGAATGATTATTTTGAATTTTTTTCCTCATTAGACATTCATCATGCAAAGCCAGCAAAACTAGTTTTGTCAAAACAAAAAACAAACAAAACAAAACAAACCCACACTACACATTTTTAAAAGTGTATATGTGCATTTTCCTGGAATCATTCATAGATCATTTGATGGCTTAAAAGAAGCAAAATTGATTCTGTAGGTGAACATTAAAATACTGTGTCAAACATTAGCACTCAGAACATGGGAAAGCAATTTGTTCACATTTAAAACAATTTGTAAGCTTAAAAGAATGAGAAGAGAAGGGAGTGGGGGACATAATAAGTTTGGGTCTATTCAGTTGGAGCATTAGCTCCATTGGATTCGGCATCTTTTTAAAGGATGTTCAGAAATATTTCAGAAAGCTTAAATAAATGTTTAAAACCGATATTCTGACTTGGATTTTTATTTTTCCTTTGAAGTAGATCAGTATTAATTGTTCTTAGCTCTTCCAGTGAAAGCTCACACAACAGCTTTCACTGGAAAACTGTTGTGTGAGCTTTAAAGAATTATCTGTGCTGGATTGTTGTAGTTTTCTTTCTTTCTTTCTTTCTTTCTTTCTTTCTTTCTTTCTTTCTTTCTTTCTTTCTTTCATGAATTAACACTAACATTAAATGGTTCTGACCCACGTCAGCCTTGCTGTCTGAACTCCAATTCAACACAAAGCAAAAAAAGAAGGAAATAGAAAAATGCATTTATAGGAGGCGGATTAAAAAAAAAACAACCCAAAGAACCAAGTTTTCAGTCATTCTTTGTGTAGTCTGGATGATGAGAAAAATACTAAGTTATGTTGGAAGTGAAATGGATCTATGAACCAGCTCACTGGTGTAAAGAAGTAGGCTACCTCCCAATTTGACTTTTACTATGTAAGCTAGCGCTGTTCTTTTGAGGACATGTTCAGCTATAAATCATGCTCATTGATTTTAAACCTGCAACTCAGATTTGAATATTTCCATTTTATTTGCTGCTGTAGTATTCAGCACCTCTCCTTCTTCCCAGAATAGATAAACTGTGTTGAGATCATTGTACTGGAGTTGTTATGGTGGATGTATTAGAAATATGGGCTCTGTCTATGGTATCAAAGAGCTTAAGTGCTATACAGAAATCCCTCTGTCAGTCTCTAAATCTTGTGGGGCCTGAAGAAAACACTCCATGTTTCTCTTTTCTTTCAAGGATAATTGTCCTTCAGACAGCCTTGGGCAGAGCAGAGTTTCAAAGCTAGTTCTCTGATGGCTCTGAGATGGTCACACAGTTATTAAGATGGGTAGTCTGCCAAACACCATTAGGACTTATCATGTGATCATGGGAAAGGCACTGGGCTCATTAATGTGAGGTGAGACTAATTTAGGCATTAGGGCACATGTCTACCAATATCACCAATAACCAAGGCTTCATTTGGCTGAACCTTCAGAAGGTGCTGTATGTTGGTCAACATGAGGGATCCTCCCCATACTCTTTTTACACAGACTCCCAAAAGGAAAAGGGATATAAGCATTGTAATCTTGCTTTGTGGTGTTTTCATGAAATCTTCAACCTTTCCTCTTTTAGTGTACCTCTTTCCTCCAAATCTTCTTTTAAAAGAATCTTTGCTTCCTAGCAACACAGTGGTCAAGAGTCTACAGGAATGAGCATGAAAATGAAGGGCTTACCCACTAATGGGCCCATTAGGAACCCGCTGGACCATAACTACAGAGTAGGAAGGAATGATTGATAGAATCATGGTGTATTCCAATTTAAAGCATAATAATTAAATTTAAACTCTCTTAATTGCTTTATCCACCCTCCGTCCATTTTGATTAGGGCCAAACTCTGTTAGATGTATACCCTTGTCGCTTCTTTTATTTCCATTGTGAAGTACAATCCAATAAACAAACCCCCCGCCCCGGATTAATATGAAGACTATGAATGCGCAATCTGATCTACAGCTTGGAAAAATTATCTTTCTATATAACTCTTAGACTGGGGGACTTTATGGACTACCACTCCTGGGTTATAAGACTTCTAGACTTTGTTGGACTACAACCAGTCATGCTGGCTGGGCGAGTTGAAATCCAGAAAAACAACTATTTCAACTTTTACCTGAATTGCCACTCTTTCAGAAAAGTAGATAAAATTGAGCTAAAGGGCTACTGTGTGCCGAGCTTGTACATGAGGTTGAAACTTGAATATGTACGAAAGTACATATTCCTGTCTACAACACTGCCTTGTCCACCTTCGGCAAGAAGACCAGAAAGATGGCTGACTGGTTCGAAGCCCATAATTTTCAAGGATGCATTTGTAACCATTTATTACATCACTCTTCTATGCAGAAATTGTATCACATGAAAAAGGAAGGAAGACCACGTATTGACATCAACAAGACTCGCGATCAAAGAAAAGTGAAGGAATTTGCCCAAGCACTCGAGGAAACCCTTCCAGGTCCAGCTAATGTAAATGCACCTGAACGATGGGAACACTTCAAGAACACTGTCTACAACACCGCCTTGTCCACCTTCGGCAAGAAGACCAGAAAGATGGCTGACTGGTTCGAAGCCCATTCGGAGGAGTTAATGCCAGCCATTGAGGATAAGAGAAGAGCTCTAGCAGCATACAAGCCTGTCCTAGCGAGTACAACCTGCAAGCTCTTCGAGCCGCTCGTAGCCAAGTCCAACAGGCTGCCAGGAGATGCTCCAATGACTATTGGCTTCAGCTTTGCTCCCAGATACAGATAGCAGCGGACACAGGTAACATCAAAGGAATGTATGATGGTATCAAGCAGGCCTTAGGTCCATTACAGAAGAAATCTGCTCCCTTGAAGTCTACTACAGGTGTGATCATCCAGGACCGAGCACAGCAGATGGAACGCTGGGTGCAGCACTACTCTGAGCTATATTCCAGAAAGAATGTAGTAACCGAAGAAGCATTAAATAACATTGAGTGCCTGCCTGTCTTGGAAGAGCTGGACAGCGAACCAACCCTAGCAGAAATAAATGCGGCCTTGGATTCCCTCACCTCTGGCAAGGCACCTGGAAGGGACAACATCCCTGTTGAAGTGCTGAAATGCGGTAAGGAGATCATCATCACCGAACTGTATGAAATCTTTTGTCTCTGCTGGAGGGAAGGTGGAGTACCACAGGACATGAAGGATGCAAACATTGTCACGTTGTACAAGAACAAAGGTGACAGGGGTGACTGCAATAACTACCGTGGTATCTCTCTTCTTAGCGCTGTAGGGAAGCTGCTTGCCCGTGTTGTGCTGAAGAGGCTCCAGGTGCTTGCAGACAGAGTCTATCCGGAATCACAGTGCGGATTTCGAGCAAATAGATCCACCACTGACATGGTATTCTCCCTCCGACAGTTGCAGGAGAAATGCAGGGAACAACAACAGCCACTCTTAGTGGCCTTCATAGACCTTACAAAAGCATTTGACTTGGTTAGCAGGGATGGCCTTTTCAAAATACTTCCCAAGATTGGATGTCCACCTCGTCTCCTTAACATCATCAGGTCCTTCCACGATGGAATGAAAGGCACTGTAGTTTTTGACGGCTCAACATCAGATCCCTTTGACATCCGAAGCGGAGTGAAACAGGGCTGTGTCCTCGCACCAACACTTTTTGGGATCTTTTTTGCTGTCATGCTGAAGCATGCCTTTGGAACTGCAACAGAAGGTGTCTATCTCCGGACTAGATCAGATGGAAAGCTCTTTAATCTCTCTAGATTGAGAGCAAAGACCAAAGTCCAGCTGAAATGCATGAGGGACTTCCTCTTTGCAGACGATGCAGCCATTGTTGCCCACTCTGCTGAAGACCTCCAACAACTCATGAACCGTTTCAGCAAGGCCTGCCAAGACTTTGGACTAACAATCAGCCTGAAGAAAACACAAGTCATGGGCCAGGGTGTGGACTCACCTCCCTCTATTACCATCTCCACACAAGAATTGGAGGTTGTTCATGACTTTGTGTACCTTGGCTCAACCATCTCTGACACCCTCTCTCTAGATGTCGAGCTGGATAAACGCATTGGGAAAGCAGCCACCATGTTCTCTAGACTCACAAAGAGAGTATGGCTCAATAAGAAACTGACAACACATACCAAGATCCAGGTCTATAGAGCCTGTGTCCTGAGCACACTCCTGTACTGCAGCGAGTCCTGGACCCTTTGTGCCCGGCAGGAGAGGAAGCTGAACACCTTCCATATGCGTTGCCTACGACGGATTTTTGGTATCACCTGGCAGGACAGAGTTCCAAATAGAGTAGTCCTAGAACGAGCTGGAATTTTCAGCATGCATACATTACTGAAACAGCGACGTCTACGCTGGCTTGGGCACGTTGTGAGAATGGCTGATGGTCGGATTCCAAAGGATCTCCTATATGGAGAATTAGTGCAGGGAAATCGCCCCAGAGGGAGACCACAGCTGCGATACAAGGATATCTGCAAGCGGGATCTGAAGGCCTTAGGAATAGACCTCAACAGATGGGAAACTCTGACATCTGATCGTTCAGCCTGGAGGCAGGCAGTGCATCACGGCCTCTCCCAATTTGAAGAGACCCTTGTCCAGCAGGCTGAGGCAAAGAGGAAGTCACAAAGGAAGCAAAACCAGGGAGCTGGACAGGGGACAGATTGGATTTGTCTCCAGTGTGGAAGGGATTGTCACTCTCGAATTGGCCTCCTCAGCCACACTAGACGCTGTTCCAAGTCCTCCATACAGAGCACGATACCATAGTCTTTCGAGACTTAAGGATGCCTACTACGAAAGTAGCACAATGGTATTCTGACAAGGCACTAGAAATCGTCTGGCCCAGGTGAGGCATGGATCAGTTCTATAAATTCCAAAAAATGAGTCCAGAGAATTGCAATATGGTTGTTCTTCAGGTCAGCCAGAGTCAGATAAAGTGAATGAAGTCAGGCTATTGGTTGGGTTTGTGAAGGAAGCTGACATTAGACAACACACAGTACAGATGCCCATGTGGCTGCTTTAGCAATCGGTCACTTAACTGGGGAGTCAAGTCTATTTGGCTGCTCAGTATTTTTAAGACTAGTACAAGCTCCATTGGCATACTGATCACTTGATACCACTAGATACTGTCCTGCGTAGTATCAGGATTGCCCAGTGTAGCAGCAAGGTTCCCACCAGCTATTTCCAAGCTGTATTGGTAATGCAGAATGAAGGACAGATTCTAGGCTTACAACTTGCTGGATTATTTCAGATCCACACCACCTCACCAAAAAACAGGTACATCATAGCAAAATCTCACAACTCTTGCAGATATCTGAGTTTGACAAACAGACAGCTCCATGTTCAACTGTATTTTTAAATATCGGCATTAACAATGAATTAACAAACAAAAATAGCAACCCCCATGCAGAAAAACAATACATCTCAGGTAGAAGCTACAGCATGTTAACACGGATCCCATACCAGTGCTATCTTTGAAGTACGGCATTTATGTGGAGGGTACTGGTGTCATGGTTACATTGCATGCCATCACCAACCAGATGTATAATGCTTTGTCTCACTACTTCTAACTAAAAACCACAATCCTGATTTAGGTTTAATGATATATGGCAAGGTTGCTAGGTGCCCACTTCATTTCTGATGGTGGTAAACATACGGTGAAAATATTTTGGAGTGTGGGGCTGTGTGTGTTGTGCAGTTCCTCTCCAGTGAATCAGGGAATGTGTGAGAGAGTGGCTGTTTGTGGCCACATGCAGAAATGGGGAATGTTTGCTTTTTTTCACATGTCAGCTTCCAGAATTCCCAAGACTGCAGAGCTACTAGCAACACCCCTTCTGGGATTCCCTTCTCTAGCCACATGGACTACCCCAATCAATTGCTACCAATAGTAAAGTGGCCATCCATTTCACCATCCAGTACAAATGAAAAGAGGTATTGTGTGCTTACTTGTGTAAATGCATAGAGCTTCTTCAGATGAGTAAAAAACAGGCCCAGTCAGAATTTCTTGCATGATGGAGCAATATGTACATGCCTTGGTAAATGTGTAGAGACCACACTGAAGATGCAGCTGGTGTGTGAGATGCCATAGCAGCAGAAGGTAGGGCTAGCCTTCATAGCCCTATGCTTCCCTCTTCTGTGTTGTTCGAACACAGGGAACTCTCCCATCATCCTATCCTAAAAGTAAAGTTTACCACATGTGAGCATTATTGGAACATCTATAGAAAAGGGTGGCCAAGATGAAAAAAGTTCTGGAAACCAAGTGAGGAATTGTTGAGTAAGTCAGAAATGTTTTTAATCTAGAACAGAAAATATTGAGTGTGGACTTGATTGTTTGTTGTTAAGTTGTGTCCAACTCTTCATGACCCCATGGACCAGAGCACGCCAGATTCTCCTGTCTTCCATTACCTCACGGAGTTTGGTCAAATTCATGTTGGTAGCTTCGATGACACTGTCCAACCATCTCGACTTCTGTCATCCCCTTCTCCTCTTGTCTTCAGATTTTCCCAGCATCAGGGTCTTTTCCAGAGAGTCTTCTCTTCTGATGAGATGGCCAAAGTATTGTAGCCTCAGCTTCAGGATCTGTCCTTCCAGTGAGCATTCAGGGTTGATTTCCTTCAGAACGGATAGGTTTGCGTAGTCAATGAAGCAGAAGTAGATTTTTTTTTGGAACTCTCTGGCTTTCTCCATAATCCAGTGTGGAACTTATACCCATTTTCAAATATCAAAAGAGATATTACATGGAAGGCAGAAGACATCAAATAAAGGAGAACATTGAAACTAAACCCACAGCTGTCTCAATATACTAGAAAATGACTTTAAATAAACATAATTTATTAACAATGCATTTTCACCAGTTAATTTCTCAAGGCCATCCTTATGGATCTATAAAAAGGAATGTGAATTATGTCTTATCTACCCACAGTTGGAAGATGCAGCAAGCTTTTATTTTGCTCTGAGGGAAAGGGAATAATGAACCAATAGGTCTGGATGAAAAGAAAATATAGTGAATTTTTGACTAAATCTTAGGAAGAAGTGCCTGGCAATAAGAGCTCTTCAGCTCTTGGACTGCCTCAGAGATGGTGAACTCTCCTTCACTGGATGTTTTTAAGCAACGGCTGAGTAGCTGTCTGCCAGGGATGCCTGAATTGTGGATTTCCTGCATTAGCAGGGGGCTGGACTTGATAACCTTTGGGGTCCCTTCAAACTATAAAGTCTATGATTCTGTGATAAAACATGATAGGAACATAATCCTTTATTGAAAAAAAAGGCTGTGATGATGTAGCTTTTAAAATTAAGACTGACACTGTCCTTTGTTTTCCATGGAAGTGGGGAATCAGATACATGAGTAGGTAGCTGGTGAGTTCGTGGGTGACAGTTATGCAAGACTGGAGTAGGGACGTCGCATGGTTTGGGAGCAGTAAAATAATATCTGACTTTCATTAACATAGATGTGTTATGAAAAAAAATTGACAGTGTATCTAATAATACACTGGAGATTTTTTTTATTCCAGTGACTTCCCTTGCTGACAGATCCCATCTTGAGAGTCTTGATGACAAACATTGTCCTAGTGAAATCAAATACTACCGTGTGATTATGAACTGATAACAAAATAAGCCCCTCTATCTTACTTTTAATCTATGATGTGCATTTCTCTTACTACAACCTTCAAAAGAAATGTATTTTTCATCTGAAATGTTTCATGAATCCCACTGTCTCTGATGTATTTAGTTGTTAAAATAAAAGCATCTGTGAGAGCCACTTCAGCAGCTCTTTATAAATAGGCACCTTTAGAAACCAAGAAGTAATGTGTTTGTGGGAGCAGTAACATTGTTGTTCTATTGTCAACCCCTAGTAATTGAAAACCAGTTGCTGTCATTCCTCTAAAGCAGAATGCAATTCTTTTTAAGATCTCAATCTTAAAATGGGAAATTGGGGGGAAATTGACCATTAGTGATCTAACAGAAAGATATGGTGTCTTCCTTCCTGTGCTTGTCATCTTAGACTCTTTCTTATTATCAACCATGTTATTCTCACCGAGCCCTCAGTGATACCCTGCTTTTTCATGGCTGAAATCTGGCTGCTTAGCATAATAAGTTGCAAATAGCGTAGGCCGACTGAATCCATGAAAGTTGACTCACCACGGATTCAGTGGACCTACTCTAGTTGTGACTTACTACACTGAGCAACAGGACTACATGTCTCCTTGATTCAGTTAGTACCAAACCAAGAAACAGTATCTGTACTGAAGCAAGAACTATTGTCTGAAATCACCATATGGGGTGCAGTTGTGTTTAACTGAACTATAATTTCATATACACAATTTATAGTTCTTTTCTTTTGAATGGCTGTTTCATAAATTCCTCCTGAATGAAAATAGGGGTTGATGGATTAATAGACTGCTCTCAGTGATAGGTGAACTGGCATGGGCTTATTGACTTTGACAGTAGCTTGTTGATACTGGCTGTTGGTTCATAAAAAGATCATGTGGAAGATGGCAACAGTTCTGCACATTTTCAGATGATCAAATGATATGTACCCTACTGACCACATGGCCAACTCATGCCATATGAATGCATGCTTAAGTAAGGGCTTCCAGATTTGGCCAGGAATTCCTTTGTGTGAAGTTGAACAAAACAAACTTTTCCTGACAGACCTGGGTCAACTCCAAAAATCATGCCTCAGCCAGTTATGCTGTGGTTTTTGCTCAAACTGGTCAGGTAATTATGAGGCTGAAGACAGATGTGGGCACTCATCTATTAGGATCTAGGCTGGGACCACCAGCTCATGTCAGATAGGCCACTGAAAAGCAATCAAATAGCAATGATTTTCAATCACTGCTGACAGAAGGGAGGATTCAAACCAATGACCTAGAGGTGAAATGCTCCATATCCTATTACTAATCCTTGAAATTATTCCGTTTCCCACAGCTGTGCCATGAATGACATAGAAAAGGAAAGAAATGTGAGAAGAATTGCAATGGGCAGGCCAAGCCAGCAATTCATAGAAGGCTTTTAATAATAATAATAATAATAATAATAATAATAATAATAATAATAATAATAATAATAATAATAATAATAATAATAATGATGATGATGATGATGATGATGATGATGATCATCATCATCATCATCATCATCATCATCATCATCATCTCCTCTTGGGACATTGTTGCTGATTTCATTAACATGCATTGGTAAAAATCCATCCAGATTAAAAAAATAACGCTCTAGAATTTATTTCACAATATTCAGAGCTACCAATTAGAGCCAGCCAACCAAATCACATGATACAGGTGGGATGACCGTACTTTGTAACTGTAATTCTTACATATAAAAGCCTCCACACTTCCAGCAAAACAACATAATGGAAAGAAGGCTACCTTAGAGAGTCTTCCCAGCTATTAATGTTCTCCGAGTAAGAAAGGTTGGCCGTAACTGGTCTCAGATGTGGACTGTCGCATTCTCAGATCCTAATGGTAGAACATGTAGTTGGAAAGCAAGGGCCTGGGTTAAAAGTTATGGAAATAGTACATGTAAAACAACAGTTCAAGAAATCTCTGTCCTTTAAGTGTTCAGATAGGCCTGACAATCTACTAAAACTTAATATTTTGGGAAAGACTGTATAACATGCTTATGCTTTTGCACCTTTTTCTGTGTCATCCTAAAATATGAACTGCAGAGCATATTTGGTGTGTATGTATGTAAGTAAATGTGTGTGCATTGCTGTTTCAGGAACACTGGTCTTCTTGCTGCACAACAGGAAACTGGATTTTGCCGTGTTCTAATCATAGGCAGCTCATGACCAAAGCTGAGGGCGCTCCAGTCTAAAGTTTGGGCTGAGACTCCCCTCTGCTCGGACTACAAGCATACCCTGCTGTTGGTGCTCTCCGGTGCCATGGAGTAGGCTTTCAGCCAGAGGTCAGCATCAAAATGATTGTATTGTACTAGTATAATTTATTTTCTGTTCTTTTTTTTTAAATCTAGATGTCCAGTAATTGAGAAAATAAAGTCATGGTAAATAAATTAGCACAAGCAAAATTGTGTCAACCTAACATTACCTAAAATGTCACCCAAGTCTGCCTAGTGCTGCCGGTCTCATTTCAAAAGCATGTGCAATCTTGCACCACATTCTCTTCATGTTCTTGATTAAATTGTTCTTTTCGAGCAAGAAAAAATTGCTTCGGTCTCCATTGCTTAACTCTCTCTGGCATTGTCCAGCTGACTGTCCTGTTGCCCCCGTCACACTATTGGCGCATGAAATAATTTGGTTAAGTATATTTCAGTTAGCAGTTAAAGCATATGGTCCATACTGTGCATTGACAGCTTTAATGTTTATGCCTACGGATTCTGAGACTTGGTTCATGATAGCCCATGAAGAGGAACTAATGCATGCTTATTTGCAGCCAATGTACTGTAGCTGACTCAATATGAATCAACAAACCAGTCACTGTGAATCATGGATGAAAATTGTTTGAAAAGAAAACTGAGATGTGTATGAGCCACCTTGTGCCACCTATTAGCATGGCTCAGGTTAATGTTTTTCAACTTGAGCCATGGAAGCTCAAGTTGAAAAGGACACTAGGATGGTACTCTTGATTTAGTATTCTTAGTATAATAAAATGTGTCTGATTCATTGAGCTAACTAGCCTGAACATCTTGGAACCTGCAATTCACCCAAACACACAATTCCATTCTCACCCTGAGAGAAGTCCTTTCCTGGCTGACATTGGAGGTCAGCCTAATGACCACTTTGGTGCATGCGCTCGTAATCTCAAGATTAGACTACTGTAATGCGCTCTACGTGGGGCTGCCTTTGAGGCTGTTGCGGAAACTTCAGGTGGTGCAGAATGCGGCGGCCAGACTCCTCAGTGGGGTGAAAAAATTCCAACACATTTCACCCACTCTGGCCGCATTGCATTGGCTGCCCATCAGATTCCGCATCGACTTCAAAGTGTTGATGCTTACGTACAAAGCCCTAAACGGTTTAGGGCCTCGATACTTGGCGGAACGCCTTCTACCACCAAGATCTACCCGTGTCACTCGCGCGAGCCAGGAGGTGAGGCTGAGGAGCCTAACGCTGAGGGAGGCCCGGAAGGAAAAGACAAGAAATCGGGCCTTCTTGGCAGTGGCTCCTCGCCTCTGCAACAACCTTCCCCCTGATATTCGCACGGCCCCCTGGCTGGGTATTTTCAAAAAGCAATTAAAAACATTGATGTTTCGGCAGGCCTTCCCTCCTAGTTAATTCCTGATCCCCTCCTCTTTTCTTTCCTAATGTTTTAACCCAATTGTTGAAAGTTTTCTTTTATGTAATTCTGTTGTTTTTATTGTGGTATCCCTTGTTGTAAGCCACCTAGAGTGGTCTATCGACTAGATAGGCGGGATATAAATAAAATAAATAAAATAAATAAATAATAAAACTGTTACCAAGAATTAATAAAGCAAGTCATTGTTATAATTACCATACTGCAGATCAGCTCTTTGAATTAGACTGCTATAAACATATTCTAGGAATTAAATTACCTCACAAAGACTGGTTAAGCTGGGTTAAAATATTCCACTACGCTTCACTGTCTCTTTGGTTGCATATTACTTAGAAAGTATGAGGTATGGAAAACCTGTTTGGTGCCAATCTGTTACGCAGGGCACTGAGCTGTGATGACACTACAAAAAGTACAAAGTTCATTTTCTCAGGATCTGTTGGAATGGCTTTATTGCAGAAGTTTTTATTTTAAAGCTATTTATACATTACAAGACACATCTGTATGATGTGTGGCCAAATTCTTTATTGTTGTTGCTGCTGCCACTGGGGGTTTGGGGGAGATAGTAGGATTATTTGAGTAAAACCTGAAAAATGTGGATCAAAATCCAAAACGTATAGGTTATTATCTATAAAGCCCTAAACAGTTTAGGACCCCAATCCTTGCTGGACCATCTCTCCTACAAAACAGCTACCCATCCAACCTACTCCTCACACTTGTTAATGTTAAACAGCAGCACCCAAGGAAGCCAGAAAAGTTGCCACTAGAAACCAGGTACTGTACTTTCAATTGTGATCCCTCATGTTTGGAACGAACTACCAGTAGAAATTCACCAGTTGCCTTCCCTCACAGTTTTTAAGAAGCTGCTTCAAAAGGAACTGTTTAAAGCTGCCTTTTATTAATTGTGTGTTGTTTTGATGTCCAACTGTAGTTCCAACCTGTTTACTTAAATCAGCTTTGGCAAGTTGTGCCATTTCATTTTATCATTTATTGTTTGTTGGTGTTTACAGCTGTTATGGCATTATTTATAGCCTATGTATGTTGGCTGTTAACCACCCAGAGAGTGCATCATTCATTATTGTGTGGTATATAAGTTGAATTTAAATTTTTTTTTTTAAAAAAATGAGATTATGGTGAGGAGAAATGTGCAGAAAAAGTTAAATTTCAAGTTTCATTTATTTATTTACTACTGCCCAATGCTTATTACTCATAAATTTAAATTATTAAATATTGGCAGTCAAATAAGCCATCTTCAAGCATTAATCCCATTGCACAATGCTGTTTCTCAATATTAGACTTTCTATTGTCTGATTTGTGTTCATTTATTCTTTGGCATAGAGAATGGACAGTTTGTCCTATACAGGTAGGCAGGGCTGGCAGACTGAGAGTAGGCTGCTAAGTTAGTGAACTACCTTCTGTTGTTGTGGCAGACATTACTTAGTCCTGTTGAGTGTTGCCTGCATAGATAAGGTGACAGAATAATACACAAACATTTGATCAGCTGCACAATAGATGCAAGTGATATGTCACGACTCTAGCAATCCATTTCATCTACTTGTGTCCTATTAGAAATGGATTGGTGTTGCTATGCTACATGTTTGGAACCACACCAGACATTTTGCTCACTTCAAGGCAGGCATAAGTGCACCTCCTGAAGGAAAATGTTCTCCATTTCAGCTCTCTCTTCTTTTTTTAAAAAAAATCAAACCTTCACCAACACAACACTGGTTCTTAGGTCTCCTCTGCATCTACAATATTGTCCGATGTCTTAAGGGGAATATGCTTACCATCTTTCAGTCTCCTAGTGGCATTGCAGCCTGGAAGAGCAGACATTTATGAGTCAAGAGTCCAGAGTGTGCCAGTGGACCCATTTAATTGCTCCTGAACAAGATGGCCATGCAGGGAAAAAAAGAGTTCATAATCTCAGCCTGTAAAAATAAACAGTTGTCAGAAGTCAAGGTGACTTGCTAGCATTACCTGGTGTTATCGTCAAGTACTAGAAAGTACAAGGCATAGTGGCATAAGCTTGTCACCTTAAAACAATTACTTTAAAACATCACAGGTTATGGGTTTCTTTCATGCCTTAGAGATAGAACAAGGCAACTGCTCTCATTCATCATTCCAGCCCATACAAGTGACATCCTGGCTCAGGTAAAAGGCATGAGGGTCAATGTAAAAACTGATAAGAATTTGCACCTCTCTCCCTTATCCTCACTTCTCTGGACATTGCCACTGAAGGTAGGGGAAAATACAGTAAATAACGCTGTTAACATCAGAACGAGCCTGTAGATTAGAGGGCTAACAGCCACAGAAAGTTAGCTCAGCTTTAAAATACTAGACTTTAAAGATCAGCGCTGATCCTCAAGTTGACCCTATGAATGAGAAATCTCCAAAAGGTCCTCTCCTCAACAGCCCTGCTCAGCCTGTGCAAACCCAAGCCTGTGGTTTCCTTTAGGGAGTCATTCTGGCTCATATTTGGTCTTCCTCTTTTCCTCCTGCCTTTCCCAGTGTTATTATGTTTTCCCAGTGTTATTATCTTCGCCAGAGAATCCTGCCTTCTCATCGTGCATTCAGCATAGGACAGCCTCAGTTTCAGCATTTTTGCCTCCCGGAATAGTTCAGGCTTGATTTGCTCTAGGACCCATTTGTTCTCAAAGCTCTCATTCAGCACCATATTTTAAATAAATTAATTTTTTCTCTGTCAGCTTTCTTTACTGTCCAGCTTTCACACCCATACATGGTGATTGGGAATACAAAAGTATGGATGATCTTGGTCTTTTGTCTGCAGTGACACATCCTTACCTTTGATTATCATTTTTAATCCCTTTATTGCTGTCCTTCTGAGTCTGAGTCTTCTTCTGATTTTTCTGCTCCAGTCTCCACTTAGATTGATGACTAAACCAAGTTATGCAAAATCTTTCACCATTTCAATTTCTTTATTCTCAATGTTAAAGTTGTGTAGTTCTTCTGTAGTTATGATTTTTGTCTTCTTAATGTTCAACTGCCGTCCTGCTTTGGCACATTCTTCTTCCACTAAAAGCCATTTCAAGTAATTGATTGACTTACTCTGCATACCATGAAATGGGACAAATAAAGTGTCAGATAAATGGCTCCTGGAGCTGGCTCTCCAGTAATATTACTGCTGCCTTATCTAGAATTTGTCATGAACAGTAATTCCCAACACATCTAAACTTGGTAAACAGTGAAAGAATATACATTATTTGACCTATTGTATGGTGAGAGGAGCTGTTTTAAAAATTAAAAACCTGAATCTCACCATTTGTGCATCTATGCCAGATTCACAGCATACAGATACACAATCACTCACCTACTGTGTTGAACTTTGTAAAAAAGCTGCTGTTTCTCCAGGCAAAAATTCTGACACGATCTGTTCATAATATAATCCAAGTGCTAGATTTGAACTGCAATCCATTTTATGGACATGAATGGGAGAATGACTTTGGTGAACTGTTACAAATAAAATGCTTGGTTTTCTATATGGTTCTCTTTGAAATCCTTATCAGTCAACACAACTATAAAGGAAGCACAATAGAAAGTACTCAGGAGATGGTATATTTTCCCTGCAAGGCTTCACTTAATACATCAAATTATAATCAGTATGGTGGAAGGGGTGTGGACAAACTGTCAAGATTCTGATAATTGTCCAATCATACAAATTCATGCCTTTTCTGGAGGCAGTAACCCAACCAAAAGAGAAAAAAGAAACTTGCTATCCCTCTTTTTCTTCCATTCAGTCATATGTACATTTTAAGACATTTTTTATCTTCAAAGGGATCATGACTCGGCTGTGAGGGCATCTAGCTTTCAACCCATTGCTAAAGCCGGTATTCATTTATGATTTGGATGGCTATGGCAGATTGATCTGATGCAAAAAAAGAATACTTTGCTGTTCTCATTAAAAAGAAAAACTCCCCATTCTCCAGATGAAGTTAAGCTGTGAATTATCTGCCAGTTATTCTGATGATAACCATCAACACAATTACTGTATTTCACAGCATTGTGGATACTTGGGGAGCTGAGCAAAGAGTCAAGCCTAAAAATTACAAGTCAAGTCTTTAAAATTTGTGGGTGAGATATAATGTGTTTGCAAAAATAACTGGATTTTTTGGATTTCAGGAAACAAATTAGCAGCTATTGGCAATCGGTTTAAATTGGTAACCAAAGATTATGGAACAACTGCAGTTGCTGAAATTAGTATGGAGAGGAGAATGACTTGATCCTGCTTATATATTCCTTTAAATTTAATTTATCATCTTATTGTTTGGTACTTTGCAATTTTTGTACTTCCTGCACTTTTAAGGAAGTCCTCCTCCTTGCGACTCTGTGACTTGCTCTTAACTTATGAGTTCTACTGAGAAAGAACGATTTCAAATAGGGACAGAGAAAGGTGAGAACTCAAGAATGATGTGTTTGGGGAAATCTGTCTCCAAATCTGTCCGTGACAAAATTTTGAGCTGTTTCTCTCGCTTCGCTTCACTTCCATCTTCAGGGAATTACCTGTTAACACAAACAAACAAGGCCAGTCAATACTATCCAGCCAGATAGAGAGGGATCTATCAAGCCAATTTGAAGGAAGGTGGATAACATGTGCTGAAATATTATAGATGTTACCTTTCTGGAGTGAGTCATTAGCTCCCTGTTATTTTCATTTTCATATAAAGACCTGCCAAGCATTATTCTCTGTTTCAACATTGTGGAAGTTGTGTATGTGGCTGACGGCACGTCTTAACAGATTCCCGCACTGAAACTATCTCACTTGAACCAAAAATATTTTAATCATCTAAACCTTACTTACTTTTAATCACTTTTGAGCTAAGAGCCAATTCCTGCTTTACAACTTAATTAAACACGGCTTTTGGGGCTAGTTATATGGTCTTCCTGTGCCATAACAACTTAAATGTTAAGCTCCAACTATTTTATGCTGGATTATATCATGCATTCTTTTTACAGCTTTATGCAACTGGCTGCCTTACATTCTGTTAGTATGTCTTCTAAAGTAGATTGAATAACATCCATGGGGGACAAACGCTGCTTCTTGAGCAAGTTTTCCAGATTTTCACTTCCCATTCTAGTCTGGAAGGTTCTCTGATTCCTTAGGACATATTTGAAGGGGTGCCCAGGAGGGCTATAAAGAAACAGGTCAATATGTAAATATCATGATGCCTTATGGAGTAAGCAAGGGAAATATAGACCTTTCAAGAAATTCCTGACTTGTGTGGCTACAAAAGGTGGAGGAAAATACCAGAGTAGCAGCCATCCTGGACTTGATCCTAACTACAGTGGTGCCTCGCTTAACGAGCGCACCGTTTAACGACGAATCCGCATAGCAATCCATTTTTTCAGATCGCTAATGCGATTGCATTGTGATGTTTTCAATGGCAAAACATCACATTGCGATGATCGGTAAGAGTTTCGCTTACCGATCTTCGCATTGCGATGTTTTTTAAAACAGCTGATCGGCGGTTCCAAAATGGCCGCCGGACGCCCAAAATGGCCACCGCTACCATTTTTGCGCCCTGCCCTCGCTTACCGAGGGCACGAAAATGGCGGCGCTATGGAGAAACTTCGCTGAACGGTTAGTTTGGGGCCCCATAGGAACACATTAAACAAAGTTTAATGTGTTCCTATGGGGTTTTTTTGATTCGCTTAGTGATGTCTTTGCATAGCGACGATTAATCCGGAACGGATTAACATCGCTATGTGGGGCACCACTGTAATAGAGATGACTTGATGGAAGAGGAGGCAGGAAATGGAACTCTGAGGGAAAGTGACCATGTTCTACTTGAGTTATTGATTTCAAAAGAAACCAAAGCAGACTGTAGCCACATATATACAGTACACTGTACTTTGGGACAAACAATTTTAATAAACTCAAAACAATATAGCTAAGGTCCAATGGCAGGAAATCCTAACAGGAAAAGGAGTCCAAGATGGATGGGAGTTTCTAAAAAGGGAAATTCTAAAGACACAACTACAAACAATTCCAATTAAAAAAGACAGCAAAAAAAAAAAAAAGACCAACGTGGCTTCATGAAAAAGCTCAGAGAAGATCTGAAAACAAAAAAGGACACATATAGGATGTGGAAGGAAGGTAAAGTTACAAAGGAAGTGTACAAACAAATAACAAATAATTGCAGGGATGGCATTAGGAAGGCAAAAACTGAGAATGAGCTAAGGGTACCAAGAGATGCTAAAAGCAACAAAAAAGCATTCTTTGCATAGTAAAAGACAAAGAAAAGAAGCAGTGGCTCAGCTAGCTACTCATTGGGGATAGGGAAGTACAATGTGAAGGCAAATGTGAAGTAGGAAGGGAGGGGAGGGGATTGCATCTTGAGATTTAGAAAAAAATAGTCAAGGAGTACCTTGCTGTTTTAAATGAGTCCAAACCCACAGGGGTGGGTAAACTGCATTCAAGGATATTGAAGGAACTGGCTGAAGAGATCACAGACCACTGCCCATTAATTCTTGAAATCATGGAAGATGGCTAAACTATCAGATAATTGGAGCAAAACTAACTTTGTCCCTATCTCCAAAAAAGGTAAAAAGGAGGTGTTACATAACAGCACTGATGTTACCTGTCTGTCATGGGTTTGGAGGGAAAGTTCCATCCTATGGGGAGTGGAAGGCGGGACATCAGGAGGAGGGGCTGTACTGTATAAATATGTGATGCCTGTGTGGTGAAGAGGAGATGCTGAGACAGACTGTGAGACACTGGGTTGGGACGAAGCAGCAGCTGGGGAAGAAGAAGCTGTTGTGGGAGTCTGGGTGTCTGACAGGGTACTACTGTGTGTCAGAGTACCAACCTGATAGGTTCAGGTGTCTGTGGGTTAGCCAGAACTGATGGGTTCAGGGTCTGTGCTTTAAGTTAAAGGTTCTAGGTGAACCAAACTGTATGCTTGTGTGTGTGAGAATAAGCCACGTTACTTTATTTTATTCACCTGATTGTTTTATTTACCCTGTTTGTATTTAAAATAAACCTTATTCTTTTGTTGTTTAAAAATCCATCCCTGGTCTGTGTGACTTATTATAGGGAATGGTTGGTGGCAGCTTAGTAACTGTGTGATAGATCCCAGTAGGTCTGGGTTTGTCACATTGATTGGTGTCCAGCGTGTGGGATACGACTGGTCCAGTTGTCCAGCGGTCCAGCAAAGCCTTGGCAAGTGTGCCCAGAGCAAGGGGGGTCTAGTCAGGGACAGTCTGAGGCGCGTAGGTAATCTTCTAGGTGTACCTCACGGGGAGGTGCACTAGTAGAAGAACGTGCCAACTGGGGAGACTTAGATTAAGGTGCTCTGAGGCAGCCTGATTTTGGCGGGAAAACGCTGAGGCAAAACTGCGTAGCAACAGTGAGCTAGCTTGCCAGCTGAGAGGCCCAGCAGAGGGGGGTAGGCTCTGACTCGATACTGTTGCAAATTTAGTGCTGAAGAACAGCAGCAATCTCTAGGAGAGCTGGTTCTGAGGCAAGAAGGAAAAAAGTGGTCGTTTTATTTTGAGGCTTGACTTTTTAAAGCAGCCTGTTCTGAGGGGGGATTATGCCCTTGACTCGAAGTCAAGTAACAGACATGGGTGAAGTGAAAGACCCCCAGATTGACCAAGGTTCTGAGGATGAATTTGGCTCAGTGCAAGGTGACAGCACAGGAGAGCAAGACCCAGAACTCAGAAAAATACTCATAGCCCAACAGCATGAACTGAGGGTGAGGGAAATGGAGGAAAGGGAAAGAGAGAAACAGCGGCAATTTGAATTAGAGAGAGGGAGAGAAAGAATGGAAATGGAGAGGGAGAGAGAGAGAATTGCTCTGGAAAAAGAAAGAATGGCGTTTGAATTAAGAAAACTGGAAATGATGAACCAGAACAATAATAATAATAGGGATTCTGAGGGAGGCCAACTGTCTAAGGCTGACCTGAAGAAATTCCCTGTGTACCACAAGGGAGATTGTCCTGAGGTGTTCTTTTCCTTAGTGGAAAGAGCGTTTGTGGACTTCTCAGTGAGGGAAACTGAGAAGATGACCATCATGCGATCTTTAATCAGTGGTAGCCTGGCTGAGGTTTATGCCGAGATGCCTGAGGAACGGATGAAAGATTTCGCAGAGTTTAAAAAACTGGTGTTTGCAAGACATGGGATAAATGCAGAGCAGCTGAGACAAAGGTTCAGGTCCCTCACCAAGAAGCCAGAACAGACTTTTACCCAAGTGGGGGCCCAATTGGTGAGGCTGCTTGAGAAATGGCTGTCGCAGGAGGGAACAGAGACCTATGAACAGCTTAAAGACTTGATAGCCCTGGAACAGTTCTATTCAGTCCTGCATGGGGAATTGAAATTCCAGGTGAGGGAAAGGAAACCGAAATCTGTGGCAGCAGCCGCAGAGATCGCGGATTTTATCTCCCAAATAAGAAAGCCCTTGGGTGAGGGGAAATCTGTAGGTAAACCCAAAGAAACCTACAGCAAGTACTCTCAGGGACCAGGGAAAAGCCAGCAAGGGGGAGGGGCCCATGGTGAAGGGAAGCCCTCAGGCATGAAACCAAGCCCTCAGAATTTGGAGGGAAAACCGAAACCAGAGGAGAGAGAATCCAAATACACTAGAAAATGCTATTTCTGTCAGGGAAAGGGTCATCTGATCTCAGAGTGTGAGAAATTGAAGCAGCTAAAAGGAATGGTGCCTCAGAATTCTAGTGGGACCAAGCCAAAAGCTGTGTTCCGTGTCCAGAAAGAGCAAAGCTCATTGTCACAGAGGGAGCCTGTTGCCATGACTACTCAGTCTGGAACAGCTACCTATGCTGATCAGGCTGAGGAAAATGGTCCTCTTGTGGAGGTAAAGCGCTGCTTGCTGATAAAAACAGATTCTCAGTTGTTTGAGACAGCAGGGGTGGACGTAGGAATACTTGACCGTCAGTATAGGGGGCTGCGGGACACTTGTTCCCAGGTAACCCTGTGCCATCCCGATATCATTCCCCGGGAGTTTATAATCCCAAATGAGAGCATAAAGGTAGCAGGTATTGAGGGGCAGGTAATCTCTCTGCCAGTAGCAGAGGTACCTGTCAACTTTCAAGGCTGGAGGGGAGATTGGCGGATAGCGATTTCATCTACTCTGCCAGCAGCCGTGCTCGTGGGAAATGACCTGGCTGAACATGTGAAAAGGGTGCTAGTGATTACACGCTCACAAGCCACCACGGGGACAGTTCAGGGGGGTAATGATGAGCCAGAGGCGGAAGCAGAGGGGAGTTCAGAAGCTGTGGTGGAAACCTTAACCACAGACAGCAGATTTGGACAGGAGCAAAAGGCAGACGCCACTCTCCAAAAGTGTTTTGAACAGGTGACTGACGCCCAGCTAACACCTGAAACCCCAGTGAGATTTCTGGAGGAAAAGGGGATTTTATATAGAGAGACCCTGAGGAATATCTCAAAAGGGGGAGATGGAATCAGAAGTCAGCTGGTGGTACCTGAAAAGTATCGCCCCATGATCTTACAAAGGGGTCACTCTGACATGTTTGCTGCACACTTAGGGGTGAAAGGGCCCCTTGATTTGATCAAACAAAATTGGGAGCAGATCACCCAGGATGACCCACAAGACGTTGTGACATACATAGACACCTTGATGAATGACCTAAGGAGAAATCTAGAGCTGGCAGCAGAAAACCTGCAAGCTCAGAAGGTCAGACAGAAAACATGGTATGACCACAAAGCTAGAGAGAGGCACTTTGACCCAGGGGAGGAAGTGCTTTGGCTTAGGCCCTGCAGAGAGAATAAACTGCAGCTCAAATGGGCAGGACCATATAGGGTCATTTCCAAGATGTCAGACCTGAACTACCTAATAGAGCAGGAGGAGAACCAAGCAAGGAGGGTGGTTCATGTGAATGCCCTAAAACCCTACTACAGAGGGGAACAGAGGGTTTTATTCGCGATAAAAGCAGCTGAGAGTGAGGAAGCTGAATTACCCTTCTGGGAGGGTAGAGGGGAAGTAAAATACAACCCAGAGGAGGTAAAGATCAGTCCTGCACTCACCCAAGACCAGCAGCAAGAACTAAAAATGCTGCTTAGTAAATATCAACAGGTGTTTTCCAACAAGCCGGGGATAGTGAAGGGAGTGATGCATCGGATCCACACAGGGGATGCACCCCCGCAGGCAGTATCCCCATACCGAGTAACGGGACCCTATAGGGACAAGGTGCGGAAGGAGCTGGACGAGATGCTGAGGGAGAACATAATCGTCCCCTCTTCTAGTCCTTGGTCCTCTCCGATAGTCCTTGTGGACAAGCCTGATGGGAGCATTAGGTTTTGTGTTGATTACAGGAAATTAAACCGTGTAACCACTCCTGATGCCTACCCAATGCCCAGGCTAGACAACCTGATTGAAACCATAGGGGGTTGTCGGTTCATCTCATCATTGGACCTGGTAAAGGGATATTGGCAATTAAGAATTGATCCCAGGGATCAAGAAAAGACTGCCTTTTGCAGCCCTTTTGGTCTCTATGAGTTTCGAGTCCTGAGCTTTGGTCTCAGAAATGCACCAGCCACATTCCAAAGGCTGATGGACCAGACCTTGGCAGGGCTCAGTGACTTTACAGTGGCCTACATTGACGACATAGGGATCTTCAGTAATACCTGGGAAGATCACCTGATACACCTGGAGGTAGTGCTGCAGAGGTTAAGTGCAGCAGGGCTAACAGTAAAGGCCAGCAAGTGTCAGCTGGGTAGCCCAGAAATAAAATACTTGGGTCACATGGTAGGGGGAGGAGTGATAAAACCCCTGGAGGCCAAAATAGAAGCTGTTCGTGATTGGCCTAGACCTAACACCAAGAAAAAAGTCAAATCATTTCTTGGGTTGGTGGGCTACTACAGAAGGTTCATCCCGAGGTTTAGCGAGATTGCGGCTCCGCTGACCGATCTGACGAGGAAGAAGGCTGATGACCGCATCCCGTGGACCAGCGACTGTGAGGCGGCGTTCCAGAGGTTGAAGGAGGCGTTAATCAACTATCCTGTCCTGCGTGCTCCAGACTTCGACCGGGAGTTCATCATCTACACCGATGCGTCTAACAGCGGGGTAGGAGCAGTTCTGTGCCAAGAGGATGAGAATGGTGACCAGCATCCAGTGTCCTACCTGAGTAGGAAACTTCAAAAAGGTGAGAGACATTTGGCAACCGTGGAGAAGGAGTGTTTGGCCATAGTCTACGCGATCCAGAAGGCCAAGCCTT
Organism: Pogona vitticeps; assembly: GCF_051106095.1. Taxonomy (NCBI): domain Eukaryota; kingdom Metazoa; phylum Chordata; class Lepidosauria; order Squamata; family Agamidae; genus Pogona; species Pogona vitticeps. Next base: position 71,255,723 of record NC_135783.1, on the reverse strand, counting down.
ACATCTGGGGAAGACATTTTGTTCTGTGTACTGACCATTCACCATTGCAATGGTTAAAGACAATGAAAACCCACAATAGCAAACTTATGAGGTGGGCTTTGAACTTACAGGACTATGACTTTGAAGTGAAGGTGGTCAGAGGGTCAGTGAACTGTGTTGCTGACGCCTTATCAAGAAGACCTGAAGACTGAAGACGGCGAAAGAACATGGACTATATGTATATAATGAAGACAAAAAGTTAAAATGTACCTGGTTTTAATTTGGTTTGTATGAATAAAGGTAAATTGATGTAATGTATATGGTAAATGTTTAAATGCCTATTTGCTATGGTTAACTTAGAATGTAAGTATAAGTAAGTATAATATGGTATGTATAAATGTTGTTGTGTATTTTATACAGGTTGTTTTTTTGGTGAAAAGCACCTTAGCTTTCCCCCTACAAAACAACTTATAAAGAGGGGAGGTGTTACATAACAGCACTGATGTTACCTGTCTGTCATGGGTTTGGAGGGAAAGTTCCATCCTATGGGGAGTGGAAGGCGGGACATCAGGAGGAGGGGCTGTACTGTATAAATATGTGATGCCTGTGTGGTGAAGAGGAGATGCTGAGACAGACTGTGAGACACTGGGTTGGGACGAAGCAGCAGCTGGGGAAGAAGAAGCTGTTGTGGGAGTCTGGGTGTCTGACAGGGTACTACTGTGTGTCAGAGTACCAACCTGATAGGTTCAGGTGTCTGTGGGTTAGCCAGAACTGATGGGTTCAGGGTCTGTGCTTTAAGTTAAAGGTTCTAGGTGAACCAAACTGTATGCTTGTGTGTGTGAGAATAAGCCACGTTACTTTATTTTATTCACCTGATTGTTTTATTTACCCTGTTTGTATTTAAAATAAACCTTATTCTTTTGTTGTTTAAAAATCCATCCCTGGTCTGTGTGACTTATTATAGGGAATGGTTGGTGGCAGCTTAGTAACTGTGTGATAGATCCCAGTAGGTCTGGGTTTGTCACAGGAGGAACCATGGAACTACAGACTGGTCAGCCCGACATCAATACCAGGGAAAATTCTGGAGCAGATTATAAAGTAATCCTTCTGCAAGCACCTTAAAAACAATGGATAATAACTAGAACATCGCTGACCAGATAAGTGATGCTTCTAATCAGCAGGCGGAACTGTTCCGTATAGTTCACGATCTATCTGGAATTCGTCTGGGTGAAGGGCCTCCCATTAGCATCTCACCTGACCAATTTGCAGCATTTTTTTAAATCAAAAGTGGAGGCCATCCACCGGGACCTTTCTCCTTTTAAAAATACAATGGATCAAGCTGAGATGTCCAGCCCCCCGCCTTGCCCGGTTATTCTCAATTCCTTTCAGCCTGTGACGCCAGATTTGGTGGACAAGGTGCTTGATCGCTGTCAGGCCTCCACCTCTTCTCTTGACCTTTGCCCGGCCTGGCTAATCAAAGCAGCCAGGCCTGTAACAACTGAATGGGCCACCTCAATAATTAATGGGTCTCTCCAGGAGGGCAAGGTTCCCCTTGCCCTCAAGGAGACACTCATTAGGCCCATTAGGAAGAAACCAAATTTGGCGATGGACGACATTGGAAATTATAGGCCCATCGCCAATGTTTCTTTCCTTAGCAAGGTGGTCGAGAGGGTGGTGACAGATCAGCTCCAGGCACTATTGGACGAAACCAATGCTCTGGACCCATTCCAGTCGGGCTTCAGGCCGCGCTATGGTACGGAAACGGCACTCGTTGCACTGATGGATGACCTGTTGAGGGAGGCCGATGGGGGCAATATGTCCTTGTTGGTCCTCCTTGACATCTCAGCGGCCTTTGATACCATTGACCACGGTATCCTCCTGGGGAGGCTTTCTGAGTTAGGAATAGGTGGCCTAGCGCTTGCTTGGCTCCATTCCTTCTTGGAGGACCGGCCCCAGAGAGTACAGCTTGGAGAGAGGGTCTCAACCCCGTGGAGCCTCAATTGTGGAGTCCTATAGGGGTCGATCATCTCTCCAATGCTGTTTAACATCTACATGAGGCTGCTGGGAGGGGTCATCAGGGGGTGTGGAGCTTCATGTCACCAGTATGCTAACAACACGCAGCTCTACATTTCCTTTTCATCTATCTCAGTGGATGCCGTTCCATCCCTTCAGCGCTGCCTGGAGACTGTACTGGAATGGATGCAGTCGAATGGGTTGAGGCTGAACCCGGACAAGATGGAGGTCTTGAGGGTGGGTGGTCCTCCCGTCAGTGGTATAGGCAACTCCCTTTCTTTTAGGGGGACGACCCTTACCGCAAAGAATGAGGTCCGCAGCTTGGGGGTACATCTGGACCCGGTGCTTACCATGGAAACCCAAGTGGCGTCCGTGGTCTGCTCCGCCTATTTCCATCTATGGCGGATTGCCCAGCTGTGTCCATATCTTGATCTGGGGGGGCCTCACTACTCTAGTACATACGCTCGTAATCTCGATATTAGACCACTGTAATGCACTCTACGTGGGGCTGCCTTTGAGGCTGATGCGGAAACTTCAGATGGTCCAGAACGCGGCAGCCAGGTTACTTAGTGGGGTGAGAAAACACCAACATATCTCCCCCACTCTGGCTGCACTACACTGGTTGCCCATCCGTTTCTGCGTCGACTTCAAAGTGCTAATGATCACTTATAAAGCCCTAAACAGTTTGGGACCTCAATATTTGGCAGACCGTCTCCTCCCACCCAGATCTACCAAAATCACCCGTCATTGCCAGCAGGGACGGCTGAGGGATCTGACGCCGAGAGAGGCTCGGAAGCAAAAAAACTAGAAACCGGGCCTTCTCGGCGGTGGCCCCTCGGCTGTGGAATGCCCTTCCAGCAGAAATTCAGCTGGCACCCTCGCTGGGTGTTTTTAAAAAACAGTTAAAAACTTGGCTATTTAAGCAGGCCTTCCCTCCAGTCAGCTAAGTCTTTAATTTTTTCTTTCTTTCTTCTTATTCCATTTTGCTAACTTTTAATCCAATTGTATTAATATATTAATTGTATTTTATGATTATTTATATTTTATATTGTCCTATTTTATGTTGTAAGCTGCCCTGAGTAGACATGGTCTAGAGGGGCGGGGTATAAATTTAATAAATAAAATAAATAGATAAATAGAAGCGAACATTGGTTTGTCAAGAAGAAATCAGACTAATCTTCTGACTGGGTATCCTCTTTGGTAGATGGTGGGAATGCTGCAGACATAATATATCTTGACTTCAGCAAAGCCTGCTCTATGATATTATGATTAGGTGTGGACTGGATAGAACTACTCTCAGGTGGATCCACATTTGGTTACAGAATCGTAATCAGAGAGTGCTTATGAATGGCTCCTTCTCAAACTAGTGAAAGGTAACAAATGGAATATCACAAGACTCAGTCCTGGACCTGATGTTCTTCAACATTTTTATTAATGACTTGGTTGACAGAGTGCAGGGAATACTTATCAAATTTGCAGATGACACAAGAATGATCAAGGGACTAGAAACAAGCCCTATGAGGAAAGACTGATAGAACTGGGCATGTTTAGCTTTCAGGAAAGAAGACTAAAGGAAGATATGATAGCACTTTTAAAATACTTGAAAGGTAGTCATACAGAAGAAGGGCAGGATCTGTTCTCAATCATCCCAGTGTACAGGGCACATTATAATGATTTGGATTCCTACATTGAGCAGGGTGTTGAAGTCAATGGCCTTATAGGCCTCTTTCAACTCCATTATGCTATGATTCTGTTTCTATGAATAGTAGAGATATACATAGTAAAGGATCGCTTTTATGCTCAATATGTGCACAGCCAAAGTGATTTGATGGAACATGACACATCACTCTGCGATATGAGAATGTGTGAGCCTGTTCTATTAAAATAATGATATTGTATTGATAAGTACTCAGAACAGGCAGTAAGGTGGGTGGAGGTGGCCAGGGACAATGACTCAAATGAGATACTGACTAAAATACTAGATGCCCTAAATTTACCATACTACTGGATGTGGGACAGTTCAAAAATCATATCTTTAACTTCATAGAATAAATCAGTTGCTTTAACTCTGCTGCTGTTAAATAGACAGGGTTATTAGTTTAGCGCCAAGTATTTTATTTAAAAATAATCCTAGAAGAATTAAATTATTTTTTGTTTTCTTTTTAGGGGAAATTCATAAAACAAAGTCCAGTATCCAATAGCTAGTCCCAGCTAAGAGTAGACTCATTGACACCATTGTTGTATAATGTAAGTCAGCATCATGAGTCAGTTCTAGCAAACAATTGTTCTAGCAAACCTTCACAATACAAAACTGGACTGACTTTGTGATTATTCCCTTTTGCTTTACCACATATTAGCAAGGAGGCCATCATGGTTGCCAGCTAAGATGTCAGTGTTTCAGTAAGCTCTTCCACTGTTCCAGTGTTTTAACTTTCAATATCCTTTTTAACTGTCCAAGAACAAATAAAATTAATTTGCTTCCCAAATTCTCATTCTAAAACTGATTATAGCAATTACCTGCCCAGTCAGTCTGTGTCATTGAGTACAAACAAGTCTGGCATAAAAATCAATTTTATTATCCTTAATTTTATTTTAGACACCTAATTTGTTTTTGCATTTGATACCTTTAGGCGAAAGCATAAAAGACTGCTGATCTCTTGGGGTTTTTTTTTCCCCCTGCAGGGAATGTAATTGGACGCTATCTGATCCATAGCTCCACTAGTCTAAAATAATGCAGAAAAGCTAATGAAGATGGTAATATATAAATATATTTTAAATGTATTTATGGCTAACTTGTGTCTGTAATCAGAAATAATTACATGAAGATAAAAATTTGAAGGAAAGAGTAACAAGGCAGCTTTATGCAGAGAGCAATGATACGAATGTTCCTAAGTTTGCTAAATTGCTAATTGCACTCATTTCAATGGGTATGTCAAGGCTCTAGCCCCATACACCAGACCCCAGCTTGAATACTGCAGCTGTAGGGTTTTGTTCATACAGTTAAAGTGGTAGTGGCTATAGAGAAGGGGGGGACACATTAAATTTGTCCAGAGTGTGTTGAGCTTTGAAAACTTGAGGGATTGATGTATGATTTCTGGAGGTCTCTGAGCAAAGAGAGCTTGAAGACCAAACTTAACATATTTTCTGAAAATACATCCTCTCAAGGGATGATAGAACCGTTAGTCATAGTTGTGACATTTTCAGAACGGTGCACCTTGCATTTAACATGCTTTGTTTTGTTACTGGGAAAGTAAACACATGATAAATTTGCAATTCTGATTGCTGAGGCATGTACCTCTGGGGAAGTCTTGTTCTCTAAGGAGTTTATCAGAGGAAATATAAATCCTTCATCCTTAACAGCTAGTTTGACCCTAACCATGAGGGCCTTCATGGAAATCACCCCTAGGAAGCAATACTTGATGTGACAATGCCAACTCACTTGTTACTTCATCAACATGGCAGTGTTGGCAGGGAACATTTTGGCGGACTTCAGAGTGTATTTATCTGGCTGCAACATAATTCAAGTTTCAAGATGCAATTAGCCAGTGTGTCAGCCAAAGTACATAGCAGGTGTGAAGCATCCATTTAACACTCACAAGCACTTCCATCTGGAAGTATCCTAAATTCAGGTGGTGTCAAAGAGTCCTCTTGTGTAAAGCCTCATTGAAGTGAACACAATATATAGCAATCATGCATTCTTATATCAACGTTTGTGTCCTTTCAAGGCTGTTTGGATTGTTTTCAGTCACCTTAGGGTACATTGTTCAAAAATAGTTTTTAAAGATTATTATTACATTATAACTCACAGCAATTTCAGCCAAGAAGGGTTTTGCTTTTGTTTTGTAGAAATATTTTGGCCTGTGTTTTAATATAACAGTAACATGACTCCAAAACTAATAGCTAGAGGCACAGAGAAAGTATGAACTTTGGTGCGAGGCTGTTACACTCAGTCAAGCAGATATAATATTCTGCCTCAGCAACCCTGTTGAACTCAGGAAAGTGACACATTGGTAGGAAAGTGAGACTTAGTCATTACATTTTGAACCATTTATTATTAAAGAGTGTCATTGTCCTCATCTCTAGCCAGGAGGCAGTCTTCTATTGTACGAAATTTTTCATGGTTATTGAAATACTTAAAACCAAAGTTAAGATGTCTTGTTTGATGAAAAAATTGAACAAATCGGAATGAATGCAATTCTTTAGGACATGGCTGCTGGGTGCAACATGAAATGTCTTTGTTAATCTGTTTTCTAGCTTTCTTTTTTTCTCCACTTCTTGTCCCCAGTAAGTGGATCAATACAACCTACATTTAGCTGAAGAAAGAAAAATGTTTTTGAGTCATTTATGTGGTTCAGAGTAGTGCAGACATGGAAGTTCCTTGGGAACATGGGAAATTGCAGTCTAACAATATCTGGAGGGCTGAGCCTTGCCTACCACTGCAGGATACTGTCTTGGCAAGTGGCCCATATTAAGTCCTCAATCAGCAACAATTGCAGATCCAGGAAGTCTAATTCCTTTGGTCGAATTTTTGGCTAGGTCAAGGAAGTGGATTGACTCAGGCCAGGAAAAACAAAATGAAGGTCTTCTGCCCCCTGAAAGTATTTAGAAGCCTCACATGTGGCTGTCTGAGGGGTCTGCTGAAGTCATCTGTTGAAACAATAACTGATGCTTGATTGAAAAGATGGGAGGGAGTAGTGTGTGCATGCGTCTGTGGGTGCACGCCAAAGTGAACAATGCATGACTCTGCCTTTTAAAAAAAATCCTGAAGTCAGTTGATTCTGCAGACACTCACATGTGACCCTGGTTTTGGCTGTTTTCAGTGCCTTACGTCATCTGAATTGTGTGTGATCCCTGAATCATCCTTTCCTTTTGGTCAATTACAGGAACACTCTTTTAGAAGAGCTTTTTCCTCCTCCTCTCTTTTACTCCCAAGAGGCAGTTCCTTTGCTGTTGGCCAGGCAGTCTCTCCAGTGCTAATGAGCAGAGTCCTTCCTTCCACATGAAGCCGTGAACAATCTTCTGATCACGTTGCCTTCCATTTGTACGCTCAGTCATATCCCACACTGAACTCTTGCCCTCTCTTTAACTCTGCTTCAAAATGTTCAGACATAACAATATGTAGACTTGTGTTTATCTGCCACAGCCAGAGCAGCATGGAGATAGTGATTTAATAATTCTACTTGCAGGGATAAACATGTTTATAAATACGGATTTTAAGTAGCTTTTCCCAGTGGGAGATAGTTTCACACTGTTCCTAAGTATTTCAACATGAGACATTACTTAATTTGTGAAGGCATCACCTTTCAGAGCCTACCTCACCTTAAATTACATTAGAGGATGCATACTGTACTTGGATTTCTTCCGTTAATATCAAAAGAAGCATTCAAGACAATGTATAGTTCCTGTATTTTCATATTTACTGAAATGTAGCTGTAGATTGTTTGTGAAACAAAACAGGCTTTTTAAAAGATAGCAGCTCAGCCAGTTTACACACACAGACACACACACAAACACACATATACATATACATATACATATACATATACATATATACGCACACACACATACATACATACATACATATATACATATATACATACATATATACATATATACATACATATATACATATATACATATACATATACATATACATATATATATATATATATATATATATATATATATATATATATATATATATATATATATACACACACACATACATACATACACACATACACATACATACACGCACACACACACACATGTATGTATGTATGTATGTATGTATGTATGTATGTATGTATGTATGTATGTATGTATGTATGTATGTATGTATGTATGTCAGGCATCTCATATATACTATACTTGGATTTCTTCCATTAATATCAAAAGAATGTATATATAAACATTTTATTAGTTTTTCAATCTATCTACATTAGTTTGTGCTTGTCAAACATCGTGTTACATGGTTTGCTTACAATTATTTGTTTTTTACATCTCAGTGTCTTCCCAGTTATCCCCCAAATTCCAAACATCTTTCAAACATTCAAACCATTCATATACATATTTTGATATATAATATGGCTATTATCATAACACTACTTTCATAATATACAATATTCTAAGTCTTCTAATAACATTCTTATTAAAGGTAGTTCCAGATCCATACTCCAGCTTTATATCTAATTTAGTTTACCTAAAATGAAAAACCACCATATTACATCTTTATCCTGATTAGGGCTCCCTTATTTCAATTTAATTCTCCTTATTAATATAAAGAATACAGTATACCCTTCTACAATTCTCGATTTTAAATATATACGTGTTTTCCAACATTAAGGGGCCCCTTTTCGTTTTTCCCTTTTTCATCTTTCTAAGTAATTCCCTCTCTCCCTATTTTCACTTTGTGTTTTTGTGTCTCTAAGCATTATGCCATCTTTCATGCCCTCTGAAATTATTTTGTGTATCTGGTTTATGTCCACTAGCTCTTTAAGCACTTGGTCTATCTTCGATGGATCCTCCTTGACAGCGCCAAAACCTAGCCAAAATATGTATGTATGTGTGTGTGTGTGTGTGTGTGTGTGTGTGTGTGTGTGTGTGTGTGTGTGCGCACACACACACACAGAGTAATGCAAACACACACACACACACACACACACACACACACCACCACCACCACCACCACCACCACCACCACCACCAACAACAACAACAACAACAACAACAACAGAGGTATAACACAGTCCAAACTGGATGCTACAATTTGGACACCTTGAGTTCTTTTCACCAGCACCAGAGAGGAATTACATGAAGAAAGAAGGAAGGATGTGAATGCCTTTTTGAGACAAAAGAAGAACAAAATCACAGAAATATTTATCAACTGAGGTAGGAGATCCACAACATAAAGGAAACAGCTCCAAGTATATTGTCTTGAAAGGCCTAAAAGGAAGTACACATTCAAATGCAAATACATAAGATCACTGCATGTATTCACCCTTCCAGTGACCCTCCTGCACAAAGGTTAATTCTGCTACCTAAACCAGGCAATAAGGGCCTTATCCTCCAGGCCAACAGAACAGCAGCTCCTGCCTTTCCAGCTGTCTCTTTTATTTTTGATTCACAATCCCTTTCTAAGATGTCCCCACTCACTGGGAGGAACCAAAAGCTCACAGGGGCTACATTTCAGCATCACTTCAGCATGGTATGCTACCACATCCCCCTCCCCTATTAAAAAAGGAAAGAAGGGGGGAAGCATATCCATGTGACACATGTAATTATTTCATTTTTGTATGTGATCCTCTGTATGGTTGAGGATATTTCCCCAGATGCTTAGAAGTACCAGTCACAAATCTATGCAATGTATAGAGAAATAATGCCCAAGAAATGTAATGCTGAGGAGGAAATGTGGACTGGGCCACTAGAAACTTTAAAAGCATCCAGGCCTTTCTGATACTTGCCCTGTGGCTTCATTTTCCCACAATTGTCATAAGCTTTATGGTACCCTCTAGTTTATACTCCACATCAACCCTACACTGTCCACACCTCATGTTTAGTGAACCTTCTACACCTCTCTTGTTCAGATCCTTATTTCCTGATCCTTACCAGAGACTTCTTCTATTGTGGATAATGTAAAGGGGTAGAGGGCAGAACACCCAGGATGCTTTTGTCTACAGAGTTATATAATCTCTAGGCAAATGTCAGGCATCTGCCTAGCCCAGTAGAGGGGCCCAGGCATGGCCCATGTCCCCCTGGTTAAGGCTAAAGCTTGCCCATGCTGCTCTAATTTGTTCTTGAGCCAGGAAGTGCTTTATCTTAACCAAGAACAAATTGCAGGGGTCCAAGCATCACCATTCCTCTTTATTGCATAAGATCACCTGATGTAGCACTTTTGATTATATCCAGGGGCCATGCCAGCCCTGTGGTTCTGGGAGATGTAGTTTAAAAAACTAACTTATCTCATTTCCATGCTGTGTTCTGATTTGAGACCCAAAAAGACCAAACTCAAAAAAACAAAAAAACAAAAAACAAAAAAAAAAGAGATCCTGAAATCTTCACAGAGTGCCGTAGTGAAGAGTGTTGTTAGATTCTCTTCCTCCTCCTTGTTTTAATCAAATTAGTGCTATATTTAATTAAACTTCTTTTGACATAATAAGCTCTCTAGGTTTATATGAATTTCCAGATAATGTTTAAACCATTCTAGCAATCAGCCGCAAATGATTCACAATTCAGCTCACTGTTATTACAGAAGGTCTTAAGCAAGCAATGTAAGGATTTAGTTTAATTCTATTTATTTGAGTAATTACAGGTGAAAAGGTGTTCATTTTCTAACATTCCCTTTAAAAAATATTGTAAAGCAATAGTGGTATAAAAAATTGCATACTAGGCCTTGTGCTTTACATTATCATATGGAGAAGGCAGAGGGAACAGTGGCTGTCACAGGAACTAAATAGAAAATGCAGATGAATACACACACACGCACACATATAAAGATAGTGTCTCTAGTTCATCAGGCAAAATCCAAAACAAAACCAAGCAAAACAAAAAACAAAAAGACAAAAACACAGCACCTTAAAGACTAGCTATTATATTTTGTGGACACGTCCACTTTGTCAGACATATGGAAACAGAATGAAATGTTGAATGAAATATCGGTTTCTTACAAAATGTTGATTGGCTCTTGGATGTATGCTACATTAACATGCAGTAAGTTATGGCTTCTGTTATTTTAGGGCTCTGTCTCTAGTTTGTATGCATGGGTGAATTTCTCTTGGTAAAGCACTTCCACTCACACAAGTTAGGACATTGATTGTTGCTAATCCTCCCACTCACTTGTCCTTTCCCAAAAATGCTCTTGAGTGTTTGAAGACCTTTTGGAACATAATGAGATATACATTCAACAGCTGCCTTTCCTTCAGGTCAGTGCAAAGTAGGATATCCCTGCTCTAGTTGAGTTTTCTTTCTTGCCAAAGGGCTCGGAGACAGGTCCCATGTGACTTTCACACTCAGGGCAATTTCCTCTCTTTCAGGGCTAAATCTAATTGTTAGTCCCAATGTGTGTAGGCTTGTAAAATCAATGGGAGTTACCTAAATGTTGACTCAACAAGTCCATTCATTAAATGGCCTACTCTAGTTGGGATTAAGAAATAGATTTAGCCCTTAGGGAAACATGATGAACTTAAGAGTGCAGTGAGGATCCCTCCCTTTTGCCTCTGGTGAGTTTACTCTAACTGGTAAAGTCTGAATAGGGTTATTGTCAAATATTTGCAGTTAACCATAGGGGCCTTTTTTTCCTATTCTGGCTGCTAATACAAGAATTTTGAAAACCATAAGTATGATGCTGAACATCAACAAATACTCCTGATTTTTTCCCATTTTCACACAATGGTGTGAAGACAGTGTATATCATCCCATGATTTTCAGATGATGATGAGACAGACCAAGCAGCAGCTGGGTGACCATAGGGTAGAGCAGTCCCCTCCAGTTCCTTTGTATTCAACCTAGCATTCATGGGGTTAGTCTGCCACAATTTGTGACGAAATGGAAAACAAAAGTAAGATATAATACATCCAGGAAGACAGCCTGAAGGAGAAATAACACGATAATTGAACTCTCCAATAAGATACAACAACCACTTTCTCTGTGTATTTGAGGTCTATCACATCCCTGAAATCAAGTGCATAGTCCCCTCCCCAAGTTACACCTGCATTTCTCCATTTGTGGGAGGGGTTTTTTTTTTGTTTGTTTGTTTTTACAGAGATCCAAAATATCCTAATACTGTCAAATACCCAGACAAGAATTGGGCTGGACTGTCACCAAAGGGGCACAAAATGGGTCAAACGCCAATCTCTGTGTACATGACTGAGCACAGACTAAGCCAAGAGTCAGTGCATATGATCAAAGTGACAGTTCAAGGAGAAATCATTGTGGACATGATCTATACACTGAGACCTGGAGGAACAACTCCCACACATATGGTTCAGGTCCAGAGCTTGAGACTTTGTAATCTTGGAAGGTTGTTGATGTAGATACTACTGTATTAGCTTTTGTGGACATACGTATATTGACCAAAACTTTGTTAATCACACTAGAGTAAGTCCATTGAATCAATGGATATTCGGTGAATCAATCCTCTGAAAGTTCCATTGATCAAATGATCCTACTCTATCTGCAATTCATTATGCTAAAGTATATCAGAGTTAGAGTATACCCATTTGAATCAATGGCCTTTACAGAGGAGTTGATTCACATAATTCCTATTGATTCAGTGGACCCACTGTAGTATGATTTCTCACCCTAAGTAACAGGATTTTGTCTGGAGTCTCCTTATAATTATTCTATGCTAGTATGTGTCTCGAAGAATCCTTCAGCTTGTATGAATTCCTATTTTTGAGTTTGTAGTTTCATTAGCTGATGAACTCAAGGACTGATTGTATAGCTAGCGACTAAACTTTACTTTTTAAAAATTGCTTCATTCAGTTATTCCATGTATAAATGATTACTGTTAAATAATGTAGTCAGGGATTAATTTGGACTGTGGATTTTGAATCGAGAAGAGTAATTACAGGGCCACAAGTCTCATTTAATGAAGCTTAGTGAAGGTGAGAAATCAGAGTGTACACTGGAGCTAGGAAAATTAAGCAGGGATCTATATTTTTTTGAAATTTTATTTAAGAGACAGGGGTAGGAAGCCAGGTGGATAAAGTTATATGGGACTGCAGAATGGTTATAACTGGTAGATTATGAATAGAAAGGGGATGCTTAGGTTGCTAAGAAGGAGGAGTATAGCTTGGATGAGAAGTACAGAATAAAAGTAGATAAAGATGATGAATTGCATTAGGCAGTGGAAGAAGATTTGCATTTTATCCCCTTTCCTAACTTTTCTTCCTTTTCTCTAAGCTCCTTGGCTGTTATGGCCTGTGATCCACTTTGGCAGCTTCATATGTTATTGTGACATCAGCTTTCACAGTCAGTGTATAAATTAATTATCATATGTAAATGAATATCAGAGGGAGAAAAGGATTCTTCTCATTAGCGATCATTTTTTTCTTTCAAACTTTTTTTAATTTTGCAAATGTTAAAGATACCTGCATGGTTTTAATTTCTAGGTGTATATCATCAAGACCACTTAACCTAGATTAGTTCCTCCAGATCACTCATGCTCATGGATAAACACAGAGTGGATAAACAGTAAGATATTCAAGGATCTAATCAGAAGTTATTTTCTAAACCTAATGTCTTGAGCATATGTATCCTGGAATAACTAATCAGGTGTAGTTTTCTCATGCTGAGGAGCTTGATTAGTAGAAGGCAAAAGATTTCTCTAAGCTGAAGAGACAGCAGATTGTCTGTAATATCCTGTGCAGTGCAGTGGGAAAGGAAGATCTTACTACGCCTTCATGTGCAAATGGGTGGTGGAATGTGGAGTCGAATATGGAGCGAAATAGCCAAATCTGGTCCCATTCTGGTGTTACTCATCCAGTTCTCTCCAAAACACAATTAAGAGATCATGTAGACCCGACCCTCCCTGTCATCGCTTTTGCCAGGTAGAGATCAATGTCTGTACAGAGGATAGGTTCCTGCTCAGATGTGATTGTCCATGTCCTCTGTCATATCTTGCTCTCCACATGGAAGATGGAAATGGAAGGGGGGGTAGGTGCTCTACTGCTCATGTACTGGATTTTGCAGTCTTGAGATTTCACAGTAAAAGGAGATATTGACATTTGGGTTTTCCTATAACTTTAGTATAAATGTTTAAACACAGACACGCACATTTTATTGCCTCATCTTTAAGGCATAAACGTCAAGGTACCAAGTTAAAACTACAGGATTTAACTACAAGCTCTACCCACCTACTGTCTTTATCTTTTTGGATGAACCCTCAGCTGGATATGAGACAAAATAAAATTATGAAAGGCACAAAACAGAGCCAGAAAAGAAATGACCTCAGAATCATAATTTTCTCAACCATCACTGTAACGGAATGCAGCAGGGGTGAAATTATAGTACAAATTACCATGCTATGCCAGATAAATTATTCTCTTCAGCACGGTTATTACGTGATAGATAAATAAATAACACTGTTGGACTGATTGACAAAACACAAATGATCTGAAGCTAAGCAGAGCACCGTGGAAAAAGCACTGCATTGCAACTTACATTTAATTTTGAAATGAGATTTTAAACAAAAGCCATAGTACATGTATAGGCCAATGACAATTTAACCTGGTACAAAATGCTTTAAAACTTGAAAGACTGCAGGCCCCATGTACAGCTAATACTAAAAGTCTGTTATGATAAAAGAGAACAGAGTTAAAAAAAATAGTGCAAAATAACAATTGTTTATTGCCCCAAAAGCAGTGGTGAAAAATCACTGGGACATACCCTATCCATAATTAAGCATCTTTAAATGGCATTGATTTCAGTGAGAAATCATTGCTTCCCTCATTGAAATGAACATGTCTTGATGCTGTCTGGACTGTGCCCATAGTTTTTAGTTATGGATGTCTGTATAAGATGGGATATTACAAGCAGATAACTCGCTTGGCTCAAATCATTAGAAATGCCCAAGCCACCAATTCCTTCAACTATGGTTTAATCTTTAAACACAGACACATTTATGGAGAGGAATACTGATTAGCTGACAAAATGCTGCCAACTCTTTTAATGCAAGATGAACATAAGGAATCCAGAAAGTTTGTTTCAACTTGCTGTAATCACAGAGTGACATACAGCACCCAAGATACTTACAAGTCTCCAAAATTAGCATCTTCTTGACACTCATCATCTCCTTTTCTCTGAACATGTGTCACATAGATTGCAGACAATCACCAGTACTCATCTAAAGGGGTCACTTATTTTCTCTTCAGTGAATTTGATAGGAAACCAAAATCAGAAATGAAGTTGAACATTCATCATGGAAAATTTGGGAATTTACATTTCCCCATCATCATTAGCAGGGATTTACTTTGTTATTATTATATTATCATCATCTTCATTATCATTATTAAGTGGATCTGTAAGATGTTAGCGGCAGTGACTACATTCCTGACTCCTTAAAGAGGAGGAAAATGTCAACAAGTGACAGCAAATACAAAGAGGCTGGTGAAGATGGTTCTCTAGAGGAACCCCTTGTCAGACTTCTTAAGAATGCACAAAAGAAAAATAGAGAGAGAAGCAGTCTTAAAATTGCGTTCCACTCTATAGGGAATAAAATTGCTCTCCTAGGAAACCCTGGGAGCCCAACAGACTTGGAAAGGATGTAAAAGAGAGAGAAAAGGAGGAAGGAAAGAAATGGGAATATGTTTTTCATATTTATACAATGATATTGGGATATATGCAACACCTTAACTATACATGCACATTTCCATTCTTCCAACACTGACATGCCTATCGATATGCTTTTAAGAAACACTGCAGAAACAGTGCTTGTTGTCTTGGTTTTTCATCTTAATTGACCTTGGTGGGCTTTAAAAAGTTTATTACAACATATTAGAGCTGGTGAAACGACATTTAAGATGAGGAGTTCGTGTTCTTCATAGTTCTTAAATATCAACTAGTTAAAAAATGAAAGATGTGTCAGACTTAAATGTGCTGGGAGATAACATCCCATGGGCAGCCACTTTCTGTATGTCGAACGGAGAAAGGACACCATCTTGGGCCAGCCCTGTGAGTTGGGCTGATAGTTTACGCCCTCGCTGTTCTTGATGGGAAGGAGCACAATACTGGTCTGATATAGCTGCTTGGTATCCATTTACGTCTCCACTGAAGTTGGGAAATCCTAATGACATGGAGGAACACCACCAGAGACAAATAGCGAAGTGTAAAAAGAGCCAGTTGGGCTCAGCATGTTCTGCTAATATACTCCTGATCAAAAATCATTTCCCCCTCACTGTGAATGGCCAGTTTTATTAACAACTGATGATAATATGGAATGACAGGAGGGGGAGCTTAAAATAATAAAGAGAAACCCTGCAGGTGAGTAAGATTGATTTTAATAAATGCTGTGGCAGAAATAAATCCCCCGGACCCCTCCTTCCACTCCTCTTCTTTCACAGAGCAACAACAGAGCAGTCTGCGAATGTCAGTTGTACCAGCAGGAGGCCAGTGACAGGTTGAGCAGAATGGCTGACACAAGTGAAATCAAGTCTCAATGAAAAGTAATGTAATGCAGAACATCTAGTATTAGAAACGATACGGTGGTGGTGGTGGTGGTGGGAGCGACGTGAGTTTCACAGAGGTAGTATAAATATCATTAGAAAACCAGAAACACAAGCTAATCAGAACGACAGTTCTCCTAAAAATCAACAAAGCTGCAGCTCCATCAAGGTCATGGTTTATTGAATTATAAAGAAAAATATCACTGACAATTCTACTGTATTATAGATTAGTGTTCCCTACCTACCTGAAGTCAGTAAATGCTTCAGGTGCTACATAAGCCCCATGGTACGGGCACTTCCCCATCAGTTGACTTTCAAAGCTTTAGTTTATAAAATTGAAATCGTCCCTTGGCTGGGACAGCGGCTTAGAGCTGTTTTGCTAGAAACGTGTCCAAAGCTGTGGATAACCTGTAGAATGAATGGCCATTCAACCCAAGCTAATTTTGCTGTGCTGCCGTTAGTTACATGCAGGATACTTAAATGACCCTGCTTCTAACCCATGAAGGAAGATCTGTGCACAAGAAAGCAGTGCATCACTTTGGTCCTTTCTGCCCAATTAAACATAATAGGTGCATCTTTTGATGCAGATAAGAAGCTTGGTTTTTGTTATAGGCACAAGAGACAGATCTCCCTATTGTATTTAATTCAGTGTGATGTGTACATGCGTCAATTTAATAGACAGATAAGAACTACTGTTCCCCAAATACCCCAGCCAGCAAGGATATTGTAGGTTCTGTGGTACCCCAAAACATATTGTTTCTTATCTCTGGCTTAATATAAGTAGACTGGCAATATCCTTCTCATTCTGATTATTTAGCACTTGCTACTTCGGCTTACATGCTCCTATTTTGACATATGGGTCCATTTTGACATATCTGTCCATTCATAGCTATCCATTCAGCGGAACGGACAACTTTCCATTCAGCATTTGTAACACAAAGTCTGAGTCAAGGACGATATAACATAGGGATCTTCTAACTGCTTATGGAAATAGCTTAGCCATGTGAATGGTTTGATGCATAATTAACTTGTTCTGAACTATATGGTGTGCTTACCAGATATTTTTGCTTTTTGAACTGCAAATTGGTATACAAGAATAACATTTAATATATATTTCAGTATTTCTTCCTGTAGTTACCTAGCATAAATCAATTATTTACATTATACATCATGCAAGGGACTTAGTAAAACAGATAGACAGTAAGACAAGGAATTTTCAGATGGATGTGAAAATACCCCTTGCATATCAATATGGGTTTCATATTTGGACTTTATGATGACCTTGAGTGTAATTTCCATACACATAAAAAATTGATGGTCCCTTTCATTATCTATTCCCCTTTTCTCAGCCCGCCTGGCTGCCTCTCCTCTATCACAGCCGCCGCCACCGATCCCTGACTCCTGCATCTTGTCTTCATGACCATCCTCTGCGGGCCAGGGGGAGTCTCTGGAGGAAACTCTTCCAGACACTCCTGTACAAAAGTGGATGTGTTTGGTAACCCACTAGAGCTTATTGAAAAATCACAGTCCTTCACTTATTCCAAAGAAATCAACATGCTGCTTTTCTGGATTTGAAGAAAGCGCTTGTAGAGAAAAAGTGGAACAAGAATCTTTTAAGATGTTAGATTTCTCACAAGTGAATTTATTTGATGTTCTAATCAAACAACTACTCAGTATCTCAAACTATCCACTCAGCATCAACACACTTGTATTATTCTGTATTCTGTTTTGCTTTTTTTTTTTTTTGTTCAAAAAGCTAATCCATTTTATGAAAGCATGTGAAAAGAAGGGGAAAAACCTGTATATGGATAAATGAACAACTCTGTATTAATATTCTATAGAAGATAGATTTTTATATTGCAGTTATCTTCTTTGTATTCCAAAGCAGAACAATAGAGAAAAGAAACTTCTTTATTCCTCCCTAATAGCACAGCAATTTAAAACATTCTACTTTTTTTAATAAGGCTTTTTATGAAATGTTACCTAATTTGACAAGATTAATTATACAATTAATTTAAGAGGGATCTCGATTAAATTATTTTTTAAAGCCCTTAAGTACACTGGAATCTAACCTGAAGTGAGCCAGCTATTAAGCCTGATATTAATTAGACAGATATGAAATAATGCATGTTTTGTTAATAGAAAGGCCATTGAAAAGTTAGTAAGTTAGTAAAGATGCGGTATTTTATTCTAATGAGACGAAGACAAAAACCCTAGAGAGTCATTCTGAATATCAAATAAAGAAGACAAAATACAGTAGGAATCAGCAGCAGATAGTAAGAGACAGAGACTGGCTCTTGTTCCTCTATGGTAAATACTGGCACCCCCTTTTTTCCTTTTTTGTATTTTAAAAATAAAATAGGGTCTTGAATTAACCTCCTTATAGGAATCTACTTTAGTAGTGATAGCAAAAATAGCAGTTTTTGTTAGTCATACATTTAAGTCCAGTTTGTGGCATGCATGTTTGGAGCTAGGCTCCAAATTTCATATCTTCTAGACTACAGTCAACTATAATTAATATATTGGTTCATATGTGGGCTGATATCATGGCATTTACAAATACAGTTTAAAAAATCACTCCACCACATATGTGAGGACTTTCATAAATATGGTTTTTGCCTATAGTGCAACTCCCAAGCGTTATAAAGACTTGCTGGCACTCTCGTTACAAAAGTAACAGAAGAATCAGGCCAC
This sequence comes from Pogona vitticeps, assembly GCF_051106095.1. Lineage (NCBI taxonomy): Eukaryota > Metazoa > Chordata > Lepidosauria > Squamata > Agamidae > Pogona > Pogona vitticeps. The sequence goes on along the minus strand of NC_135783.1, from coordinate 71,236,875 downwards.
TTTCAAGGTTACTTGAAAGTAACATGTGCTACCTTCTACAACAGTGTTTCCCCACCTTTTCGAGTCATGTTTCCCTTTTATAATAGCTAAATAACCTATGAACCCGCCACCAAATTTGCATAAAAGGCATTTTAAAGGGGGTAAATTGTCATGAGAGGACAAACTTCACTGGAGAAGCCAATGCTAGGAAAAGAGGAAGACAGAAGTCGAGATGGATTGACTCAATAGAGAAACCATGGATTTATTTTACAAGACAACAGCAGGGGCTTTGACTCTAGGAATGAGGCTTTTTTGGGGGGTGGCAATCAATAATTCATAGCCCCCACAAAAACAACAGCAGCAATTTGACAGCACATAACACTGCCACCAAATACCTTTTGCCCTGAGGTTGGGGTCCTCTCCCCTCTACCTGGATGGATTTCCAATCTGGGCTCCCACTCTGCCCTCAGCTTTTCCTAGCTGGGACGAATTAACCAATATCACCCCTAGGCACAACTAAGGAGTGAATCCTCAGATCCCCGAAGGGAGAGGCAGTCATTAGGGAAGGAGAAAACCTGCTTTTCCCTGGAGGAAGAAAAAAAGAGAGCCTTTTTTTGACTCCCCACTGCATCTCACCCCACACTCACCTGGCCTTGTGACCTTATGGTGCGGTGATTAAACTGTAGTACTGCAGCCAAAACTCTTCTCACAACCTGGGTTCAATCCTAGGCAGCCAGCTCAAGGTTCACTCAGCCTTCCATCATTCCAAGGTTGGTAAATTGAGTACCTGGCTTGCTGGGGAAGGGGGGGGGGAATCTGTAGTCAGCAATTACAAGCCACCCAGAGAGAAATTTAAGTGCTATGAGGCAGTACACAAGCAGCACACTTTGCTTTTGCTTTGCTTCCTTCTTCTCTAGGAAGTAAACTCAGTGCCTTTAACCTTTGCTGAGAAAGCAAAGCAACTAGTAACCAATTTAGCTTCATGACAGGCATATGAATAGGAACCCATGGTTATTTTAAGCCTGGTGACCCACCCACCCCCCAGAAAACATTCTGCAACCCTCAAGGTTGGAAAGCTGTGCTCTACACAAACCAGCATGGAGTAGAATCAGCCATTGACAGTGAAGGTGACTCTAGAACATTACTCAAAGAAGGACCTATCTTCTAGCCAAGATTATGTCAGGGCAAATACCAGAGCCTCAACAAATTTTAATAGGCAGGCAAATATTACTGTATAGACACTAAGGATGTGAACTGGGTTTAGAAAAAGTCAACCCCAATCAAGGATGTTGGCAAGTCTTTGCCTCTGAGTCCCATGTCCAAGTCTGAGTCTTTGGTACCAAGTCCTGAGTCTGAAGCCCCAAGTCCGAGCCCCTATTAAAAATAACTTTTTCCCCAGAAGAAAAGAGGAGTGGGTGAGTTCTGTGTCTGGTGTGCGTGGTGAGGTCTGAGGCTTGTGAGCCACCCACCTTTGGCCCTATCAGCCCTTCCTGCCTCACCTTCCCTCATCCCTCCAACCCCTCAAAAACTCTTCCTTCCTGCTGCTACCTCTGCCCCCACATTTGCCTACCTCTCCTGCGTCTTCTGGATAGCATCAACAAGCCTCTTCTAGGTTTACGACATCCTTCATTAAAATAACAGAGACTTGAAAATACAACTCGGAAAAATGGGTGTGAGGCACAAGTCAATTCTGAGTCGTTGAAAAGAACCCCTGAGTCAAGTCAGAGTCGAGTCATCAGTGCAACTTATGCTGAATGTGACAGCGAGTCACACAATTCGAATCCCCATCCCTGACCCAAACTGAGACCCTTCAGACTGTTTGTGGAGTTTGAATTTCTGGTAAAATTCCATTTGCTGTGAAGTGAAAGTGCAGAGATTAGCAGAAGAGAATAGCTGCAAGTTTCCCCAGAGTTCACCTGTTTTTCATTAAGTGTCACTTTAAAGTCTAAATAACTCATTGTGAGTTATTTGTAGGAGAATGAATAAAATATATTTCTTTATTTACAGTTGCTTGAAATTGCAGACTTCTGTATGCTGCTTTCTTTCCTGCACTCATATGAGCAACCAACAGAACAGACCAACAACAAATAAACAGCACCAACCGACTAAAGAGAGGGAAGGAGAGAACACTCAGCAGAGAGGCAAGGCTCCCTTTGAATTCAAAGGCTAGAATGAACAATTGGTGAGTGCTGGATGAACAGATAAACACCCCAGCCCAGAAAAGTCCCTCATAGTCAAACAAACTACAAGCAGCATGCAAGATTGCAAGTAAAACTTCAACACAGACTGGTTCTGCTGCTTTCTAAGGTGAAGAAGGTTCCCCCTCTGAAGCTAGCCAAGTTGGAGCTAGAATGCAGATGAAGTTTAATGTGGTATCTAGAATCACGGAGTAATGCCATTGAGTCCAACCTCCTACTCATTGCAGGAATCCAGATTAAGGTATGTCTGACAGATTACTGACTCAACTTTATCTTGAGTGCTTCCAGTGTTGGAACACTCACGACTTCCAGAGGTAATTGGGTCCATTTTCATACAGTTAGGCATTTTTATATAGCATATAACACTGATGAGCCAAGTAGCCTCCATCTTGCAACTGTACATTTGATTTCTTTTTCCTACACGTAGAACTTTGCATTTAAATTTCATTCTGCTGTTTTCAGCCTATCAAGATGTTTTTGATGTGTTTCTGTCTTCCAAGGTACTAAGTATTCCATCTAATTTAGTACTGTCTTCGAAGTTGATAAGCATTCTTCCCTGCACCTCCTCATCCAAGTCATTAATAAAAATGTTAAAGAGGTATTATTAAGGAAGAATGAAAAAAAGGCAAGTCCCTCAGTAGGAAAGAGAGAGAGAGAGAGAGAATCCTAGACGGATGACAGAAAAAACACTTAAAATTGTCAAGGACTGGCAATAAGCAAAAGTAGAGGGTGACAGAAATAGGGTTAGAATCCTGAATGCAGCATATCAGCAACTGTCATGTAGAGACAAAGAGAACTGTTATAATGGACAGTGCAAAGAAATAGAAGAGAAGAACAAAATAGGAAAAATAAGAGATCTCGTATAGAAGATCCAAGAAATCAAAGAGAAATGCAAGCTTAGATTAAGAATGCTGAAATACTAACTGGGAAGCACACTATCAGACCAGGAGCAATTAAAAAGAAGGTGAAAATGGTATACCAAAGACCTATATAGAAAATATAAAAGGATACCAGATTCCTTTGGAAAGGAATCCTATGATGAAGAACCTGCAATTCTAGAAAGTGACATGAAAACTACTCAGAAAGCACACAGAAGAAATATATTACCGGGGTTAGATGGACTACCAATAGAACTATTTCAAGTCACAGACACTGGATCAGTCAAAATTCTACCAAGAATATGCCTACAAATATGAAAAACAAAACAATGACCAAACAAAACAGACTGGAAATATTCAATATATGTTCTAGTTCCCAAGAAAGAAAATGCCAAGGAGTGCATTAACTGTAAGATCATTGTTCTAATTTCCTATGCAAGTGAAGTAATGATTTATTTATTTATTTATTTATTTATTTATTTATTTATTTATTTATTTATTTATTTATTTATTTGATTTATATCCCGCCCATCTGGTAAGTCGGTACCACTCTGAGCGGCTAACACAAAAAGTATAAAATTATAATAACATAAGTACAAAATATCAATAACAGAACATAGTAATCATAAATAATAAATAGGAAAAGAAGAAAGAAATAATTTCTTTGTGCTGCAACAAAGACTCTTAATTTACACAGAGCAAGAAATGCCCGATATTCAAGCTGGATTTCAAAAAGGAAGAGACACTCAATATTATATTGTAAATATCTGCTGCTGCTTCAAGTGCACTAGAGAATTGCAGAAGATCAGTCTATGCTTTATAGATTACCACAAAGCATTTGGCTGTATAGCTCACAAGAAGCTGTAGATCAGGGGTGTCCAACCTTTCACCTTCCCTGGGCCACATTAGAAGATGATAATTTGGTTTAGGCCGCACATAAATTTGGTTTGGGCCGCATGGGGGGCAGTCCTAGCCGTCCTCCGCAGCCCTGCTCCAAGCGCACTTACCGGCATCTGCGATCTCTGCCAGCTTCAACTCCGGTGGCTTTATGGGGCTGGGAGGGAGTCCACCTATTGACAGGGAAGGTGCAATGCAGTCACGCAGCCCCCCCTCTCCCCTCCCCTCCCGCTCCTTCCTTCCTTCCCTCTCCCCCCCCCACCGTTGTGACGTGCCCCAGCCGCATTGTGGTCACAAGCGCCGGCAGTGTAACTTGAAACTTTGGAATTTCTTTAAAAATAAAAAATTGCACTGGGCCACATTATGAGACAACCTGGGCTGCATGCGGCCCACGGGCCGCTGGTTGGACAAGCCTGCTGTAGATTATTATGGAACAAATAGATGTGTCTTAACATTTGATGATCCTGATATGTAGCCTTTATTGTGGACAAGAAGCTACTGTAAGGACAGAATATGGAGAGACAGAGTGGTTTCATATAAGCAAAGGTATCAGAAAAGTATACATTTTATCCCTTTATCTGTTTAATCTGTATGCAGAACATACCATATGGAAAGCTGGACTAGATTCAGATACACTGTGAAAATTGGTACTACAGAAGAACTACACTGCTTTAACACTGACAATGAAGAAGTTGAACTTATTAAAGATGTTGTTGTCTACCTTGGTCCAATCATGGATAGAGACAGAGACGAACCTGAAAAATTGTGGTTTGTTATGGTTTGTGGTTAGCCGCAAACCACAAACCACCATGAAACAACCATAAAACTGAACCAGGTCACTGTTCGGTTTTTAGTTCATGCCTGGGGGGGGGGAGGGCTACCTGCTGCTGTCGTGTTGCTGCTGTTGTCCTTCCACTGCCACCCCACTGCTGCCGCTGACTATGACAGAGTGATCTGTCTTCTAATGCTTTGTGGGGGAAATTGTGATTTTGATAAAACATGTTTCCAACTCTCTGGTACCAAGTTTCTCTTCTTTGCTGGCTAGAGAGAGGCAATGGAGGTAGAGAGGGGGCTCTTGAGAGCACGTTTCATTTAGAATTTAGGGAAATGGGAGATTATTTTCTCTTGCTTGTGACAAGAATTAGACCATGTGGTGGTCATTCGTACAACAACACAGTATAGATATATATTTGAAATCTTACACTCTCCATTCCTGTATTTAGCCTTCTGAAACTTTGTGGCTATCTTGCCTGCCAGTTGTGCAATATGCACCATTTTCATACAGATGTTCTTGTAATTTACCTTTATTTGTTAATTGAAATATTTTGTTTCTTTTTGTGTGTTTTTAAAAAATACCCTTCCTTTTGGTTTACATACCTTGTTTATCATTTTTGAAGTCAGCGTCTTTGAAGTCAAGACGTTATAACTATACGTACTTCTGTTCATTTATGCAGTGTCACCAAAGCAGCTAAGGCTATGTGTCTGTTTCATCAGAAATATTCTTGCATCTTTTAAAGGGCTAGTACAAAATCAATTTGAATAGGAATGCAAATGGGAACCCTGGCTGTTTGTCTAGACCTTGGGTCCAGTGGCATAACATTGCCAGCAGCACCAAGAGCAAGGCAAGTATTGCACCCTGAACCTCTGACTGCTTGAGATTCCTGGCCCATCTGTGACCCCCCCCCCCCATGATCCTCCCTACTTGCTCCTGCCACACCACTGCCTTCCAGACCTGCGCAGACAGTGGGCATGGAACAGAATCTGAGCAGGCCTGATCCCCTGTGATCTCCTGTGACCCCCCTCCCCTCCATGACCCCCTACCCCCCTCTACAACCCCTCATCCCCATGACCCCTACCCCCTCCATGACCCCCTACCTTATCTGCTGCCCTGCCATCTTCCAGGCCTGTGCAGACAAAGAGCCTGGAAAAGAAGCTGAGCAGGCTTGAGCCCTCCGTGACCCATCTACCCGTTCATGTCCCCCTAACTATGCCTAAGACTTCCCTTCCCAAGTGGCTGCAGGCCAGCCTGTCAGCTGGGTGGCAGGTGAGTGGCAGAGACAGCAGGCTCTTGGCTCCTGGAAGATGACCATTGCCACCTCCAGGGAGAAGGTAAGGTAAAGGTTCCCTTTGACAATTAGTCCAGTCATGTCTGACTCTAGGGAGCGGTGCTCATCCTCGTTTCCAAGCCATAGAGCCAGCGTTTGTCCAAAGACTGTTTCCGTGGTCACATGGCCAGCGTGACTAGACACAGAATGTCGTTACTTTCCCACTGTGGTGGTACCTATTCATCTACTCACATTTTTACATGCTTTCAAACTGCTAGGTTGGCAGGAGCTGGGACAAGCGGTGGGAGCTCACTCCATCGCATGGATTCGATCTTATGACTGCTGGTCTTCTGACCTTGCAGCACAGAGGCTTCTGCGGTTTAACCAGCAGCGCCACCACGTCTCCTCTTCTAAGAGGAGAAGGTAAGAACCCTCTCAAATATTATCCAGATTGGTGCTGAAAAAAGGAACAGACTCCATTTGCTGAGTCTACTTTATTCACTCATTTGAATTCTCAGTGCTTTTTCTGTGCCTGAAGAGTAGTGAGCAATGTAAACATATGCTCAAATTCATGCATGTCCACTAACCTGTATGGAACCAACTCTCCCTGCACATTTCTTTTCTCTCTGAATTAGTTTAATAGCCAGTTTTAAGCAGGCAATATTACCTGACAAAAATCCTTTCCTAAATGGATTTCAAAAAATGCTGTGCTACTTTATTTTTTATTTTTATGAAACCAAAATATTGCTTACAGAAGGTGAGTCCATTTGGGAATGACAATAAACGCCAACCCATAATTACAGCAAAGTACTCTTGCAGAATCTTAAAAGTACTATAGTCGTGTTTTTAAACGAACCACCAACCCCCTGACAATGAATCCAAAAAACTCTGAACCCCTTCCAGAAAAATAAACAATAAATCCAGCCAGTATTCAGTTTATAAAAATATTTATAGCTCCAACAGACTTTAGACCTGTGAAATACACTGACACTGTTAATAGTTTTGCCCTAATGTCTATGACTCTTGGTGGTCTATTTGGGGTTGCTATTTTACTGAATACTATTTGTTTTACCAGAAATTCCATTTTTTGTAATGACCCTTTTTAAAAAAATCAAGTTATCATGTCTAGAGTCAAGACAGTTGAACCTTTTTATCATGTAGAAGCTTATTCACATTAATGACTTGTCACTGACCTGTAGACATTACATCTATTTTCATCAGAACTCCAGTACTGCCAATAGGCTCTTAATCCCTAGCAACAGAGACTGGATTTAAATGGACCACCGGTGGCTTGCAATGCTACCCTCAACACTTATACAATATTTAAGCATTTATTAGCATTTAAACAGTTCTTGCTTTAGGGAGTTTGCACCATGTAGAGCCTGCACTATATAGCTCAAGTGGCTTTTCAGTGATGTGGCATGCAAGAAGCATCATGCTTTAATCAGCTCTCAGACTTAATTAACGAAGCATGAATTAATTCTCACTACTCACCCAATTAATTCCCTAAGGAACTGAAAGCACTCCCAGTTACCTGGATCATGTGAAATGGTTTAGGATCTTGACAGCCGCCCCTGCTATCAACAGAAGGTAAGAATGGTTCTCAGCTTACTGACCACAACTCAGTGGTAAGATCTACATTTCAAGATTCAGGTATTTATCTATGAACTTTGGATTCTGCCTTCCCATGCCAAAACTACACTGGAGCATAAAAAGAAATGTAAAATGTAAAAAAAATTAAAGATTGATTAAATAATAAAGCTATTAAAGTCACAATTAAAATAATGGTGGTCATCAATGAAATAGGTTAAAAGCCCAACGTGAGAGGATGTATCTTCACAGCCTCTCCAAAAGAATAACAAGTGGGAATTGTCGAGAGCTCTGAGGGTAAGGCATTATGCACCAAGGTGTTCCCACAATTTGTTGTGGACGTGTTCTCAAGCAGAATTTCAGGATGACCCACCACCTGGTCTCCAAGTCAAGAAAAGGCTGAAAGATTCAGGGAAATGAACCCTAGACCAGATGCTGAAGTTACTCAATCCTGCCTCCGGCAGATAGTGTGAACATTTATCTAGACTCCAGTTTCAGCTGTTTTCTGGAAAAGTATGTGGCCAAACGCATTCTACTAGGGTGGGAATCTTGCCCACAGCTTCTATCTAAATGGTCTGGAGCTACAGCTATTAAATGTAAAGAATTTCTCACCAGGTTATTTTTTTCCCTTTTGGCTTTGGTTTCAATTAAAGTTCTGGCACTATGATAACAGCTAACGTCATGTTGAATTCCTTCTGGAGTCCTGATTGTTTCTCAGCCAAATGCCTGTTCAGTGATACTAAATGCAGGCCCACACAAGTACTTTTTAATTAAATGGAAGACGCAGAGCTGCTGTTCTGCACCCACTTACCCTCTTCTCCAAGCACCAAACTGCCCACAGAAAAAAAAGTTATTGGATAGTCTTTCAGGAAAGGGCTCTTCCCTCCCTTAACAAGTGGGAGATTTTAAATGGGAGCCATAAGCACTGCAACAGTCATTCTGGGTTATTTCCACCATTGTTGCCATGGGGGAAATACTCGCCATTTTTATGTAAAGTGAAGGGAATTTTTTTTTCCACACGGCTCTTTTGGCATACAGAATAAAAGTTCATTTGGATGTATGCTTGTTCTTTGATTTTAAGCTATATAATCAACTAAATTATATCAAGTCTGAGCCATCACTCTCCAGAGGTTTCTCAGAAATCTGCCTCAGCCCTGGTGAGACTGAACTTGAAGGTTTAGACATACAAAGCATGTGCTTTAGCTGTGGTCTTTACAGCCCCTCTATTTTCTGTTAGGAGTAGCACTTTGAAATTGGCTGAAGAGCCATCATCACTATGGCATCAAATAGAGCCCAAATTACTATCAAATCACCTTGATTCAGACCACCTTGTATGTGGTCAAACACCCTGAACTGTGTTTGAATTGTCTGATATAAGAAAAGAAAAAAAGAACATTTATTTATTTATTTATTTATTTATTTATTTATTTATTTATTTATTTATTTATTTATTTATTTATTTATTTATTCCATTTGACTTGTATGCCGCCCGCACTCTGCAACAGTCTCTTGAGACAATTGGTAATTTGTTGTTTATTTGTTAAGTCATGTCCGGCTTTTCGTGACCCCATGGACCAGAGCATGCCAGGCCCTCCTGTCTTCCACTGCCTCCTGGAGTTCGGTCAAAACCATTGGTAATGGCACAGCTTTAAAAAAAAATCTTGTAAATAAATATTCTGCTGCTTGAGAGAAATCCCCTCCTCTATGATTTTTTTTGCTCCCAAATTTCTTGAATGCCAACTTTGATATTAAGAGCAATAAGAGCACAATGTTTTTTATTAATAGAAACTAATAATCACAACCTGCTTAAGTAGTAAAGTAGTTTTTAATTTTTACATAATTCCTCCCTTGTTTAGGTGCGAAACAAGGAAAAGTCAGAGATAGGAATTTCAGGTTTCAAGGCACTGGCTAGAACCTCCAGAAACTGCTATGTGGTTCTAGGTCTCCAGCCTGGTGGGGGGGGGGAAGGGGATCTCAAGTGGAGCAGCGCTACAGGAGATAACTTGATTCTTCTTTGTGAGGTGGTTTTGAGTCTTTTTGTAAGAGGTGATATAGACATAGTGACTAGAGCACACTAGTTCCACCCCGTCTGCTACCACTATCACATCACAAAAGTGATAGTCTGAAGACACAGAGCCTATTCTGTCCCTTGGCCCCCCATGTGAATCAGAACCTCTCATTTTCTCTCCCTCTCTCTGGAGCATTCTGACTTAAATGAAGACCTTCTAGGGACAGAACAGATTCCCCTTCTTCAGACAGGTACCTTTGCATGGCAAAGTAACTACGGACAGAAGCAGGGCTAGTATGATACCCTCTTCACCTGTGGAACTAACATACCTTAATGAGTTTTAGATAAGGTAGCCATGTTAGTCTGTGCTAGTATACCAGGCAAAACAAAACAAAAAAAAGAGGATAAAAACGTTAAGGCACCTTAAAGACTAACCACAATATTTTAAGACAAGCTTTCATGGACAAGTCCACTTCCTCAGACATAAGAGTGGGACTACATGGCAAACATTTATACACGGCTCTAAACTAGGGACTGTATTTGGGCACAGGTTATTGACCTGGCAATGACTTTAAAGATCACTGTTGATATTCAATTCCCCTCCCAGAAAGCATTGTTCTGTAAATAATGACAATAATTGGTGGCTAAATTAATACCTACCTATAGATAACGAGCAGGAACAACATAGTAATAAATGTCATTAATCACCCTATTGTTTTTGCCTGTTATCTATAGTCTGGAATTAATTTAGTTCCACTCTTATGTCTGAGGATGTGGACTTGCCCATGAAAGCTGGCATTAAGGTGCCACAACATTTTTGTCTCTTTTATTTCTTATTTTTATTTTCTTCCCCCCCCCCCGATAAACTTTAATGACAGCTGGTTAGGTCTAGAGTCCTATCTTTAGATAGGCCATAATCTTCTAGTTCAGTGCTTCCCAGTCTTGGGTTCCCAGATTTTCATGAACCAAAACTCCCAGAAGCCTTCACCACTAACTGTGCTGGGTAGGATTTCTGGGAGTTGTAGTCAGATAACACCTGGGGACCCAAGATTCGGAACCACTGCTCTAGTTCAGAGGTTTCCTTCTGCTATGTTGTATGTGCTATTCTTCCAAGCATGCAAAAAGTCTCTCAGCTTAACTGCATGAATGAAATTTGCTCAGGGAACTCTAGTCTTTTCTCATGGAGAATGGACTGCATGATTACGGCCCACTTGTACAGTCATGTATATTTGTAGGCTCATGATGTTCTGTATGCAGTTGGGCAGGGTCCATATGTGGTGGCACATGAGCCCCAGGTAGATACCCAGATGCCAGGAATATTTTTGAAATTGCCCTTAGAAATCTAGCCTTTAAAAAAAAATACACACAAACACATCAGTTTATTCACAGTTAGCTGTAATCTAATCTTCAGAGCTAAAGAAGTGTATTAATTCAAATGGCATTAAAACTTTAAGCCCTGAATATGTGAAAAAGATTGACTTTATCACCTTACCTCACTGCTTCCTCATTGCTGTTATTTAAAAGGTGAGACTCCTATTAATGCGGCTTAAAGAAGGTGAAAAGAACAACTGTAGTCAGAAGGTGGAATGGAGACTGAGATCATGTACAGTCGAAATTGTCAGTCACCTTGTATAAAAGCATTCTGGACATTTCTTCGCCACAGAGGCTCCAGGCTCTGCCTTTGAATTCTTTCTCTCGGGCTGATGATGAGATTAGCACACTTTTGTTGTGCCATGCGGGAACGGGAACACAGAATTTGATAGATAGGCACAGAAGGAGTAATGAAGTTTTCATTGACTCAGTAGGACAGGCAAAGTTCCATGGAGGCTCTCTCTTGCTAGATACCCTGTTGAAAGGGAAACTGCAAAGGAATGTCAAGTACACCTTGTCTAAAACAATTGCTTCCTGGTAATAATTATGGCGGCTTTTCCTCCAAGTCACTTTACTCTTTGGGATTTCATTAATTTCCTAACTAGTCTTCATGTTATACATATATATCTATATACAAATGAATATGTATATGGAACAAGTATCCCAAACCATTCGGGTTATTCTAATGTTTTCATAGTTCTCATTTTAAGAAAATTCTTGCATGATTTTTTTAAACCATCCCTTCCCCATTCTGTTGTTTCATATCCGTCTTTTGACCCAAATAATAAAGACTAGGGCAAACCACACAGCTCAATTATTTCTAGAAAGGTAACTATCTTAGTCTGTAGTGTTTTGCGGCAAAACCAAAAAAAAAAAAAAAAAAAAAAAAAAATTGCATGGCACCTTGAAAATTAACTAATTCTATGTGAACCAAAGCTGGTTTTTATATGAACAGAGTATAGTCTTCATAGGCAAATATTTTATATATATAAATGTAACGGGTATGTGCAGCTTTTCTCATCCTAAATGTAAAAAGGTATCTCAACACATTGATAACCCACTAGAGCAACTGTCAGCTGCTGAGAGTTTTTTTTTCATCTGCATGGGAGCAAAAAGATCGGAGCTTTCCCCTGCATCAGCCACAACATTCGTTTTTTTAAAAAAAGGGGGGGGAGGCACTTTGCATTTGTTCAATGAGGTTGCCTTTTTGTATAATTTGCACAAAATATATTTTTGCACAAATACAGGGTTCCACTTCCATTCCTCCCAAATTTCACAAATGCAGAAAAATTCACAAGAACAGCAGGGAAGAAAAAAAAGTATTTTTTCATTCTCACTTATAAGAACAAAATGGGAATATTTTTACAGAGATGTTCAGATGTGTGTATGTATGTGAAATTTAATAGAAATCGAGTGAATCTCAAGCCAGCTACCTGGGGACTGAAACTGAGTCATGCGCAGACTTTTGGACTGAATTGTCTTTTAAGTTTCATGAAGACCTATTGAAGGACCGAAGTGGCCACTGAATCATGCTCACTTCTCAAGGGATGTATTCAAAAAATTGAACCAAATGTTTGGTTCAATAACATACTCACTAATGAGATATCACTTTTATAAGTACAGTTTGATTGTCTGAAAAGACTGTTAGAAGGGAGGGTAAGTTGACTATACTGGATCCTATCAGAGAAGCAGCTTGTGAACAGGTTTTTCTGCTACAGCTACTGCTCCCCAAGGACTTTGTCCTTCAAGGGTCTAGGTTTTGTTTTTGTTTTTTGCATTTCCTTTTACCACATCAACCAATAGCTGCCTGTTGGAATAAGCCCCGTGTACTGTACCATGTTTCCTCAGGACTCCCAAACCAGACCACAGAAACTATCAGGCCTTCAATCTACTAGGTTCCTTCTGTTTTATTAAATATCTGTGGTAAAATAATGAAATATCATATGCAAAATTCCTAAAAACAAAATTATGACAGGAGGAATAACAATCATAATGTTATTGTTGTCATCAGAATAATAGGCAAGCAAAATCTAGAAGGGATGTGGTGGCGCTGCGGGCTAAACCGCAGAAGCCTGTGCTGCAGGGTCAGAAGACCAAGCAGTCGTAAGATCGAATCCACGCGACGGCGTGAACTCCCATCGCTTGTCCCAGCTCCCGCCAACCTAGCGGTTCGAAAGCATGCAAATGCAAGTAGATAAATAGGGACCACTTCGGTGGGAAGGTAACAGCGTTCCGTGTCTAAGTCGCACTGGCCATGTGACCACAGAAGATTGTCTTCGGACAAACGCTGGCTCTATGGCTTGGAAACGGGGATGAGCACCGCCCCCTAGAGTCGAACATGACTGGACTAATTGTCAAGGGGAACCTTTACCTTTACCTAAAATCTACAACAAGGCAGGTGTGAAAGAAAATCTACATGTGAGCTATGTAGAATTTCTCTCTTCCTGCCCCATGTTTATTCCAGAATGTGCTTATTTTACTTAATTATATTTTTTCTGACTATTTGTGATTTGGTGAGTGCTGCTCTAGGCAGTCAATACCAATTATACTCAGTGAGAAGAACATACGATGCAAATTAGTAATACAGATTTCCTACTACCCTGTCCTTGGTTACTTTAATGTTTAGTTACCCTGTTAGGTTTAAACTTGGTACATAATGTCTAATAAATTGCTTTCATTAAAACCTATTAACTGAAGGTTAGAAATAGCATTTTAATCTAAAGGAGTGCAACAAAACATTACTGCAATTAAAGTGTACATTGTCAGAGGAGTGAAAACTCCACTTTCAAGCTCAGCTAGCACATGGTTTTATTTGGTGGGGATGTGCCCAGAGTGTTAAGCATGAAGGACACAAACAGGTTAGAGCTTTTTTCCCTCTACCGGTGCCCTGGGCTCTTCTAATTTGAATCATGAGAGTGTCTATAGCATAAAACTGCTGAGGTGGAAATCCAACAGGAGCCAAAGAAGATGTAACTGACAGCTTTTCTTCATTCTGTTGTACTGTAGGGCCTACTGTCTGGTTTGATAACTGGAGTGTTGCCATGTATCAAATAGACAGAGGTCAGTAATAGAGCCCCTGTTTGTGGGGGAGGGAGGTGGGCAGAAAAGCAAAATCCATGTAGCAGATGTCTTTGGGGAGCTGCTGCCAGCTTGGCATCCTCCATCCCCTGAGTTTTGTAGACTCCATGCTAGAGTCCTTAAGAGCATCCTCAAGTTCATAGTCAAAATATGTACTGAAGATCACATAAAAGACCATTGAGTCACCCCGTGCTACCTACTCACCAAGGGATTTGGTGATCTGGTTTAACATACTGAAATTTCCACCACATGGTCCCCTACTTCTCCTAGCCCATTTCTTCCATGCTTGCCTGCCCTGTGCCTCTTGCAAGAGGCAGCCTATGCCCTGCTCCCTTTAAATTGGACTAGTGTTGTTGTTTAGTTGTTTAGTCATGTCTGACTCTTCATGACCTCATGGATCAGAGCACGCCAGGCCCTCCTGTCTTCCACTGCCTCCAGGAGTTTGGTCAAATTCATGTCGGTAGCTTCGATGGCACTGCCCAACCATCTTGTCCTCTGTCATCCCCTTCTCCTCTTGCCTTCACATTTTCCCAACATCAGAGTCTTTTCCAGGGAGTCTTCTCTTCTCATGGGATGGCCAAAGTATTGGAGCCTCAGCTTCAGGATCTGTCCAGTGAGCACTCCATGTTGATTTCCTTCAGAATTGATAGGTTTGTTCTCCTTGCAGTCCAGGGGACTCTCAAGAGTCTCCTCCAGCACCACATTTTTAAAGCATCAATTCTTAAGCGGTCAGCCTTCTTTATGGTCCAGCTCTCACTTTCCTACATCACTACAGGAAAAACCATAGCTTTGACTATGTGGACTTTTGTTGGCAGCAGATATGATAGTGATTAATTAATTGGGAAGTTACCTGTGCACACATTCATTGAATGAAATTCTGTTGCTTACTCAAATTCTGTTGCTTACTCCTACAGTAGGCCCATTGAAGCAGTGAGGATTTGGTTATTCAACTCCTCCATAAGTTCCATTAATTCAACTAGTCCTATTCTAACTGACATTTAGTACAGTTTACTAGCTTAAGTTGCAAACATGCCAATTTCCTCCTCCCTCTGTGTGCTGACTCCTGTGGCACAGTGGTTAAACTGCTGTACTGCAGGTCGGCTACAGTGAATTCATCAGAGAAATCTGACTTTTTGAGTGCAGCTTTACAACTGATCCATTTGCATTTTTCCCTCTGTGTAGTTATATCCCCAGTCTGAAGCACTCTGGACTCTTTCACTTCACTCAGGAACCCAATTTGGACATTCTGTTTCAGCCAGACCTCATACAACTGGGAAAAATTGGATTCACTATGATTGGAATTTGAGATTTGACTGAAGTCCATAGATAGCCCTGTTGTATGCATGTAAAATGTATACGAAGGCCTTTGATTCTCTTACGCTTACAAGAATGCTTGCTCATTATAGGTATACTGTATTAGGATTCTCCATAGAGCTTCTTCTACCTCTCATCTTTCCATTAATTGTAATGATTTCACAACTGCAAGGATTAATGAAAGCCTTTAGTAGTAGCATCAGCAGAACAGAGTCGTTCCAATATGTTTTATTGTTAAAGCACAGCAACAAATTTCATTCCTCACCTACCCACATTATGGTACCTATTGGTGGCTGAGATCCAGTAGTAAATCACAACTTGTGTACATCCATTAAATCAGCAGAGATTGGTGAGTCAACTCATCCATGCCTTCCGTTGCGTCAATGGGCCTAATATAGTTGGGATTTCTTACTGGAAAACAGCTGGTGTTTGCTGATTGTGGTCAAGTTGAGCCACCCCGAGGCAGGCCATTTTCTAGTACCTCTGGGCTGCCTCTGATTCAGAGTGGCCTAAGCAGAGAGGCCTTTTAGTTGCAAATGGAAAGCGGCATTTGAAATATAGGAGGAACAAGAGGGGCAATTATTCTCCCATGCCTTTTCTGATGGTCCCCATTAGTCATGGTGTTTAGAAGGATAAGGCAGTTAAAATTAGGAAGAAGCAGGTGGGGCTGAGGCTTGTGAACTCCACTAGGGTCCCCATACACTGGCTGACTAATTCTGAGCAACAGCACAATGCCCACAAATACATGGCCCTATTTGTGAAAGAGAGGAGCAAAATGAGTGAATGTATTTGTCTCCCTTAAGAAGTATTTTATGACAGCTGAAAAGTCCCCAGATCATATTTTACACCTCCTTATTAAAAGTTCCAGGGCCTGAAGACAGGTATAACATGCAAGACCCATATTATATTAGCCTACAAAAAAGCACCAATCCTCAGGTTGTAAAGATAGTATCAAATAGGAGTGGTAATTCATGACTCCCAAATCAAAGGTGCTGTCGCTATTAACTGAGGACATAGGGATAATGCCTGGTCATTTGATTGCTTCTACAAATATCAAAAAGTTTTACCTCATAAAAAGAGCTGGCTAAAATCAATATGAGAGTGACTTCCATAAGCTTCAGCAGCAGCATCTAGTGATTTTCCAGTACAAGACATAGCGTAACTTGTACAAACTGACAGGAATGACAGTTACGAATTGATTTTTCTGTATCCTTATCCATAGATGGCCTATTTTTACTGAAGAAATTTTTACCCTCTTCCACATCAGCCATACCTGGATGGTTTTCATGAAGTTTTTTCACAAAGACTCGTGATGACACTTTTCCACAACACTGATTCTTATAAACCCAGGAGGCAGTCCAGCCTTACTGAAAGTTTACTTTCCCACTATAAAAAATATGGTTTTCCTCTCCTGAGTCATGTCATATTTCTTGGTCAGATGCAAAGTTCAGTCCCATAGTAACCTTCAGCTACCAGCTCTTCCTTGAGGAGATATTTAAGTACTTCTATTGTATGGTTAACACAAAGAAAAATTCATTTTGGGTAGGACTTTTCCCAGCCAAAACTGATGTGTCAAATAAAACATCATTCTCTTCCTTGGCCAGTCCCTTTTTCTGAAGACAGAAGTACCTTTGAGAAGGCACAGGTACTAGGTAACTGTGCAGACAGAAACTAGAACTTCAGGATCTATTACTGTCATGTGAGGCACAAGTGATCTTGGTTACATAATATATCTTCTACTAGCTTTGGCTGGGGGACCATCTCCATCCCATCTGCAAAGGAAGAGCCTATTTCCTGTGGTCCACTCATTGTAAATTCCCAGTTAGATTACTACAACATGCTATACCTGGGGCTGTTTTTCAAGACTTCATAAAGCAAAGCAAAGCGTGCTGCTTATATACAGCCCCATAGTGCTTCAAGCACTCTCTGGGCAGTTTACAAGTTAATTATGCAGGCTACACATTGCCCCCCCCCCACCGCGCGAGCTGGGTATTCATTTTACCGACCTCAGAAGAATAGAAGGCTGAGTCAACCTTGAGCCGGCTACATGGGATTGAACCCCAGGTCGTGAGCACAGTTTTGGCTACAGTACAGCAGTTTAACCACTGTGCCACGAGGCTCTGCACGAGGCAGTTAGTGCAGAATATAACTGATAAATAAATAAGTTCTTCAAAAAACCTCCAGTTTATGAATGTGAGATATAATGCTTCTATATCCAAAATTCAAAAAGCCAGAAAATAGCACAAATTTGTGCCCATGTTGCCAGCAGGAAAAAGAATGGCAAGCTTTACATAGCAAAGGACGGCCTGAATGTCAATGATACCCAGTATCAGCCGTCAAGATGGTCACTCTACAGGATACCCTCTTGGGCTCACTACCATTCAAAAAGTGACAAGAAGCAGGGGGGAAATCCCAGAACCTGACTCCCTTTTTAAAAACATCAGTTAGCCACTTTTCATCCAAACACAAAATAATTGTCAGTGCTGTTTTTCAAACAAGTTGAATGAGAGTGCAACATAACATGAGATACTGTTTATTTGCAAGATATGAGCAGAGTTGTTAATGATATGACATTTTGGAGGACATTAACTCATATTGTCACCAAACATCAGAAGTCACCTGATGGCACATAACATCTTTAGAGTTTAATTTTTTAAATCACCAAGCAAATGTATAGTGACAAGATGGGCTGAATGGCACCAACTACCAACTACTTTCTGGTGACAATGACAGCAGACATGGGGACTACTGAAGGCTAAAAAACGGTAAGTTATTCAAATCATCAGTTATTCTTCCATCCTTTTGAGGTTGACAGATTGAATACCAAGCTTGCGGGAGAGGTGGGTGGGATGTGTGGCCTGCATAATTAAATTGTAAACCTCCCAGATAGCACTATGGGGCAATAAATAAACAGCACACTTTGATTTTTACCTTTTAGTGTTGTAAACTATAGTGGGTCCCTTGAATCATTTGGGATTTGATGAGTCAACTCCTACAAAAGGTTCATTGATTCAAATGGGCCTAGTCTAATTGTGACTTACAACACCAGATTCCCAATGATTCAATGGGCTTATGGTAGTGTGATTTACTATGCTAAACAATAAGCTTTCACCAATAATAGATAATAATGTTGATGATAATGGTGATAATTGTTGTGGAAACAAGTGTAGACTGAAATGTCTTTTTATGCCAGGAAACACTGGAGTTGAAGTTTCCTTTGCTTCTCAGACCCAAAGAGAAATTGAACAAACTACAATTTCAAGTTCTCTGGAAGAACATTGTAGCTGTGGAGAATGGGAGTTGTAGTTTTCATATTGCATTTTATTTTGATCCTTGGTAGAGAGTACCAATCCAGCAAAATATTAAAGTGTAATTATTTCTAGTAAAATAATTCAGAATCGACACTGGGCAAATATTTAACCATCCAAGTTTAAATCCTCTTATGGCCAATATTTGTGCCAGTACTTTGAGCCAGTAGAGCTCAAATGTTTGGGAAGTGCACACAAAAGACTGTTAAGGGATCCCAATGAAATTTACTTTTGAATTGGAATAAATAGACATAGGCAATCTCACTCCCCTTTTACTCAGATGAGCCAAGCAAGCAAGCAAAGAATATTAGTGATGAGGAGCCAGACTGCTGAAAATGTTGATTTTTATGCAAAAGTTATTTTGGCCATTTCCCCTCTCCCCATGTGGCATTCATTTAAGCAGCTCGCTCTCTCTCTCTCTCTCTCTCTCTCTCTCTCTCTCTCTCTCTCTCTCTCTCTCTGTGTGTGTGTGTGTGTGTGTGTGTGTGTGTGTGTTTGCATCCAGTTCTTTGTCCAGCATGTGTCTATTTGGGTAAGTAAATATTGTTGGAGAATTCCCATGAATCATAGCTGTTCTCACCAAAACATGTTTTCTCCGTGTTTATTCAAAGGTACATTTCATGCTGTTATTAATTTGGTTCATATCCCACTCTACCCCATGACCTTAGAGTGGCCTACTACAATGTACATGAGTAGAAACAGAATTGGTGTTGGTCAGTACATTTGTTGGGTCATTAAGAGCTCATTTCTCATTCACCAGAACTCTTTTTCAAACATAGATGGTATTAATTTGGAGACAGGAGAAGAGATGAGGCCCTTTTTTTAAAGCACGTTGTTAATGTGCTGACAAGCCACTTCTGACTTAGAGTGACTGATAGAGCTTTTGAGAGATGTGAGCTGTTCAATGAATGGTGTGCACTTGCTATTCCACATTGAATTTCTATGGTTGAGCATGGATTGGAATCCACATCTCTTCAGTCACTGCCCAATCCTCTACCCACTACATCACTCTGGCTCTCCTTCCCAAAGAATCAGGCAAGATGTAATGGCCATTGTTCTGAAAAGCAGAGTGAAAGCAAGGCAAGATGGAAGCTGCAGATTCAGTGACGAGCCAAGGTATAAAGTATGGGTTTATGGCTCTTCCTCTTTTTGTGGAGGTGACAGATGCTTGGCTGAGACTCCTGTGGAGGTGTCCATTGGTGTGAGTGAGGAACACTCCTCTTGTATTGGCTTAAAGCAAAGAGAAGGGGAAAATATGTGAGAAAAAAACAACACAGAAGATCATATTCAAGCATCACTCTAAATTAAAAGTCAGTTAAAGCCAGATTGGCAATCATATGAGTGGTTAGAGGAAATGGTATCCACGGTGAATCTGCAATTGCTAACTTGCTTTGAAAGCATCAGGATTTCAAGAACAAAACTTTCTTTCTTTCTTTCTTTCTTTCTTTCTTTCTTTCTTTCTTTCTTTCTTTCTTTCTTTCTTTCTTTCTTTCTTTCTTTCTTTCTTTCTTTCTTTCTTTCTTTCTTTCTTTCTTTCAATTATAGCCCACCTTTCTCTTATAAAGGACCCAAGGCAGCTTACAACATTTTTAGAAATAATATTAAAACCTGAACATGAAAAAACATGGGACTGATTTATTGATTTCTACTTTTGGCCTCTTCTCCAACCCCCAGTTTTACACAGTCTACTCCTGAAAGGCAGTTCTGGAGAATTCAAAAGCTTGTCTTATTTGTATTTGTTATGGTAGCTTGGAAGCCACCTGTCTGTCATTGCTGTAGAGGCATGTCATCTGCCAATAGCGTGACGGAAGGTGGGACATAAGGGGTGGAGCCAGTGTATATAAGGGGAATGAATGGCTGTGAGTGCTTTAGATAGGGACTGGTTAGGGACCGGTTAGGGTTTGTTCCTATTGTGAAGAACTGTGCTATATAGTGAGGGTCTGTGAGAGAGTGTGTGAGTGAGTGATACTTTATTATAGTGATTGCCTTATTATTTGAGTTATTATTCCTTTCGTTGTAACCAATAAATACAAGTTTTTAGTTTCAAAATCATTTATTAGTCTGAAGAGTCATTTGAGGGAATGGTTGGTGGCAGCATGAATAAAGTGTGTGTGAGAGTGACGTGGCACCTCCTTTGTGACGTGTGAGGAGGCTGTCACAGTATTGTTTTTAGTGATCCAATACAGAAGTTACATGGCCTAGAAGTCATTAATTACTGGCTCATAGGAGAATAAGTCCTTTTGAATGGAGTGGAACTTAACTTCTAAGTAAACATTCTTAGGATTTGACTATCACTGATTCTAAACACAGACAAGCAGCATCTTTCCAGTGACGATACAGATGCTGGAAGATGCCAAGGACTGGTGTTCACATTCTTGTGATTTCTTGGTTGTTGCCACACAATTTTCTGTGTGCTCTCAGTAGTTCTGTCTGTGCAGCCTTCTGCCTCTACCACCTAGTCTTGTTGATGTAGTTTTCTTCCATGTATCCCAGAATTTTTGACACTCTCTAAAAACGGGCTGTTGCTGACTGCTCAGTGTGATATCTCCCTTGCTGTTTGCTGCTTCAGTTAACTTTGTAATACTCAATAGCTGTTAAGTGACATTGAGATTATGACACTGTGCTATCCATCAAATTTAGCAAACTCAATTCTTATGTAGCCAAAATGGCATTATCCAAATAATGCATAAAAGGAAATATCAGCAAACTTGGGAGAATCCTAGACTTTGGAGAACTATAAACTGTTTAGATGGGAGGAAAACTTGATGAGTAAAATCTCCCAAAATACTAACTCCCCCCAAACTAACCATCCTCACTAGCCATGACATGCTAGCTAACTGTTGAAGGGAGGGAAAAATAAGATGGGGTGTAAGGATGGAAGGAACTGCACTTGGAGAGTGTGTGTCTCAGCTACCATATGTCTTTACATGGCCCAGTCATGTTCTGTACAAGACCCAGCACAGATTAAAGGAAAAATAAACCCTTACATTCTAATCACTGCTCATACTTGCTTCTACAAAGTGTGACTTACCTAATTAAATATGCATTGTGGTTTGCATGTTATTTATTATGCTATAATAATTAGGTAAATAAAACACACAAATCTTGTCATTTCCAGAATGTAATCTTTGTCTGGCAGATAATTCGTCATCGTGCATTACCTTCCAAGAGGCTAGTCTGTTGACTCCAGAGGCAACTACTTATTTGCATATAGCTAAATTCCAGAGGAAGGATAACTGAATCTTCTACAGCTAAAACCATGTTTTGTGGCAAAGCAATTTAGAGAGTGAAAGACTAGATATACAACAGCCCACACAAATTCCACTTTATAAAAAGGCCCCTTCATGTAGAGCCTGACACAGTTTTAGTTATGATTGCTCGCATTATGTAAGTATATGCAATATTATGGGACAGCTTGTATTTACCTGCATATTTAAGACTTAGTTTAAATGCTACATAAACAGCTTCTGTGCTTCATCTCTTGTTCCCATGATGAAAATTTAGACAATACTGATGTTTGCTAGGTTGATTTACATGCTTAAATGAACAAGACACATGCAATGCAAAACATTTCCCCAATTTTGAGTACTACAAACCTCCTTTCAACTAAAATATGGAAGACTCCATCTGACACTTGATTCCATAATCCTCTGCCATGAGGCATACCTGCAGATATAAGACAAATAGGTCTGTAGTATGCTAGAGTAGGAAGAAGGGAAGTTGTGTGCCTTTGGACTGTGTATTGTAAAGCTAGGCTATTTTATGTTCTGTATATAGTAGTCCAAGTCCCCTCTGCTACCTTTTGATGGTAATATGTCTTTTATTACACAGTGCCCTATCTACAAAACGTATATGAGTATTATACACACACAATATCTCTCTCTCCCTCTCTCTTTCTCTCTCTCTCTATATATATACTATATAGCATGTATGTATGTGTACACACACACACACACACACACACACACACACACACACACACAAATAGAAGCTGCCAGTTCTTTTTTGTAAGGAAATGTGGGGAAAAGCATGCTCAAACTGTAAAAAATGTCAGGAAGTGGCCTATGTGGTTGAAGTACTGGTGGGAAATGGTATAGGCTAGGTGTTAATCCTTCCATCTCACTCTGTGCCATCATTCTGCAGGAATACCCTATTTGCCCCGAACGTACTCTTTCCACCAAATAAGCAGGAAGGAGAGGGTATCAGTAGGAAACTACCATGGACAGAAGAGGGGTAAACTCTTTCCACTTTGCTCCTGGTCCCAGTCTGGATGATCCCTCTCCCTCCCCCACATGGCTACATTTAGTTAAGAGCAATTCTAATCTGATTTTTAATCATCGCACATATAATTAATTGATTAATTCCTAATTAATTAATTACAGCTCATAACCAAGTTAAAGTAGATACAAATAAAAGTAGACTGAAAAAAAAACACATATAAGTAAAAACATACAAAATGTGTTATGTTAAAATGCAGTGAAACTATAATATTCAAGTACTGTTGAATTAAAAACAATTTAAATACAGAGTTTTTAAAAATTTATTTATTTATTTATTTATTTATTTATTTATTTATTTGATTTGATTTGATTTGATTTGATTTGATTTGATTTGATTTGATTTGATTTGATTTTTACCCCGTCCCTCTAGACCATGTCTACTCGGGGCGGCTTACAAAATAAAAATGGAAACAAAAGGCACAACACAGATCCATGAACTGCTGGATAGGTCAGTGGTTTAGGTCTCTGGCTGTGGAGACAGAGATTGCGAGTTTGATTCCCCCACTTTGCCTCCTTGACACAGGCTGGACTTGATGATCTGTAGGATCCCCTTTGTCTGATCTGTTGATTGTAATAAAGAAATCTGAATATGAATTGGGTCCCTTCTAACTCTGCAGTTCTAAGATCATTATTATTTTTGTGAAGATGATGACGACGACGATGATGAAGAAAAGCCTTTTCCTCATTAGCCACTCTGTTGCTAAAAGCCTGCTGGAATAAAAGATCTTTGCCTTCAGATAGAAGGAATGCAAAGAGAGAATAGCCTGCCTTGAAAGGGAGCTCTAGAGACCTGAGCAACCACCTAGAAGGCCCTCTGTCATCCCTACCAAATGTCCTTGGGGAGGAGAAATGGAGAAAGTGGCCTTCCCTGAGGTTCTCAAATCCCAAGCAATCTCACAGACAGATTACAATTCAGCTGCCTAGAAGTAATGCATAGTTTGGCCCTTAGCTAGCAAGCATCCTCCCGTTTTGCATTTGAAGGAGCAGATACGCAATTATTGCTTTACATTAAAGCATGTCTGGCAGAAGGGTTGGTGGAGCGGATTGCTAACCTAAGAAAATAACTTTCCCTTCCCAAAGTAACCCTCCAGCCCAAGTGCCATCATTATGACTCTGTAGTGCATGTTTAAAATCTGCATTAACTGAGTGTTACACATCTGCTGTTCAACATAGCCTTTGTTAATTGGCTGACAGACATTGTTGAATATATGGGCTATTTGGCTGCCTTTGAAGGTGACGAGGCCAGAACACTTCAGGGGAGGCTTTGGATTTCATGGCACTGTACTGTGCCGATGTAGCTTTGGCTTCCATGTAGGTTTTCTGTAATGTGTCACAGCTGATGTCAATATGACATGAAATGATAATTGGTTCCAAATCAGTTCATTCTGATTTATTTCTCATTTTCACAGTAATTTGGCCTGACCTGATGGAGCAACTAGCTACGAGTGCATATCCCCTTTGCATTTACTTGAGAAACTGAGTCCAAAAGGAGGTGTTTTAAAGACAGGAAACATGAAATGCTTCTTTTCAATGAAATAAGGAAGTTTCTGTTTCATGAGAGGACCTGCATTTTGGAGAACTCTGCTTCTCTTAATAGCACATCCTTGTATATTTCCAGAGGAGTTAGTAGTGGCAAAAATTGGCTTAAAAGCTATCAGGTGTTACTTACATTTCTAGGGACTGCAAGCACTAAATAATATTCTTTTTACTTTAATCTGACCCCAATTGACTATACTAACTGGGTTTGCTAAATTATACTCCAATTCCCAGATGGAGAACATGAGTTTTCTGCCCCACTCCTGCTTTCCTGGTGAAGCAGAAACGTGTGTGTTTTAAAGAAGAGCCAAATAGAGATGAGATGTGTGTATGCAAGCATAGCCTGTGCCCCTTTGTTTGAGGAACTGGAGTGTGAAATCCAACCCACAGCTGCTTCAGCGGTAACTTTAAAACAACTTCCTGCTTCATCTAAGATAGAGGTACCTGGTGAAATCTATCTTGCCATGAACTTTACATCTAAAGTTTACATCTAAAGTTGCCACAAATGTTTGGACTTTTGGTAACTGCTTTTGAACAAGTGGGATTTACCCACAAAAGTTTGCATAATATATGGGTTTTTTTTATTAGTGGCCTATAAAGGTGTCGCCTATTCTTGCATTTCTATTTTGTGATGGCCACATGGCTCCCCCCATTTATTTCTTTTGAAATCTGTTCTCCCTTTACTGAATGTGTGAATTCAAGCAAATCTATCAACGCTCTGCCTGCAGCACATGTTGACATGAGGAAGGACATTTTGAACTGATTAGGTTTAATTTAGCATTTACAAAACACTCTGTAATTACTGTTGAATCAGTTATGTTTGTAGTTTGTGACACATTCACACTTCCCTTAGTTGGGCTGGCACCTTACAGCAGTATATTTATTTTATTTATTTGTATTTATTTATTTAATTAATTTATATCCTGCCCATCTAGACCCAAGTTTACTCTGGGCGGCCAACAACACTCAAGAATAATAAAATAAAATAAAACAACAACATTAATACAATTGAAGATGGCAAATAGATTAGGTATTGACAGGAGGGAAGGCCTGCCTAAAGAGCTGGGTCTTAAGCTGGCTCTTAAAAACACCCAGCGAGGGAACCAGTCAAATTTCTGGGGGTACTATCCAACTGGACACCCAGTATATTCCTTCACACTGCTTGTCTACACAGCTGGGACTCCTGGGCCTTTCTCCACCACCCACTTCACTTTTCTTTCTTTCTTCTCCCCCTTTACTGAGCTTTGGCCAAGTAGCCAGCCTGAGTGTCTAGTATTTTACAACTGCTTCTAGGGGGAAAAAATTTAAGTTTGTTGTATGAAACAAAAAGTATTTTCATTTTTATGACAATTAACTAGTTGGAATAACAATACAGAATACAATATATATATTTCAGGCAGCCCATTTATCTATCTGGGCTAAATCCTATCTTTCCATATACCCAGTCGTATTTTAAACCACATCCTAACAAACCTCAGTATCCTATCTTTCTATCTAAAGTTTACAGTCCTAAACATCAAACACTCACAATCCTAACCATCTAACTTTTTAAATACTCCTTTACTCTTATATACTCTTTCCCCCTTCCCACCTGGACTGGGGGAAACAGCCAATCACAACACAGTTGTATAGAGTCATATTCTTCTGCTTTCCTGATTGTTATGACTGTCTTTACTGCCATCACCCAACACACACCTGTTAATAACCCATTCATTCTGTGATGTAACCACTGGACCTGCCGATATATATAAAATTCATAATCAGAAGGCACTGATATCACCACATGGTTATAGCTTTAAAAAAGAAAAAAAGTTTTGTAGGCCACAGTGAGACATACCTCACAAAAATAGTTATTCTGGATGATAACTTGGTGTCACAATATGTCACAGCAGCTGCTGAGAAACTGCTGACTTCCACCAGACTTCTCACTTTCAGTATGAGGATAAACCACAAGAGAATGTTTTCCCATTTCCACAATTGATGCAAAATGCCTCTGCACATGGTTAGGGTCTTCTCCTTTTCTGGAGTTAAGCAAGCATAGATGGACTGATTGGTCAAAAAAGAGGCAAAGAGTTCACCAGATGGTTGTTGTAGGTTTTTTTTGGGTGTTTGGCTGTGTTCTGAAGGTTGTTCTTCCTAATGTTTTGCCAGTCTCTGTGGCTGGCATCTTCAGAGGACAGGAGTCAGAACTGTCTGTGCTCTGGTGCAGTTTGTGGGACAGTTGAGTATTTATAGCTGTGGGATCAGGTTTTGTCCTTTTCAGGAGATTGGGTGATTATGGTGATCAGTGTGTTTTTCGTTGTGAGTGTATTGTTGTGATAGGGGGGAGAGATGATCTGTTACTGTGATTAATGATTGTTAGCGATCTTTTGTGTGCAGTGATTACCAGTCCTTGTGTGATCACCGGTCCACAAGGACTGGTGATCACTGCACACAAAAGACCACCAACGACAGCCATCAATCACAGTGACTAATCATTTCTCTCCCTTATCACAATAATACCCAGAACAAAAAACACGCTGATCTCCATAATCACCCAATCTCCTGAAAAGGACAAAAGCTGGTCCCACAGCTGTAAATACTCAACTATCCCACAAAACTGCACCAGAGCAGAGACAGAGTTCTGACTCCTGGCCTCTGAAGATGCCGGCCATAGAAACTGGCGAAACATTAGGAAGAACAACCTTCAGAACACGGCCAAACAGCCTGAAAAACCTACAACAACCATCAGATCCCAGCCGTGAATGCCTTCGAGAATACAGTTCACCAGATGCTTCTAATGTTTAAAAGCCCATGTAAGCCCATGTAAGAAAAAGTTACTGTAGTTTTGCATACCTGCAAGAACTCTCATTGATAACAGGGGGAAAATATCTTCTCATCTCAGAAGGAAACGGAAAAGTTGTCAAATTCTCATTCTCCTGCATAAGAATGAGACGAGCCAGGATTTACTACATTCCAATTCACTTCATCAGATGCATGGAGCCCACACATCTGATCAGGTGGTCTATAATTCACAAAAGCTCTTGGCAAGTGAAATTTGTTAATCTTATATATGTCTGGTTGGACACAAACTACATTGATTTCAATGGAATTTACTCCCAGGTAACTGTGTTACAGAATTGCAGACATATTGGATTTTATCTTCCTGTTTCTCCCTCCCTTGATGTGTGGATATTTGAAACATATATTACAAACAAGGTTCCAAATGTTTAGAGGTTTTCCCTAGAAGACTTATTTCTTGTGGAGACCAAGAAATCTCATATATTAAAGAGAGAGACTAGGCAACATTCTCAAGCACTACTTTTATACTGATTTATCAAAATAGTTGCAATAGTATGCAAATGAATATCCTAAATTCAAAGAGTAAAACAAGCACAACTTTACAATAACCTCTCAACAGTTTGTTTTAGGATTGGCTAGTGATTATCCTTTCAGTAAAATAATTCTTTGCCATTATAGAAATTCATGTCTATAATAATATTTCTAAGGCTGACATTACTGCTTGTAATTTTCTTTTCTAATCCTTCTCTAGTTTACTAGACAATGCAATTTCTTCTGCAAAAATTTTTCAGTGATGGAAAGGGCTTCTCTAAAGCAGATACAGGTAGAGTATGGCCCTCTAGATCTGGCAGGCCAATAACTTCTGTCAAGGCGAGTAACCAAGTGGTGAGGAATTCTGGAAGTTGCAGTCTAATCATATCTGGAAGACCGTAGTTCACCAACCCTTACTCTAAGAAGCCAAACTAGACTGTGATAGAAAGACATAAGTAACATTTGCCAATGGTGGTGGTAAAGTGAAAAACATCAATAGGAGACTGTGATTTTAGGTAGAAGACAGAATTCTTACTCTTTTCCCCCAATGGCTATTTTTCCTTGATCAAAATCATCCTCCCCAATTAAAACTGTTCAGGTCTCATTGCACTATGAATGGACCAAGCCAAGCAAAACATACATTGAAATAGAAAGATGGAGAGAGATGGGATGTGTCCCCAAAAATCCTACTACAAAGAAGGACAAACATCTGGATCCAGATGCACATATACTTAACATATACAGGAATCAATAGGTGGTTAAGAAGAGGCAAACTTTCATTTTGTGCATCAAGCCACGGTATGTGAATGTCAAGTTTTCTGGTTAGGTATCTTTCCAGTTCAGCTCTTGGCAGGTACAGGAGATGTCCGAGTGTAGCTAAGAAGATCATATTTCTGAGGAAAGATAAGCATAGGCCATTCCTCGTAATGGCATTCTTGGCTGACTTCCCCAGGCTAAATTATTTTCCCTTTGATTTTGTGCACTATAGCTCAAGTCCAGAATATTACATTTAAATCAGGTGAAAGGCATTACATAATCCTTTTTCTATAAAGTAACGTATTTTCTTTGGTTAAAACATCTCTGCATAGTTTCAGCTGAGACAAAAGCAGAGGAAATGTCTAATGTAAAAGACTGTATTTCCTGGAAAATCAAGTTTAGATCATGGTTCTTGACTGTATTATCATGTAAATGTCTTCAATTAGCTTTGCTTCACTGTCTGCCAATGTGGCTGCTATTTTCTCCAATACAAATCAACCCAACATTCTTGCACAGTTTTGCTGTGGTTACTTGAATGTTAAGCTGGAACTAGAAGCACAGAAACCAACCTAATAAAACACATCTTGGATCTACATGATAGCAATTGATCAAGAAATAAATGGGACCTTCCAACCAAACCATGATGAGTAGGCAATATTTTATAATACTATGTAAACATCATAGCCACTTCAGATCAGCACCAAATTTGGCATAGATGTAGCAGATAGTCTGCAGTGATAATAAAGATTCCACAAATGTATTGTAGATGAGAAGCTTCAGGGTGCAGAATCTGAGAAACTGTTGTTCCAGGTCTCTTCTTACACCACCTTTCATCTTGTTTCTGTTGTGTGTTTTCATTGAATTGAGATGGAAACACCTAACACCGGGGAGATAAGGCACAATGATGGTCGTATATTTAAAATACAAATTTAGAGAGGAAGGGAAACCATCAAGTCTCTAGTTATACTCTTTTTAAAAAGTGTGAGGTCATGATCCAGCATAGAATAAAATGTGGTTATAACACATAAATTGTCCTGATTGTATACTGCTAGAGCACAATACTCTCTATAACAACAGAAAGGAGAAACCTGGGAAAAAACATTGAACTTCTGCATTTCAGGAAAGCTCAACTGAGAGATTCTTAAAAGCACTTTAAAACTGTGTTTGAGAGAGGGATACAAGGGATGTACTGGAACAGAGGGCAGGGGATCATGCTTAAATGACCTACAATGTGCCATGGGAAAAAATGCTACAAATAATGTGCAAATCTGTAAATAAGGGATCCCTTATATCTTGTTTTTAAAACTGACATTCTTTCTTCTGGGTCAAGACTTGTTTGAGGTAAGCAGTAAAAACCTAGTGGTCAGCATAGTGACCTCTTCTCAGTTTGGACCATTGTCACACATCTGTTGGGATCAAGATCTTTTACTCTTGCTGTTCTGAAGAATGACCTCAGTGAAGACATAGGGTTGGTGAACTTTTTCAGGACTCAGCATTTTTAACGCATGCCAGTGTCTTCACACGTTTAAAGCTCTGTAAACATGGAAAATCTTTTGCCCAGATCTTCTGCTTTTGGATACCCTAAGGCAAATAAAAGTTTAAGAATCTTCAAGAGACCTAAATGATGTAGAAAACCTAAGCACGAAATGGCCCAGGCTGCATTTATCTATCTGGCTTTTGACATTTTTATTTTAAAAAACAATTTGCTTCAACTGACTGAAGTGTCACTTACTGTATTACTAAAAATAAAACAGTTATGTTGCTCAGAAGACATGCAGTAAATGTATATTTTTAAATGCCATGTTAAGGGTCTCCATCCTGTATCCTTAAACTCTGATTCTACCTTAAAGGGGGATACATTAACATGCTGGACTACATATTAGCCATTGGTGGTGTTCTGAAATAATATTGCCATTCAAAAATTCAATTTTTAAAGAAAATCAGTCAAAAATCACAGTCTCTCAGTTATATGCTGATCACACATATCAGAAAAGGGGACATGGGGGTGCTGCGGGTTAAACCACAGAAGCCTCTGTGCTTCAGGGTTGGAAGACCAGCAGTCGTAAGATCAAATCCACGTTACAGAGTGAGTTCCCATCACTTTGTCCCAGCTCCTCGCCAACCTAGCAGTTTGAAAGTGTGCAAATGCGAGTAGATAAATAGGTACCACCTCGGTGGAAGTTAACAGTGTTCTGTGGCTAAGTCGCACTGGCCACGTGACAACGGAAACTGTCTTCGGACAAACGCTGGCTCTACGGCTTGGAAACCGGGATGAGCACCGCCCCCTAGAGTCGGACACGACTGATTAAATGTCAGGGGGAACCTTTACCTTTACCTTTACACATATCAGAATATAATAGAGGTATAGACAGCCTTTACCTACATGTTTCTTGAGAGTGTAATACAGTTGATCTGTTTTTATCTTCATTAAAAATCTTTGAGCTAGCTCAAGATGACATATCCAAAAGGCACCTAATTTTTTGTCTGAGAGAGTATTTGAATTCAAGTTGGCCCATTCCAAATCTATCCTGTTACCTGTTTTATTGTGCTTTTCTCTTAAACCCATTTGTTCAGGCTAGGTGTTTCACTAAAAAGAACTCCAGGTTATAGTCAGAGCTCCCCACTCATAAGATTTTCCCCCACTTCCTACAGCATACGGTATTACCATAGAAAAGGATTCACTAATAGAAACTGTTTCCTTGTTGTTAAAAGAGTTTATTTTGCCATAATTCAGTCATAAAGATTCTCAGATAAGCTGCCAGTCATTAAAGCAACATGCTCATATGTCCAACAGCATCAACAACCATGTCAACATAGGAAAAAAATCATCTCTTTATTTGAATACCATCATTTGCGGTAGCTAATATTAAATATTCTATGGTACCTGCTGTGGGGCTTAGAGTATACTGACATAAGGGTGACAACAGGTGCCTGTACTTTGAATTCAACAGAAAACTTGTGTTGGTATAAAACCACCATTTTCTTAGGTCCACTCTGCCAACTCTAATCCATAGTCTTTTTAGTGACTTCCATGGAATCCAGTCCTCCATGTGACTGGGGAGCTATATTTTCCTGGGATTCCATCCATTTCAACATTTCTTTCCACATTATAATTTTTCACCATTAGCTGCTGCCTCTGTTTCTCTGTCACTGAGTACAGAGCCTACTAGATAGTTGATGTTATGAACACCTACCTAGCTTTCACTGATAGCTACCTAATTTTTTTGTATGCTGAACTACACCGCACCAAGTTGGTGTATTTGCCTGCAGTGCAGCTTAGGGCCAAGACTGCAGTTTTTAGTGTTTGTGGTTATATGACCCAGCTGGTTCCTGATACCTTTCAAATAATATTGTTTCTTGAAGAGAACTTTCTGTGTTTTTGCAGTGTTTTTATGTGTCTTTAAATGATCCAAAATTAATTCACTAATACTTGCATGTTAATTTAAGTAGTCACAAAAACAGGTTAAATATTTCTTTTTAATAAATATATTGTCAGAATATTAAATATTCCACTGGTAATTCATACTAAGATAAGAACAGACATGTAAGTAGCAGGAGGGGAAATACCTATTAGGTTAGGTTAGGTTAGGCATCCTTCAGTCTCGAAAGACTATGGTAGCGTGCTCTGTATGGAGGACTTGGAACAGCGTCTAGTGTGGCTGAGGAGGCCAATTCGAGAGTGACAATCCCTTCCACACTGAAGACAAATCCAATCTGTCCCCTGTCCAGCTCCCTGGTTTTGCTGCTTTTGTGATTTCCTCTTTGCCTCGGCCTGCTGGGCAAGGGTCGCTTCAAATTGGGAGAGGCCACGATGCAGTGCCTGCCTCCAGGCTGAACGCTCAGATGTCAGGGTTTCCCATCTGTTGAGGTCTATTCCTAAGGCCTTCAGATCTCGCTTGCAGACGTCCTTGTATCGCAGCTGTGGTCTCCCTCTGGGGCGATTTCCCTGCACTAATTCTCCATACAGGAGGTCCTTTGGAATCCGACCATCAGCCATTCTCACGACGTGCCCGAGCCAACGTAGACGTCGCTGTTTCAGTAATGTATTCATGCTGAAAATTCCAGCTCGTTCTAGGACTACTCTGTTTGGGACTTTGTCCTGCCAGGTGATGCCAAAAATCTGTCGGAGGCAACGCATATGGAACGTGTTCAGCTTCCTCTCCTGCCGTGCACAAAGGGTCCAGGACTCACTGCAGTACAGGAGTGTGCTTAGGACACAGGCTCTATAGACTTGGATCTTTGTATGTGTCGTCAGCTTCTTATTGAGCCATACTCTCTTTGTGAGTCTAGAGAACATGGTGGCTGCTTTGCCAATGCGTTTATCCAGCTCGACATCCAGAGAGAGGGTGTCAGAGATGGTTGAGCCAAGGTACACAAAGTCATGAACAACCTCCAATTCTTGTGTAGAGATGGTAATGGAAGGAGGTGAGTCCACGCCCTGGCCCATGACTTGTGTTTTCTTCAGGCTGATTGTTAGTCCAAAGTCTTGGCAGGCCTTGCTGAAATGATTCATGAGTTGTTGGAGGTCTTCAGCAGAGTGGGCAGCAATGGCTGCATCATCTGCGAAGAGGAAGTCCCGCATGCATTTCAGTTGGACTTTGGTCTTCGCTCTCAATCTAGAGAGATTAAAGAGCTTTCCGTCTGATCTAGTCCGGAGATAGACACCCTCGGTTGCAGTTCCAAAGGCATGCTTCAGCATGACAGCAAAAAAGATCCCAAAAAGTGTTGGTGCGAGGACACAGCCCTGTTTCACTCCGCTTCGGATGTCAAAGGGGTCTGATGTTGAGCCGTCAAAAACTACAGTGCCTTTCACTCCCTCATGGAAGGATCTGATGATGTTAAGGAGACGAGGTGGACATCCAATCTTGGGAAGTATTTTAAAAAGGCCATCCCTGCTAACCAGATCAAATGCTTTTGTAAGGTCTATGAAGGCCACTAAGAGTGGCTGTTGTTGTTCCCTGCATTTCTCCTGCAGCTGTCGGAGGGAGAATACCATGTCAGTGGTGGATCTATTAGCTCGAAATCCGCACTGTGATTCTGGATAGACTCTGTCTGCAAGCACCTGGAGCCTCTTCAGAACAACACGGGCAAGCAGCTTCCCTACAACGCTAAGAAGAGAGATGCCTTGGTAGTTATTGCAGTCACCCCTGTCTCCTTTGTTCTTGTACAATGTGACAATGTTTGCATCCTTCATGTCCTGTGGTACTCCACCTTCTCTCCAGCAGAGACAAAAGATTTCGTACAGTTCGGTGGTGATGATCTCCTTACAGCATTTCAGCACTTCAGCAGGGATGTTATCCTTTCCAGGTGCCTTGCCGGAGGCGAGGGAGTCCAAGGCCGCTTTTATTTCTGCTAGGGTTGGTTTGCTGTCCAGCTCTTCCAAGACAGGTAGGCACTCAATGTTATTTAATGCTTCTTCGGTTACTACATTCTCTCTGGAATATAGCTCAGAGTAGTGCTATACCCAGCGTTCCATCTGTTGTGCTCGGTCCTGGATGAGCACACCTGTAGCAGACTTCAAGGGAGCAGATTTCTTCTGTATTGGACCTAAGGCCTGCTTGATACCGTCATACATTCCTTTGATGTTACCTGTGTCCGCTGCTAACTGTATATGAGAGCAGAGCTGGAGCCAAGAGTCGTTGGAGCATCTCCTGGCAGCCTGTTGGACTTGGCTGCGAGCAGCTCGAAGAGCTTGCAAGTTGTACTCGCTAGGACAGGCTGATAAGGGCACAGCCTGAGAAGTAGCAGTCACCATTGTGGCTATAGTCAGTCAGGGTCTGTGTCATGGTCATATGCTAGCTGATTAAGAGCTAAGCAGAGGAACAGGGACCATGTAAAAAGGATTCACCTTTAGATGGTCTCTCAATGTTTTAAAAACTCAGATTAAAATATCCTGAGCAAATTTTTAAAAATGTTTTGACCTCTGATCAGGAAAGCATTGCACACCTAAAGTTTTATATTATTCTTTGGAATTATTATATAGATCTACTATATTTTCCTGTTTTAACATTATAAAATACAGGAGATTTAAGATGTAAGCTTCTATTGTTTTATAACAATAATAATATAATAATTTATAATCATGAATAATAGGAGAAATCCAAGTGTTAGAGCTCCTGTCACCCTTTCTTGAAAAGATCACCAATACCCAGAGACAATCCTGCTTGAAAATAAACAAATAAATAAATGCATACATTTCAGAAGAGGTAGCCACATTAGTGGATGTTAGCATATTAGGCAAAAACAAAAGAAGAAAGAAAGAAAGAAAGAAAGAAAGAAAGAAAGAAAGAAAGAAAGAAAGAAAGAAAGAAAGAAAGAAAGAAAGAAAGAAAGAAAAATACATTGTGACACCTGTCTGAGGAAGTGGACTTGTCCACATTATGATGCCACAATATTTTTGTCATCTTTGAGGTATTTTTATTTTTCCTTTGTTTTTGCCTAATATCTATATATTTTGTATTCTGTGCAAGGATATCAAGTCTCTTTGACCTTTATATGTATTCTCATCTGGTCATAGAGCCATGTATAAGTATCACAGTCATATAGTCTCGCTCTAAAGTCTGAGGAAGTAGACTCGATCCATGAAAAAAACGTCACATTGAAATTTAGCAGTTAGTCTTTAAGGTGCCACAACATTTTTGTCACTTGTTTATTTGTTTCTTTTTGGTCTAATGTGCATACATTTTGTAATTTCTTTTTTGTTTTCATAACAAAAATGTCCCTCCCCATTTCTCAAATTCAGCCAGCCCGTCCACAGTCTTTCGCACTTGGTGGTTGTGTACTGCATCCTAAATTCTGAGAGCCTGCCAAAGTTTGCCTTTGGGAAGCAAAGTCACTCCACTACAGCAGCTTCTCCTGCTCTCTGCATGACCTCCTGGGGCAACCTGTTTTGTGATGCATAGTTCTGATGATGAGGAAGAGAACTGCTTCAGAGAGCAGGCAACTGGTCCACCTGTCTGCTGAACAGCTGATTGGCATGCTGCCAAACAGCTGACCAACAGGCCTGATGGGGAGCAGAGCAAAGCTATGGTTTAATTCCCCCCCCCCCCCGCACTCCATTATTTCTACCTGGTATAGTGCTATATCAGATAGCAAGATTAAAAAAAAACAGCACAACAGCAGAAGCAAGTAACTGTGAAGATCAGCCAGCAGATATGCAGACAGACTTGCTGACACTCAAAAAACCCTGATTCCCTGTCAAATTACTCAATGTGCTTCCACATACATAATGTATTCACTGCTTTTTTACATCCACTTAAAACATGCAAAAACTGATTTAACTATGGATTTTAAAAAAGTAATGTAACTACAGTCTTAATTTCCCAAGTAGTCTTCAATGTACTCCATGTACAAAATACCACACTAGTGCAAGCAAGACGTTATGACATGGATAACCTGGGCCTGGCAGCTCTCTCACATAAGCAAATTGAGATCCAGATGCATATAGAATGTCCTATAGAATATGCTTATCACATTGTACATGGAATTTTGAACATGGAGTGCTTTGTCTATTATTCGCAGAGTGATTACACTTAATTATAAAGTGTTGACACGTGCTGGTTATATGATACTTGATTTTACCATATATTGCCTGGAATCTGTAAAAATGCAACCTTTTCTTCAAGGAAGGAATCACTCCCCTTCCAGAAAAAAAGAAAGCTGTACACATAATCTGTAGTTTTAAAGTTGTGTGCCTTTCCTCCCCCTCCTTCCCTCCCTCCATCTCTCCTACTCTCTCTGTTGAAGCTGAACTGCTAAGAAATCCAAAAACACTTCTTTTTTGTTCCTTCATCATGACCTTTTCTTCTGGTCTAAGTTTAGTATGAGTGAAGGAAAAGGCTTCATCCATGATTGTACTAGTCTCTGTTTTTCTTTCTTGGCATTCTTGGTGTAGTCCTAAATTGTTATTATTTCTTGCCCCCCCCCTTGTTTTCACAGCAAGCACCAAGTCAGAGTGAGACTCCCTAATGACAACAAAGAATTGCTACTGTAGTGAAGATACCTCTTGTAATCACTGGTATTCGAGTTTTTCAATTTTCACTATTTGTCTTGGATCAGGTAGCTGTGAGCGAATGTAACAGAAGGTCACTAGATGAAGGGCTGATAAGAGAGAGTGACTCTTCTACTTAACATGCATGGAGGATTATGTGTTTCAGCCGTCCTAGAGCTAATCTTTCAAGTTGTCCTTTTTTGACTTTCTCAGTTTAATCAGTTTAATCTCATCTTCCCTCTTTTTCTGATTACAAGGATTTTCTGTAGAAATCTTGCCTTCACAATAAAGACCGTGCGGCAATTTATTCCTATATTGATTCTAACGTTGCTTTCCCTCTACTAGTGTGCCAATGCATCTGGAGAGAAAAAAGGAGGAGGATGAGAAAAGAAATGTCTCCTCCACCTTCATATCCCTCAACTATGAGTAAGAGGTGATGTCTCCTTAAACAAACCGAAGGAGGACAATTTTTGACTTTTGGAAGGACATGCAGGCTGGGGAGAAAAATTATTCAAACCAACAGATCAAAAGATCATTCTTGCAAATACCTCATTTCACACTTCCCCAATGTTCTAACAAAAGTCTCAGCATTGTTTTCCTAGTAAGAGTATCTGAATCAATGTTGTTGGGGTGAAAAAAAAAAAGGAACATGGCATTTGGAGTCTACTACCAACCGCCAAATCAAGGAGAAGATATGGATAAAACTTTTGAGAAAAACATTGCGAGAATTTTAAAGAGACCTAATGTAATAATAATGGGAGATTTCAGTTATCCTGATATCTGTTGGGAGGCAAATTCTCCTAAATATGGCCCTTCCAAGAAATTCCTGGCTTGTGCTGCTGATCAATTTCTCGCACAAAAATTGAAAGAAAAACATAGAGGAGTATATATCCTAGCCTTGATTCTACCCAATTTTATGGTGGAAAAAGTGGCAGAAAGGGAATTCTGGGGATACTGTAAGTGACAATGTTCTACTTTTCTTCATTTCGAAGAAAACCAAAGCAGAGTGTAGTTGCATATGCACACTGCAGCTTTAGATTAATAAACAGATAGTCAAGATATACCTTACTATTGGAACAAGTTCAAATCTCCATTTCTGCCAAAGAACTGGCTGAAGAACTCTCAGAAACACTGTCTGTTATTTTCTTGAATTAATGGAGGATGGGTGAAATGCTGGATGACTGAAGAAGAGCTAAGTATCTGTTTTCTTAACGGGGGGAGGGCTGGATAACTACAGATCAGTCAGCCTGACATCAATCCTAGTGTAAATTCTAGAGCAGATTATAAAGCAGTCACTCTGCAAGCAGCTTGGAAACTGTGGAGTAATAACTAGAAGCCAATACAGATTTGTCAAGAGCAAATTCTGCCAGACTAATCTGATCTCATTTTTTTAACTGAGTAACCTCCCTGGTAGATGGTGGGAATGCTGTAGACATAATATATCTTGATTTCAACAGATCTTTTGACAAAGTGCCCCATGACCTTCACATTAGCAAGATGGGCTGGATAGAACAACTGTCAGATGGATACACAGTTTATTACAGAATCATACTCAGAGAGTGTTTGTCAAAGGCTCCTTCTCAAACTGGGAGGAGGTAACAAGTGGAGTACCATAAGGCTTGACGTTTTTATTAATTACTTGGATGAGGGACTGCAGGGAATGTTTATCAAATTTACGGTTAACACAAAATTGGGTGGAATAGCTAATACTGAGGAAGACAGAAACATAATCAAAAAAGATCTTGATAGCTCAAGCACTGGGCTAAAGAACAGAATGAAATTTAACAGAGATAAGTCCCACACCTAGAGGGAAAATACACAAAGTTAGAAGATAGGAGATACTTGGCTTAGAAATAATAGGAACAATAAGGATCTTGGAATTGTTGTAGATCATAAGCTGAATATGAGCCAACAGTGTGATGTTGCTGCAACAAAAGGCAAATGCTATTTTAGGCTGTGTTAACAGAAGTATGTTTTCCAAATCCCATGAGGTACTAGTTTCCTTCTATTTAGCACTGGTAAGGTCTTGTCTGGAGTCCTGTGTCCAAATCTGGACACCATACTATAAGAAGGTACTGCAAACTGGAATAAGTTCAAAAGAGGACAATAAGGATTATTAGGGGACTGGAAAGCAAACCTTATGAGGAAAGACTGAAAGAACTACACATGTTTAGCCTTTGTGAAAGAAGACTGAGGGGAATTATGATAGCACTTTTACATACTTGAAAGGCTGTTATACAGAGGAGGACCAAGGTCTGTTCTCAACCATCCCAGAATGTGGACCACGTAACAATGGACTGAAGTTAAAGGAAGCCAGATCGAGGCTGAATATATCAGGAAAAAACATCTTAACTGTTAGATCAGTACAATAATGGCACCAGTTACCTTGGGACGTAGTGAGTGCTCCAACACTGAAAACATTCAAGAGAAAATTGGATAACCATCTGTCAGATATACTTTGATTTGGATTCTTGCACTGAACAGGGGGTTAGACTTGATGGCCTCATAGACCCTTTCCAACTTCACTATTTTATGATGCTATCATTCTAAGAGGATGGAGATTGGTGTGATGCTTGCTAATGTCATGAAAGCAGTAGTGTCTCCAAGCAAAAGAAGGCTCACACAAGGGAAAGTGAAAATCTGTCAGTCT
Organism: Pogona vitticeps; assembly: GCF_051106095.1. Lineage (NCBI taxonomy): Eukaryota > Metazoa > Chordata > Lepidosauria > Squamata > Agamidae > Pogona > Pogona vitticeps. The sequence goes on along the minus strand of NC_135783.1, from coordinate 71,197,685 downwards.
CATTCACAGCAGGAATTGGGCATTCTTGTTCCATTCCTCTTTCTATGGCAAAGAACGAGACTTTTCCCCCCTGCCTGGATGTTCATTTATACAGTGGGGTCTTGACTTGAGAACTTAATCCGTATTGGAAGGCGGTTCTCAAGTCAAAAAGTTCTCAAGTCAAATCTGCATTTCCCATAGGAATGCATTGAAAACCATTTGATCCATATCTGCTCTTTTCAGTCCATAGAAACTAATAGGAAGCTGCTATTCCGCCTTCGACCACTAGAGGGGGATATTTTGTTTTGTTTTTTTCTTAGGTCAAGAAAGGTTCAGGGAAGGCAGGGAAAATACAGCCCAGGCAGTACCAGGCAGTCTGAAGACTCCCAATCCACTCTCTAAACGCTGGGAGGAGTGAGGAAGCAGACAGGCACCCTTTTCACTGGCCAACAGTTAATCGAAAGTTCAAATTTTGCACTTTCCCTGCCTCCCACGTGGGTTTTTTTCAGTTCTTAACTCAAATCTAAGTACTTAAGTCAAGTCAATATTTTCCTATGAGAGCGGTTCTTAAGTCAAAATGTTCTTAACTCAAGTCGTTCTTAAGTCAAGACCCCACTGTATTGTGATGGACTCTTTCCCCCCCCCCATACACTTTCTAATGCACTCTTTTAAATGCATGTTGTATTGACTAAAGTATTTTTAATGCACACTTTTCAGCCATATTTGTTTTAGTCATGCACATTTTTGCAAAATATGAATGGCTTTCTGCACTTTCCCCTCTTTGTACTACACTGCAAGCCTAGCTGATCTGCAAGTTTATGAGGGAACATGTATCCTATTCAGTTGGCCATCTCAGGAGATGATAATTTTGCAGATCTCTTTCTGGCAACAGGTTGCATGCTCTCTAAGTACAGCAGAATACCTTCTTAGTTTATTGGGCGTACCCTTCCTTCCCATGGTACCCAGTCAGTTTAGAGAATAAAGATGATTCATTTCTCTGTAAATTAAATGTAGGAAAAACTACTAAGCCACAAAGAGCTACAGCAGAGTTTGAGTGACTTTCTAGATGTTGCTGAAATCCAGTTCCCATCCATTCAAACCAGCCTAGGAAATGGAGAGGGATTGTGGAAGTGGTAGCTTATCAATAGCTCGAATGACATTTCCCCACTTGTAGACTAGAGCAATAACAGTGCATTGTAAAAAGAAATGAAAAAGGAAGAGGATTCTCCTTCCCTTTCCGGCTCCAGTGGTCTTCTGAACTGATTTTCGTTTATATCTTTTATGGAATACTTTGGTTTATTTGGATTTACGTGTCTCGTAACATCATGGTGCCATTAATCCAACAGAACTGTGCATCTGTTAATCAAATAGAACTGTGAGTCCTCCTGCACAATTGCAGTCAAGGGTTTTTCAAATACAGCCTGGAAATGTACTTGGGCCAAACAACAGTTTCCGCATAACCACACAAAAGAAACCCACTGTTTGGCTGTAAAGCAATGTTGTAAAGCAGAAATTCAAATCTGAAGAGCACAGGGGAGGGAATGTGCTCTTCAGAAGTATTCTCTCCATACTTCCCTCTCCCACAGGTATTTTTTTACTCCACAGGATGCCAGCAAAATATTCTGAGAGAGCACATAACTGCTGCTTCCTTACCATAGAACTGCTACAACTGTCATCAATTTTGTCTTCATTTGAACTGGTGCGCATATACTATGAAAGTGTGTGTGTGTGTGTGTGTGTGTGTGTGTGTGTGTGTGTGTGTGTGTGTATGTGTGAGGGAGAGAGAGAGAGAGAGAGAAGCAGTACCTGTGTTATGTGCAAAAGTAACAATTATAGCACTTGTTCTATAGCAAATTTATTAAAGCTTCCAGTTTTCAGTTCTGCCCTACATTTTTGTACTTTTCAAATGTTCACAGTTTACCTTCACTCTCTTTGGTTCCAGTGTAAAAAATTCTAATTTGCATTTTAATTTGAGCAATGCTCTTTTATACCTAGGTTGAGTGGATAACTCAACATAGAACTAAGTTACAGGGATAAAAACAAAAATTTCCCACTTGAAATGTCTGCTTCTACATAACTAATGAAAGCTATGGAAAATTTGTCCTTCTTTGTATCTTTTATTTAACTTCTATTGAATGCTAGGTGGGATCTTGATTTTAAAAACGCCACATATCACAATTTGTGTTGCTTTATTTGTTAAACTGGCACTACACTTTTGATGTTTTCAAATGCTATTCCCATCATCCTCCCAGTCTCCTGAATTCTGATTCTCCTGCTTTTCTCCACCTACTTTTCTGCCCTCTGCTACTTCCACCATATTCAGCTGTAGCTACACTGACAAGCCAAATTGAAATGATTTGGTATTGCTGCAATTGATTCACAGCTTATCTTTGGCTTCCATTTACTTTGAGTGATCATACAAGACCTGCAGATTTATCTGGAGCCAGTGTCCATACCAGCTGCTTGTGGTGCAATCTGCATTTCAGTACACAGCACTGCCCCCCTTGCTTCCTTTCTTTGTCCCCTGCCTCTTGGGAGATACTTGATTTTTTTCCTTCTTTATTTTTTCTTTCTTTATTTTTTACTTTATTCTTCCCATCTTGTAAATTGTTACAAAAGTTATTCATGTAATATTTTTGTTTTAGTTTATCTGCTGTTTTATGTTGTATTGGAAGCTGCCCAGAGTGGTTGCAAGACCAGATAGGCGGGGTACTAAATAAATAAATAAATAAATAAATAAATAAATAAATAAATAAATAAATAAATAAATAAATAAATAAATAAATAAATAAATAAATAAATAAATAAATAAGGGTATAGCAATCTGTTACTCAGATACCAGATTTGGGGGATAGGGTGGCCACGCCATGTTCCAAGGGATTGGCACTCGCTTCCTCATGAAGGTAGTGGAGGAGGACGAGCATTCACAACTGCTAACTGTATATGCTGCCAGATCACTGGCTTGGCTGCCCTTTCACTGGATAAGATGGAGATGATAAAGTGGTGAGATCAGGGATGGGACTGGTGGCATCAGAGGAGCAGGGAGAGGAGGCAGTCACCGAAGCCACAGTGCCTGACATAGCCCAATCTGGACCATAGCAAGCTTTCTACTGGCTCATTTGGAACAGCTGTTGGTCCATGCTGGAAAGTCCACAATCTCTCTCTGTGTTTGCTAGTGAAAGCAGAGAGGATCTTAGGAAGAGCACCTCTGTAGCTGTATGAGAAAGTGGCCAGCAGACTGGGCTGCATGTTGAGTTTTGTGCTCAGGACACCTGGATTGATTTGAATTGGCCTTTACATTGTGTGATAAGTAAAAAAAATAAATTCATCCATTTTAGAAGTGGAGCAAATCTCATGGTATTTCACCATTTAATGGCAGTCTTCCTCTTACCTCCCCCTTTCCTTTCCTTAGCTCACAAAAGGTTTGGACCTAGTTGCTTCCACTATGGACACAACAGTTTTGGGGAAACATTGCACTGTTAAAATTCATCCCTCTGTGCAAAGGAAATATTGGTTTGGGGAAGGACAAAATAGATGTGGGAACTCAGATTTTAAAAACAACAACAATGAAAGGTAAGAAGTGTTGCTGTAATATAAGAAAGTCTCCAATAAAATTCGTTCATAAGCTGGATGTTAAGGATAAATAAATGCTGTACCTGGAAATCCAAAAAAGTAACTCTAGTTCCAAGGTTCAAAAATATAAACCTTTGGATTTTCTGGAGAATCCTATATGTTTGTTCAGTGGGGATTAATATTGTATCTACCATACACAGTTAGAGCAGTTTCATGCTACTTCAACAGTCATGGTGCCGTCCTGTGGGATCCATGACTTGTGGCACCTAAAATTCTCTGCTGTAGTTTAAGAGAAATGTGCTAGAACTTTCTGACAGAATTCTCAGAAAACTAGAAGTCCTATCATTCCTTAGGATGGAGATACAGCAGCAAAGAAACTATAAGATGTTGTATAATTGCTGCTACACTGGCAGGGCATGGTTTATGTTGTGCGGATGGACAATATGCTTATGGAAAACCTTGGGTGCAGATGTCCTACCATTACTATTCTGCTGGCAGGGAGGAAGACAACATGGAGCAGGGCCCTAATGCTCCTCAATATCTCCAAATAGCCTCAAAGGAATGCTAAGGTACACCAGTCCTGTAACCCATGCTTTCTAATTGACTGCAGTGAAGTGAAACAAAAGTGCAGTATAAAGGTGTGGAAAACCAACCTCTGTCTTTCACTGTGGCTTCAAGAAACCATAAGGATTTAGATGATGGCAACTCTGTGACAGGACCTCTCTAAAGACTGGAAATTTTTCCTGCTTATGACCACAACTTCCATAATCCTGCAGCCTGCATGACCAGTGCCAAGCTCTATGTTTCTCTCCTGTTAATCTCTTTTAAAAGAGAATTTTCCATTGGTTTGTCACTTCATTAATTATTATAGTTTGTACTTTTTAATATAATTTACAATTAAATTGTTGACATGCTGTCTGTCAGAACAGCATCCTCCAACAGCTGCTTACAAATAACACAAAAGTACATCATTAAAATAAAACACAAGAGCACTATTATAATGGAAATAGCGCAGTCTACCTGGAGCAGTCTCTGGGGAAGGGCAGTCCAGCCAAAGCAATATTTGGGATGATTTTCTTTGCCTCCCCCCCCCCCAGTCCCAATCTGTATTTACATTTTTTAAAAAAGGAGTATAGGATTTTGTTCCACTTTCAGCTGGTTCTGCTGCACCCACTTTCAAGGAGTAATCCGCTTTTCCACTCTGCAGTTGTGCGAAAGATGTGCATTTGCAAGTCTCAGTACAATTGTCTTCTTAATATGAGTAGGCATTAGTCATATAATAATTTTCTTCATGGTGAAAAGCCAACTGCCTTTCTAGTGAAATGCATTGTGACGAACGGGGTTTGTGAGTGCTTCCAACACTGCTGAAATCATGGCTCCTATGTGCCATTTCACAAAAGGTGTGACAAATCATAATCTGACATCATGCTAATAATATAAGACAAAAACTGTTATATAGTTCTTCTCTTAAGGACTCAGGGAAGTTTTTATAGCAAGATAGAACAGTATTAATGTTCTGTTCCAATATGAGACAGGTAGGGCTGAAGCTGAAAGAGAGAAGCAAATGGCCTGAGATCTTATCATGATTGGAACTAGGTTCTTTAGTGGTGGGAACTCTGCAGGATGAATGCCATCTGGGTATATCTTCTTTGCGGCTCAAGGACCACCACATGCTGAGATTTCACAGAGTGATAATTCATGGTGTATAGGACTGGTAGAAGTTACTGCACTTCCAGGAGATCATGAAGTAATTCTTATGAAAATATAGTTATATTTAGACCACTTATGTATCCTACTAGTAATTCATGTACCGCTGGCTGAGAACCACTGTTCTAAACCATGATTTCTAATGCATCCTTGATCCCTCTTTTGTTAAATACAACATTGCTCTTTATGTTTCTGCTTGCTTCAATCTCTAGCCAATTGGCCTCTACTGCTCTAGCAGAAAGTATTGGGCCATAAAGCAAGAAGCATAGACCACAAGATTGTTTGAAAATGAGATTGAATAAACTTGATTCATCTTACTTAAGAAGAAAATTACTCCAGGTGTCGTTTGAGTCTTGATGTCTATTTATTTATTTAAAACATGTTTACTCCACTTTTCTCCTTAAAAAAGACCCAAGGCGGCTTGTGTTTAGTCGTTTAGTCGTGTCCGACTCTTCGTGACCCCATGGACCAGAGCACGCCAGGCCCTCCTGTCTTCTACTGCCTCCCGGAGTTGGGTCAGGTTCATGTTGGTTGCTTCGCAGACACTGTCCAGCCATCTCATCCTCGGTCGTCCCCTTCTCCTCTTGCCATCACACTTTCCCAACATCAGGGTCTTTTCCAGGGAGTCTTTTCTTCTCATTAGATGGCCAAAGTACTGGAGCCTCAGCTTCAGGATCTGTCCTTCCAGTGAGCACTCAGGATTGATTTCCTTCAGAATGGATAGGTTTGTTCTCCTTGCAGTCCAGGGGATTCTCAAGAGCCTCCTCCAGCACCACAATTCAAAGGCATCAATTCTTCGGCGGTCTGCTTTCTTTATGGTCCAGCTCTCACTTCCATACATCACGACAGGAAAAACCATAGCTTTGACTATTCGGACTTTTGTTGGCAAGGTGATGTCTCTGCTTTTCAAGATGCTGTCCAGATTTGTCATCGCTTTCCTCCCAAGAAGAAGGCGCCTTTTAATTTCAGGGCTGCTGTCTCCATCTGCAGTGATCATGGAGCCCAGGAAGATAAAATTTGACACTGCCTCCATATCTTCCCCTTCTATTTCCCATGAGGTGATGGGACCAGTGGCCATGATCTTAGTTTTTTTGATGTTGAGTTTCAGACAGTTTTTTGCACTCTCCTCTTTCACTCTCATTACAAGGTTCTTTAATTCCTCCTCACTTTCTGCCATCAGAGTGGTATCATCTGCATATCGGAGGTTGTTGATATTTCTTCCGGCAATCTTAATTCCGGCTTGGGTTTCTTCCAGTCCAGCCTTCCGCATGATGTATTCTGCATATAAGTTAAATAAGCTGGGGGACAATATACAGCCTTGCCGTACTCCTTTCCCAATTTTGAACCACTCAGTTGTTCCATGACCAGTTCTAACTGTTGCTTCCTGTCCCACATATAGGTTTCTCAGGAGACAGATAAAGTGGTCAGGCACTCCCATTTCTTTAAGAACTTGCCATAGTTTGCTGTGGTCCACACAGTCAAAGGCTTTCGCATAGTCAATGAAGCAGAAGTAGATATTTTTCTGGAACTCTCTGGCTTTCTCCATAATCCAGCGCAAGTTAGCAATTTGGTCTCGAGTTCCTCTGCCTCTTCGGAATCCAGCTTGTACTTCTGGGAGTTCTCGGTCCACATACTGCTGAAGCCTACCTTGTAGGATTTTGAGCATAACCTTGCTAGCGTGCGAAATTAGTGCAATTGTATGGTAGTTGGAGCATTCTTTGGCACTGCCTTTCTTTGGGATTGGGATGTAGACTGATCTTTTCCAATCCTCTGGCCACTGTTGAGTTTTCCAAACTTGCTGGCATATTGAATGTAGCACCTTAACAGCATCATCTTTCAAGATTTTAAATAGTTCAACTGGAATGCCATCACCTCCACTGGCCTTGTTGTTAGCCAGGCTTTCTAAGGCCCACTTGACTTCGCTCTCCAGGATGTCTGGCTCAAGGTCAGCAACTACATTGTCTGGGTTGTCCGGGATATCCACATCTTTCTGATATAATTCCTCTGTGTATTCTTGCCACCTCTTCTTGACGTCTTCTGCTTCTGTTAGGTCCCTCCCATTTTTGTCTTTTATCATGTTCATCTTTGCGCAAAATGTTCCTCTAATATGTCCAATTTTCCTGAACAGATCTCTGGTCTTTCCTTTTCTGTTATCTTCCTCTATTTCTTTGCATTGTTCATTTAAGAAGGCCCTCTTGTCTCTCCTTGCTATTCTTTGGAAGTCTGAATTCAAGTTTCTGTAACTTTCCCTATCTCCCTTGCATTTTGCTTCCCTTCTCCTCTCTGCTATTTCTATGGCCTCGTTGGACAGCCACTTTGCTTTCTTGCATTTCCTTTTCTTTGGGATGGTTTTCGTTGCTGCCTCCTGGACAATGTTACGAGCCTCTATCCAAAGTTCTTCAGGCACTCTGTCCACCAAATCTAGTTCCTTAAATCTGTTCTTTACTTCCACTGTGTATTCATAAGGGATTTGGTTTAGATTATACCTGAGTGGCCCAGTGGTTTTTCCTAATCTCTTCAGTCTAAACTTGAATTTTGCTATGAGAAGCTGATGATCAGAACCGCAGTCAGCTCCAGGTCTTGTTTTTGCTGACTGTATAGAGCTTCTCCATCTTTGGCTGCAGAGAATATAATCAATCTGATTTCGATATTGCCCATCTGGTGATTTCCATGTATAGAGTCGCCTCTTGTGTTGTTGGAAAAGAGTGTGTGTGATGACCAGCTTATTCTCTTGACAAAACTCTATTAGCCTTTGTCCTGCTTCGTTCTGAACTCCAAGGCCAAACTTCCCTGTTGTTCCTTTTATCTCTTGGCTCCCTACTTTAGCATTCCAGTCCCCTAGAATGAGAAGAACATCTTTCTTTGGTGTCAGTTCTAGAAGGTGTTGTAAATCTTCATAGAATTGTTCAATTTCAGTCTCCTCAGCAATGCTGGTTGGTGCATAAACTTGGATTATTGTGATGTTGAATGGTCTGCCTTGGATTCGTATTGACATCATTCTATCATTTTTGAGATTGTATCCCATTACAGCTTTTCCCACTCTTTTGTTGACTATGAGGGCTACTCCATTCCTTCTACGGGATTCTTGTCCACAATAGTAGATATGATAATCATCTGAGCTGAATTCGCCCATTCCTGTCCATTTTAGTTCACTGATGCCCAGGATGTCGATGTTTATTCTTGCCATCTCCTGTTTGACCACCTCCAGCTTCCCAAGGTTCATAGATCTTACATTCCATGTTCCTATGCAGTATTTTTCTTTGCAGCATTGGATTTTCCTTTCACTTCCAGGCACGTCCACAGCTGAGCGTCCTTTCGGCTTTGGCCCAACCACTTCATTAGCTCTGGAGCTACTTGTACTTGTCCTCTGCTCTTCCTCAGTAGCATGTTGGACGCCTTCCGACCTGAGGGGCCCATCTTCCAGCGTCATATCTTTTAGCCTTTTATTTCTGATCATGGGGCGTTCTTGGCAAAGATACTGGAGTGGCTTGCCATTTCCTACTCCAGGTGGATTGCGTTTAGTCGGAACTCTCCACTATGTCCTGTCCGTCTTGGGTGTCCCTGCACGGCATAGCCCATAGTTTCTCTGAGTTACTCAAGCCCCTTCGCCACGACAAGGCGGCTTACATCCTTGAAAGATAATCTTTAAAGCCGAAAACAATGAGAATACAACAGTGGTTTACATAATTAAAAGACAATATTTAAAGCTAAGAACAATTAGTGTAAAGAGGCAGCTTACATCATTAAAAGACAATATTAAAGCTGAAACAATAAGTATGCAGGTACTAAAAAGGAACAAACAAATACCACTCTGAGAGATAGTAAACACAAGTAGTACAAAATACAAGAAATACAAGTACAGTAGTACTAAGTCAGAGCAGCCATGCATAACAATTCATCTGAAAGTCACTCATGTAGCCAACCATGTAGCCAGTCACTCATGTAGGCAGTCACTGAAAAAAAGCTTGTCTGAAGCTTAACTAGACATTATATAATTATGGAATTAACTAGACATTGTGTAAAAAAGCAGGTTCTTTGCAAAAGTGGAACTCCATTGCCATGGATAGGACCATCCTAGTTGTTTCTTCTCTGATATGCAGCATATTCTTCTCTGATTTCATACCTAGAGCCTGCTTTTGGAAGGACAGCAAAGATGGGGCCAGTCTGGCCTCCTGTGGGAGGGAGTTCCAAAGTCTGGGAGCAACAACAGAGAAGCCTCTCCCCTGTGTTCCCAGCAGATGCACCTGGGAAGGTAATGGGACTGAAAGAAAGGCCTCATTGATTATCATAACACCCAAGCCAGCTCATAGTGGGTGACATGGCCTTTGAGATACAGTGGTGCCCTGCATAGCGACGTTAATCCATTTCGGATTAATCATCGCTAAGCAAAAACATCGCTAAATGGATCAAAAAACCCATAGGAATGCATTAAACTTTGTTTAATGCGTTCCTATGGGGCTCCAAACTCACCGTTCAGCGAAGTTCCTCCATAGCGCCGCCATTTTCGCACCCTCGGTAAGTGAGGGCAGGGTGCGAAAATGGTTGCGGCGGCCATTTTGATCATCCGACGGCTATTTTGGAACCGTCGATCAGCTGTTTAAAAAAACATCGCAATGCAATGTTTTGCCACTGAAAACATTGCAATGTGATCGCATTAGCGATCTGAAAAAACAGATCGCTATGCGGATTTGTCTTTAAACGGTGCACTCGTTAAGCGAGGCACCACTGTAACTTGTATCCAGGCCATTTAGAGCTTTATAGGTTAAAACCAGCAGTTTGAATTGTGCCCGGAAACTGATTGGCAGCCAGTGCAGCTGCTGTAATGGGAATTATGTGATCCCTGTAACCAGCCACAATTAACAATCTGGCAGTTGTATTTTGGACCTGCTGAAGTTTCCTGACACTTTCCATTGGCCGCCCCACATAGAGCAACTTACAGTAATCCAGCTGGGAAGTAACTAGGTTGTGTATAACAGTGGCAAGATCAAATCTCTCCAGAAATGGACGTAGCTACCCTGTTTCCCCCAAAATAAGACCTAACCTGAAAATAAGCCCTAGTATGATTTTTCAGGATGCTCATAGTATAAGCCCTACCCCAAAAATAAGCCCCAGTTAAGTGAAACCCCGCCTTCCACCATTGTGCAGCATTGTGCAGCAACCAGAAGAAGATGACATGACTGTATTTGAATAAATGTAGATTGTTGTACATGGAAAAAATACCCTGAAAATAAGCCCTAATGCATTTTTGGAGCAAAAAATAAGACCCTGTCTTATTTTCAGAGAAACACAGTAGTATACTAGTTTTAATTGTGCAAATGCACTCCTGGCCACTGCCAAAACCTGGGCATCCAGGCTCAGAGATGAATCCAGGAGCACTTCAAAGCTGCACACCTGTGTTTTCAAGGGGAGTGTAATCCTAACCAGTACAGGTTGCACCCCTATTCCTTGATCTGCCTTTCGGTTGAACACCTCTATCTTGTCCGGGTTAAGTTTCAATTTATTCACCCTCATCTAGTCCATTAGTGATACCAAACACTGATTTAGAGCTGAAACAGCTTCCTCAGATTTAGGTGGCAAGGACAGGTAGAGTTGGGTATCATCAGCATACCAAATCTCAAAGCTCTGGACAATCTCTCCCAACTGTTTCATATAGATGTTAAATAATATAGGAGACAAAACAGAACCCTGAGGGACCCCACAGGTCAGTGGCCAGGGTGTCAAACAGGAATCCACCAGCATCATCTCATGTTTATGTCACATGCAAATCTATATGTAAAAAAAGTCTTTCATAATATCTGAAGTTTACATAATTGTAGTTAAGCAAGGCAAAAATTATATGGGCAATGTTTCCAAAACATTCCTTGCTCTTCTAATTATATACTTATAGAGGAATTAACTAGACATTATGTAAAAAAAGCAGGTTCTTCTTCCCTGATATGCAGCACAGTAGCCATGGTTTTATTTCATGCAGGAACCTAGAAAATTTAGGGATTTTTAAACTCCTGAAATTCACCATCCTGTGACTGAGGGATTCTGGAAGTAGAAGTCGAAAAATGGGGCAAACACTAGTTGAAAAACACTAGTCAAAAAACACTAGTCGCAAGTGTCAACTGAGCTTGGTATACAGAGTAGTATAGGCAACTGCCTCTTTAAAATGTTCTACCTAGTTTTAAGTTATGCAGAACTGATCAACTGTAAGATCTGCCAGGCAGTGAGCCAAGCAATTCTATTACTTGTTACCGTACTAAGAGCCAGGGAAGCAGACGAATCTCGTAATACAGACCCAACTGTATGATGGGAGACTGGCTACCCATGGAGGTTATTTTCAAGGAGTGCCAACTTCCATGTCAAACATTTGATTTCCTCTGTTTCCTTTTTTGAATGACATTTCTAACTAGAGACTTGCTAATCTCTTCTACCTCTAACATGACTGCAAAAGTGATATTATTAGAACCTGTCACTCAATTCTTCTCCTTCAAATAAGTTTTTAAATTAAAAATAAAAAACCTCATTAAATGACCTCATGTGGTGCAGAAACTGAATGTAACCTTGTTCTAATTTGACCTTTTATTCTTATAGTAAATGTTTTATTAAGTTCCCTGTTCTGGATGTCACTACATTTTTACCATTCTATAATATTTGCAACCGATTCTCACAATATTTTGCCCTACATTTTCTCTGCTTTTCTGTATAGGAGTCTTCTTCTGATATTTGCTCAAATAGATACATTCAACAGAATTATCAGAGTAGCAAATTTCTTCATCCTCTGCAATAGATTTTTCACCCATGGAAAGAGGTGCCAACAATATATGGCATTGTGTGAAAGGTTATACCAGAGTGACAGCAATTTGATACACACTCTTAGTTTTACTTGTATGTCAGGGTGATGCAACATTCTTTAAGGGGAAAGAGGATCATAACAGTTCTTAGTTTGTCTCCCCTTCCCAAATGCTTTATTCTGTGTGGGTTTGTTTTTTAATGGAAGGAATTCAAAATGGCTTCCACTACAAAATGGCTGCCTCCTTTGACTGCCATTATACTGGGCAGCAGATTAATATATTATATACTATTGACCATGTTGGTTGCAGGAGTCTGATGTTGTAATAGAGAAATGTAACATTTCTTAACTCTGAATAGATAGTATAACCCTGATGGACAATTTGGTTCAGCCTGGTGAGTGGGAAAACCTAGGCTGTGATCCAAGGTTTCAGTTGAGAAAGAGTGAGAGAGCTGGAGAAGCAGGAGCTGCTGTTCCTTTGGAGAATTATAAGACCATTGTCATTTTGATTTAGGTAGTAAAATTACAATTGTGAAGGAGGGGCACTGGAAGGGTAAAAACATATAGTGATCTTATGTATTTGCTTTTGAAGTTGCATTTTATTTTATTTTATTTTGCTTTTTAAAATCTTTTTAAATTTTTTTTATTTTCTTTTTATTTTAACTATAATATAAACATAAAATACATAAACCAAAATACTAATTGACTGTGTTCCATACCACCACAGATGGGACCTCTTGCAATAATCTTCTTTTTCCTCCATCTATTCTTCTTCTTTTATTGTCCTCTTCTCCAGAACTCCATTGGTTCTTGATTTGGAGCTTTCCCTTTGCCTCTTGTTAACACATATTCCAAAAATCTACCCCATATATCATAAAATTATTCTTTTTCAACTCTCCTTTCTTAACCTTTAAATTACAAGTTAACTTATCATTTATAGCTATATTCCATATTTCATTGTACCATTCATCCATTCAAAATTCAAATTTCGATTTCCATTGTCTAGCTGTTATTAGTCTAGCTGCTGTTAATAAATTGGTAATCAATTCTTTAATTATCATATTCTAGATTCTCAAATATTGATAACAATATTTGAAGTTGTATTTTATTTTAGAATTTTCAAGACGAGGAACCAGTGGTTGGGAGTTCAATTCCCTACTGGGCCTCCTTGACAGGGGCTGGTATCAATTATACATAGTGTTCCTTCCAGCCCTACAGTTTTAAGATAGATGGTTTCGGGACTGCCTCTTTGCCTTGGCCTGCTGGACAAGGGTCTCTTCAAAATGCGAGAGGCCATGCTGCACCACCTACCTCCAGGCTGAACGCTCAGATGTCAAGTTTTCCCATCTGTTGAAGTCCATTTCTAAGGCCTTCAGATCCCACTTGCAGATATCCTTGTATCGCAGCTGTGGTCTCCCACTGGGGTGATTTCCCTGCACTAATTCTCCATACAGGAGATCTTTTAGAATCCGACCATCAGCCATTCTCACGACATGCCTGAGCCAACGTATATGTCACTGTTACAGTAATGTATACATGTTAAAAATTACAGCTCATTCTAGGACTACTCTAATTGGAACTTTGTCCTGTCAGGTGGTACCAAAAATGTATTTCAGACAGTGCATATGGAACGTGTTCAGCTTCCTCTCCTACCGTGCACAAAGGGTCCAGGACTCACTGCAGTACATGAGTGTATTCAGGACATGGGCTCTATAGACCTGGATCTTGTCAGCTTCTTATTAAATCATACTCTTTTCTCAGTCTAGAGAACATGGTAGCTGCTTTGCCAATGTGTTTATCCATCTCGACATCGAAGGAGAGACTGTCAGAGATCATTGAGCCAAGGCATACAAAGTCATGAATAATCTCCAATTCTTCTGTGTAGATGGTAATAGAGGGAGGTGAGTCCATGCCCTGGCCCATGACATGTGTTTTCTTCAGGCTGATTGTTAATCCAAAATCTTGGCAATCCTTGCTAAAACGATTCATGAGTTGTTGGAGGTCTTCAGCAGAATGGGCAACAACAGCTGCATCATTGGCAAAGAGGAAGTCCCGCATGAATTTCAGCTGGACTTTGGTCTTCACTCTCAATATAGAGAGATTAAAAAGCTTTCCACCTGAGCTAGTCCGAAGGTAGACACCTTCTGTTTCAGTTCCAAAGGCGTGCTTCAGCATGACAGCAAAAACGATCCCAAACAAGGTCAACATGAGGACACAGCCCTGTTTCCCTCCGCTTCGGATGTCAAAGGGATTTGATGTTGAGCCATCAAAAACTAGAGTGCCCTTCATTTCCTCAGGAAAGGACCTCATGATATTAAGGAGTTGAGGTGGACATCCAGTGTTGGAAAGGATTTTAAAAAGGCCATCCCTGCTAACCAAATCAAAGGCCTTTGTAAGATCTATGAAGACCACAAAGAGTGGCTGTCATTGTTCCCTACATTTCTCCTGCAACTGTCTGGAGAATACCATGTCAGTGGTGGATCTATTAGCTCAAACTCCACACTGTGATTCTAGATAGACTCTGTCTGCAAGCACCTGGAGTCTCTTTAGCACAACATGAGCAAGCAGCTTCCCTACAATGCTGAGAAGAGAGATGCCATGGTAGTTATTTCAGTCGCCCCCATCTCCTTTGTTCTTATACAGTGGGATGATGTTTGCATCCTTCATGTCCTGGGGTACTCCACCTTCCCTCCAGCAAAGACAAAAGATTTCATACAGCTCGGTGGTGATGATCTCTTTACAGCACTTCAGCAGGGATGTTATCCTTCCCAGGTGCCTTGACAGAGGCAAGGGTATCTAAGGCTACTTTTATTTCTGCTAAAGTTCGTTCGCTGTCCAACTCTTCCAACACAGGCAGGCACTCAATGTTATTTAATGCTTCTTCAGTTACTATGTTCTCTCTGGAATATAGCTCAGAGTAGTGCTGCACCCAGCTTTCCATCTGCTGTGCTCGGTTGTGGATAATCACACCTGTAGCAGACTTCAAAGGAGCAGATTTCTTCTGTATTGGACCTAAAGCCTGCTTGATACCGTCATACATTCCCTTGATGATACCTGTGGCCACTGCTATCTGTATCTGAGAGCAGAGCTCAAGCCAATAATCGTTAGAACATCTCATGGCAGCCTGTTGGACTGTGCTACAAGCAATTTGAAGTACCTGCAAGTTGTACTCACTAGGAAAATGGAAAATGTCTTATTTTAGAGCAGGGAAGACCCTGAAAAAACATAAATCTTCCAGCCTACTTGCTGACTGCTGGGATTTCAGTACCACACTCAATGCAAGTATCAAAGGCCTCTTCAATATCGGTCCCAGCAAAACGGAAGACGTTGGCCATCGACAAACAGGGCAAATCTACAGAAATACAAACAGTAAACACTATGATTTGTCATTCTATTCTAAGCCTCAAGAACATGACCTTTAAACTAGAACATTGCCACTGGATTGGTTCTCTTCATTCAGGCAATCCTAATCCCCTAAAATCAGAAGGATAGGTATGTTATGTGTCTCAGATCGTTCTCTGAGTGAGAAATAACAAGATCATATCCCTTTGTCACACCACATATACTACCTTGCTTTTCAGGTGGATTAGTGTGACAAGCGTTGATCACCTCCTCCTCCACACACTCTGTCTAGGAATCAGAAGACCAAACAGTCGAGGTCAAAACTCAGATCTCTGTCAAAATCTCCATCATTCCAATCATGGCACCAATCATTTCAATCCCTGACTCCACGAAGGTCCAGGCATGAGTCACAGTCACTGGCTCCGCACATATATAGAAGGGAATATTTGCTGGACTCTCCATATCAACTGCAACATGGTTTCATTCCATTTTTCTTCTACACTCTCCCACCATTCTTTGGGGATTATGACTGGACCTCTTACCCTTTATTAGTGGATGAAAGCAAAGTCCATCAGTTGAGGTCAATCCAGTCCTACCATGAGGACTCCACCCACCTGACATCAGTGAAGATCAGGGTCAGAGTCCAGATTGGTGTTATTTCCAATGGCAAAAATAAAGCCGCTAGCCTTGATGTTGAAACCTATCGTACCTATGGTTGAGCAGCCAAATACTGAATTGGTACAAGTAGGGCTGTTTATCAGTGAAGTCCTTGCAGTTCCCACAACAGACAACTTGCTCCAAATTATTCTCCTGAAGATCAGTTTCCCCATAGCAAATGGGTTCCCATTTAGAATCAGAGAATGCTCACTACTCAACTCCAGTATCTACATCTCATCTAGTATCCTCTACAGACTCTACCACGATAAATACTTCCCCATTCTTTCCATCACAGGACTTGCACTCTTACATTGTTTGTATGGCCCAAAGTCTATACATTGCAGTGAAAAGTCCTCTAAACCATCTTTGACAGGGTAAACAAAATGCTACAGCTCCAGTATAATTTTTATGCCATTCAACAATTTCTGGGTCTCGTTGCATCCACTACTGCTGCTGGCTATAATTCAACATACCAGACTATAAATGTGCCTACTTGAGATGCAATTGTTCCACAATTTCAATCCCTTGAAGGATCACCAAATGAAGAAACATTAGTTACCCACCAATCTTAGGATGCATCTTTCCTGGTGGACAATATCTATTTACCTGCTAATGGGAAATCCCTTCTGGCAGCCCCATCTATCTATCATCACAACAGAAACAAGTCTAAATGGGTGAGGAGCACACTGCAAAAGCAACGCCATTCACAATTCTTGGACTGCAAAGGAACTTTGTCACTACAGCAAGTATCTCAAATTGTTGGTGATTTTCAAGCATTTGAGTATCAGCTGAACAGTTGAGTTGTTCATGTGGCCATTGACAATATAGCAGCCATGTATCACATCAACAACATAAAGGAACGTGGCGCTGCGGGTTAAACCACAGAACCCTCTGTGTTGCAAGGTCAGAAGACCAGCAGTTGTAAGATCGAATCCACGTGACGGAGTGAGATCCTGTCGCTTGTCCCAGCTCCTGCCAACCTAGCAGTTTGAAAGCATGTAAATGCGAGTAGATAAATAGGTACCACCATGGCGGGAAGGTAATGGTGTTCCGTGTCTAGTTGCGTTGGCCACGTGGCACAGAAACTGTCTATGGACAAACGCTGTCTCTTTGGCTTGGAAATGGGGATGAGCCCTGCGCCCTAGAGCCGGACACGACTGGACTAAATGTCAAGGGGAAACTTTACCTTTACCTTTATCACATCAACAAGAAGGGAGGCATTCACTTGTCACCACTCCTACTCCTTCTCACCACCCAGCTCTGGGAAATGTACCCTGCCACATACATCCAGTATCCATTCATATCTCCAGAAAGGATGACCAGCTGTCAGACTCTGTCATTCACTTACCAAGCAATTTCATGAGTGGGAGCTGTTTCATACCATTGTCGTGCAGATAGTACACCACTAGGGTGCTCCTCATAAAGATGTCTTTGCCACCCATCACAATCACAAATGTCAACAGTATTGCTCCTGGTCAGGACACAGACCAGGGTCTCTTGGAAATGCATTCACTTTGCTCTGGATGGATTTCATCACACTGCCATAGAAGCCAGAAATGCTAACACACAACAGGGAAGGTGCGACAACCAGACATTCCCAGCTTGAACCTAGTTCTTAGAGTGGTCTTCTGTGAATTCACACATCTTGTCTTCCTCCCCTCCATCTGCCACAGTCAGCTTTTGTCTGGGCAGTGGATAGAGGAGAATGGGGTGACAGCCATTAGAGTGTGACTGCTCGTGCACAGTATTAGTGGTGGAGGGGGGAAAACCCTTCTTCTTGGGCTCTAAAAAGTTCTGAGGCTGATTTATGCGCAGGTACAGAAGCCATGTGTGAATTCGTGGATGACCACTCAAAGAACTACACTTACAGGTAAGCAACCAGTCCTTCATCATGAGCTCTCAGCCGAACCAACCTCACACTGTGGTTGTAAAAATATAATGTGGAGATCCTTTTAAAAAATAGTTATTTTTCCTCTGGGCTTTCTGGAGAAAAAATTAGAGATTACAGCAAAAGACATCCATTGCCTGTGCACACGCCCCCATACCAGCTTCAGACCTAAAGAAATATAGGAGAGCACAGAGTGCTGTCCTCTGAAGATGCTGGCCACAGAGACTGGCGAAACGTTAGGAAGAACAACCTTCAGAACACGGCCAAAGAACCCGAAAAACCCACAACAACCAATAGGATGTAAACTTCTGCCCAGTAATAAATCTGTAGTAGTATCACAGAAGTTCTATTGAGGTGTTACAGCTTGAAACTGTGTCATGTTTTAAGTGTCATGGAGATAGAGATTCATGTATAAGTCACACACTTATGTCATATTCTCCTCAATAAGTCACTCAGATCTTTCTGCAGAGCGTGTGTAGGTCTGAAGAGGCACCTGTAAGTGTATTAACTTGAAAGCACTTACATCATATGTGTGATTGGCAACCCTGGCTTATCAACCTGGCCAGACCCAGCTAAGCCAGACTTTGTCACTTAAAAGGCATAAGTGAGAGTATCAGGTTTCAAAATGACACCATGGATTCAACAGATATCCGTGCAGTGTCAATTCGATCAGGTAGCTTCAACCACAACTTGTAATGGCAGCTTTAAAGAACATTACATTTTAAAGCTTTTTGCTGTCCTTGACACTAATTGTATATAAATTTGTTGTCCCATAAATCAGAATTCATGATAACACAACAAACTAAGATGTCATGCTACACTCAGTTTGTTCACACTCATTTTCTCATTCCACCTGACACTCTTATTTCAGGATTTCTGTACTATTGTTCTGGTGGCATTTGATTGATGGGGCAGCAGGCATAGCAACCAATGGTGGGTAAAACAAGGAGCAAAATTGGGAATTCTTGCTCTTATTTTTTTTCTCCCACTATCATCGTCTCTCTCTCTCTCTCTCTCTCTCTCTCTCTCACACACACACACACACACACACACACAGAGAGAGAGAGAGAGAGAGAGAGAGAGAGAGAGAGAGAGAGAGAGAGAAAGAGAGAGAGAAAGAGAATGTTTCACACGTGTTAGTTAGGCATCCTTCAGTCTCGAAAGACTATGGTAGCGTGCTCTGTATGGAGGGCTTGGAACAGCGCCTAGTGTGGCTGAGGAGGCCAATTCGAGAGTGACAGTCCCTTCCACACTGAAGACAAATCCAGTCTGTCCCCTGTCCAGCTCCCTGGTTTTGCTGCTTTTGTAACTTCCTCTTTGCCTCGGCCTGCTAGGCAAGGGTCTCTTCAAATTGGGAGAGGCCGTGATGCACCGCCTGCCTCCAGGCTGAACGCTCAGATGTCAGGTTTTCCCATCTGTTGAGGTCTATTCCTAAGGCCTTCAGATCTCGCTTGCAGATGTCCTTGTATCGCAGTTGTGGTCTCCCTCTGGGGCGCTTTCCCTGCACTAATTCTCCATACAGGAGATCCTTTGGAATCCGACCATCAGCCATTCTCACGACGTGCCCGAGCCAACGTAGACGTCGCTGTTTCAGTAATGTGTTCATGCTGAAAATTCCAGCTCGTTCTAGGACTGCTCTGTTTGGAACTTTGTCCTGCCAGGTGATGCCAAAAATCCGTCGGAGGCAACGCATATGGAAGGTGTTCAGCTTCCTCTCCTGCCGTGCACAAAAAGTCCATGACTCACTGCAGTACAGGAGTGTGCTTAGAACACAGGCTCTATAAACCTGGATCTTCGTATGTGTCGTCAGCTTCTTATTGAGCCATACTCTCTTTGTGAGTCTAGAGAACATGGTGGCTGCTTTGCCAATGCGTTTATCCAGCTCGACATCTAGAGAGAGGGTGTCAGAGATGGTTGAGCCGAGGTACACAAAGTCATGAACAACCTCCAATTCTTGTGTGGAGATGGTAATAGAGGGGGGTGAGTCCACGCCCTGGCCCATGACTTGTGTTTTCTTCAGGCTGATTGTTAGTCCAAAGTCTTGGCAGGCCTTGCTGAAACGATTCATGAGTTGTTGGAGGTCTTCAGCAGAGTGGGCAACAATGGCTGCATCATCTGCGAAGAGGAAGTCCCGCATGCATTTCAGTTGGACTTTGGTCTTCGCTCTCAATCTAGAGAGATTAAAGAGCTTTCCGTCTGATCTAGTCCGGAGATAGACGCCCTCGGTTGCAGTTCCAAAGGCATGCTTCAGCATGACAGCAAAAAAGATCCCAAAAAGTGTTGGTGCGAGGACACAGCCCTGTTTCACTCCGCTTTGGATGTCAAAGGGGTCTGATGTTGAGCCGTCAAAAACTACAGTGCCTTTCATTCCCTCATGGAAAGATCTGATGATGTTAAGGAGACGAGGTGGACATCCAATCTTGGGAAGTATTTTAAAAAGCCCATCCCTGCTAACCAGATCAAATGCTTTTGTGTGTACGCATAGATATATCCTCTACCTCTGGTAATGAGGCAGGCAGAAATGGCTACCTGATTGTCTCCAGAGGTATAGATATGCTCCACTTGGCTTAATGGGTTATTGTTGTTTTAGTTGTGTCTCTCCTTGTGTTGCTATAGAGACTTAGAACAGGGACAATCCAAACAGGGCTGCTTCCGAGACAAAATGTGCCTTGACTGAGCAGCAGCTGCAACTCCCACCTCCATCCACTTATAGCTTTCTTCTTAAAAAAACATATATACTGCTGATGGTGTCCATTTTATTGATAATACTTCAGTAATCACTTGTTTTTAAGCAAACTACCTCCAGGGACAGAAAAAGGCAGAAAACCAGAGCTTCCGGAAGGTAATGTTCAGAGCTACAGCTACCAAACTTCTCCAGCTTCTGCTAAAAAACTGGGTGAAGCCAATAGTTAATCTCAGCAAGATCTATTCAATTAATAGGTCTTACATGCGTGTTGGTTTTGCAAATCCCAGTCACTGAATCTTTTCTGAGACTAATAATTAGATCTAGGCAGTTACTTCCTTTCAACTTAGCTTGCCATAAGCAAAGCATGTAATGAACACTGAGCCGTGTATGCTGCTCCAAAACATACACTGGCTAGGGTCGGCATTCAGTTTGCCCACCATTCAGCAGGGCCAACTTCCAAATAATAGCTGGAGAATTTGTAAAATGGTAGGATCCTCCCAACCACTTTCACTTCTCGTCTGAAATCAGGAATGAGTGACTTCTTTGAGCAGATAACAACAACAACAAAGAAGCAGGGAAGTAGCATAAGTCTTTGAAATGCTCACTAATACTTTTAGCTCCTTCATCCACAATCACATAGAAAGTAAGGTGTAGCCATAATATGCCTCAGTGGCTTTTTATTTATTTATTTATTTATTTATTTATTTATTTATTTATTTATTTATTTATTTATTTATTTATTTATTTATTTAATATCCCGCCTATCTGGTCGTGTGAGGACCACTCTAGGCAGCTAACAACATAAAAGAAATACAATAATATACATAGAACCATTTTACATAACGAAGAAAAAAATGGGGAGCTATAGGAGAAGGGAAAAATCGTCAGGAGTTATCTGTTGGGAAGGCCTGCCTAAACATCCATGTTTTTAATTGTTTCTTAAAACAATTTTACCTGCCTGAGAGGCAGAGCGAGCTCTGAGAATATTATCTCAAGCCATTCTCAGCTGTTCTCATTCAAAATGTCCCCCAAGTATAAGGCACCCAAGGACAAGCATCATATGTATATTATTTTTCTTTATTATAATAATTTGATGTCATTATTTTGTTCCTAGAGAAAGTTTTATGCTTTTTATCTTCATGGAAGAGAGGGGGGAAGGGTGTTGAATAATGTATCTTTATAGCAATGTATGTGTAGGAGAAAGTGTCAGGAATGGTTGGCCAGGGAGAAGAGTGAAACATGGGACTCAAATGTCACACCTGAAATTGACTGCAAAAAGCAGGACATATAAAATATAGAAGAAGAGAAAATACAGCTGGGGAAATAAGCATTCTCTAGTCATGCTTACACAGCCAAATGCTACTAGAAGATAACAGATTATTTCCATCCGTGAACATTTAAAGCCATTCAAAAGAGAGATTTCAGGACGGGTCATATGTTTACCCCATTGATACCTCTGGTAAACAGACTTTGCATGTGTCTATATTATATGTATGTTGTCCAGTGGGTGGGTGGGGGGCATATGTTACAACAAAAGGACAAAAGAAACATGAATTGCACTGTGGGGAATGATGCCATGCTCAAGCCACTTTCAGTTTTTCTCAAAATGGCTATTAATTTCCATCTGTAGCCTAAAACAGGCACGGGAAATGTCACTTTCAACTTTCCACATATCAAAGCCCATCAATTCTACAGTGGCAGAAGTGCATTGGATGGCCATTTTTAAGACCTCCAAGGCTATTCGTTCATTCATTTACTTCTGCAGAAGAATAGCATTTTCTACTCCTGGAAGCTGCCTGCAACCCCTTCCGTAGCATGTTTATGAGAGCACTTCATTCTGTCTAATTTGCCCCCTAACTACTGCCCTATTCCCTGTTCCAGGTGCTCAAATAGGTATGGCTTTCTAGAAGTCATATCCCATGTTGAGACAAACTGGTATTTCCTCCTCCATTGATGCCATCGCTCCTCCTAGAAGGTTTTCCCTACAGGCACACAGATCTGGCATCAGGCATGAGGCATGAAAATAAAGCTGTGCTATCTCCCAGTTGACCAGTTACAAAACACAACCAGACTAACTTACCATATGCTTGAGGCAAGCTTGCCAGAACAGGGATTGGCCATGTCAGCAGGTCCAGGGGCCAGCTTTCTGCCCCCAGGATTCTTTGGGGGCTAGCTACCAAAAATGTGAAAAAATGAAACCGGCTGTCTCCAGACCTCTACCTGAAGATATGAAAAAGGAATATTTGGGGACTATGTTACTTATTTAAAAGGTGAATCAAGGCTCCAGGGAGTATATATTTGTGTTAAGAGGAACCATATTTTTTAGTTCTGGTGAGGCTGAGGGCTTCAAAATACTCTCAGGGGACATGTGGCCTAGGACCAAACTTTGCCCGTCTCTATGTAAGAATAAACAGTCTTATCAGGGGATGTGGGGCTTCGTGCCACCAGTATGCTGATGAGACGCAGCTCTACATCTCCTTTTCACCTACTTCAGTGGATGCCGTCCTGTCCCTTCAGCGCTGCCTAGAGACTGTACTGCAATGGATGCAGCTGAATGGGTTGAGGCTGAACCCGGACAAGATGGAGGTCTTGAGGGTGGGTGGTCCCTCCATTAGCGGTTTCGGTGACTCCCTCTCTTTTGGGGGGATGATTCTCACCGTAAAGAGTGAGGTCCTCAGCTTGGGGATACATCTGGACCTGGCGCTTACCATGGAAACCCAGGTAGCGTCCATGGCCTGCTCTGCCTATTTTCATCTATGGCAGATTGCCCAGCTGTGACCATACCTTTATGGGGGGGCCCTCACTACTCTAATCCATGCGCTCGTAATCTCGAGATTAGACCATTGTAACACACTCTACGTGGGGCTGCCTCTGAGATTGATGCGGAAACTTCAAATGGTGCAGAATGCGGCAGCCAGGCTTCTTAGTGGGATGAGGAAATATCAGCATATATCCCCCACTCTGGCTGCTTTGCATTGGCTGCCCATTCATTTCCACATTGACTTCAAAGTACTAATGATGACGTACAAAGCCCTAAACAGTTTGGGACCTCGATACTTGGCAGATCGTCTTCTCCCACCTAGATCTACCCGAATCACCCGACATAGCCAGCAGGGACGGCTGAGGGGTCTAATGCTGAGAGAGGCCCGGAAAGAAAGAATAAGAAACTGGGCCTTCTTGGCAGTGGCCCCTTGGCTATGGAACAGCCTCCCAACAGAAATCCATCTGGCACCCTCCCTGGGTGTTTTTAAAAGCCATTTAAAAACTTATTTCTTTAGGCAGGCCTTCCCTCCAATCAATTAACTGATCTTTATTCTTTCTCTTTTTAATTATCTCATCTTGGCAATGATTTACATAAGTGTTAAAATTTGATGTTTTAAATGTTTTATGATTTTGTTATTGTGATGTTTTTATCACGTATGTAAGCCGACCTGAGTAGACTTTGTCTAGGGGGCGGGCGGGGCAAAAATCTAATAAAAGTAAAGTATGTCTTAACTTCATCATCTAATTTGACCCTAAGACATAGAAGCCCAAACTCTGAAAAAGGAGCTCTAGATGAGTTACCCATTTTCCTGATGTTGGTTGCTTTATGTTAATACATGCAGCTCCCTTTTCACATCCTTCTTCCTGATTCCACTTCAGTCGCAAAAGCAATACCCCAACAGAGTATGAATTTGCTGCTGCACTCAAAAGTGTGCCTTGAACTCTGCTTCTTAGTTCAAAGAGCAGAATTCTACCATCACCGAGCGGTGGCACTTTTAAATGGCCAGATATAATTGGGTTCAGAGGAGTTCAAAGCTGTTCTCCAGCTTTCCACATATCAAAGCCCATTGATTCTACAGCAGCCAAAGTACATTGGAATGCAGGGAGAGTGTGATAAGAAACTTACAAGCAGAGGAACTTTGGATCAGACATGTTTGAGTTACTAGATATAGTACACATCTAGTTTTTCTTTTATTCACACACAGAGAGACACAAAGAGAGACAAAGAGACAGACATGCAGATACACACACACACACATTATTTGGGATATTTCATTGGTGAAACCATGGACCACGTTTTCTAAATGTCAGCACTCTATATATTGCTCATGCATTTTATTTATTTTCTTGGACATGATTTTATAAATCTTTCCTGAAGAGCTGGCAGCCATTAACATTGCCAAACAGTTGCTCAAGTGAGAGTTAAAGGCGAATAGGCTAACAGAAAGCAATGGGCTGAAGCACAGTCAGAGTATTCATTTACTCCCAGCCCCATTTCAATAATTCTTCTTGAGCACTGAATTTGAAGAGGAGGGATATATAAGGAATGGTGGATGTTATAATGGTGAGGCAAAGATTCTGTCATAAATTGCACACGCTCAGCCCACAGGGCCTCTTCATCACCATTTATGACAGTGCCATGTTAGGAGCATCCCGTGACAGAAGCACCGGTTTGTGTAGCATAGCATAACCCTGCTCTGACACTTCCTTTGAGAACTGCTGTTACACTGATAGATACCACCGCCAATTCTATCCTGTGCATGTGACAGGCCAAACAGAGATCTTCTAATGCCAATGGAGCCTTTCGCTATCAACATCTTTCAGTTTGACTGCTAACATAATACTGATAGACACAGTGGTCACATTCCCATTTGGGAAAAGAAAGAAAGAAAGAAATGCCAATCTGATGAGAAGGACAGTTTGCATCAGTTATTGTTTGGCAACAGAAATAAGAAGCAGAGATAGGGAAGAATAGAAATGGGCAAATAACCCCCAGCCAGCCAGGCAACCTACAAAAAATGTTGTTTCTGTCAATGCTATATTGCCGCACCTAGAACCTTCCAGGGTCTGCAGTTCACCTTTCCAATCTGTCACTGGTCATCACATCATTTAGCATCAAAACTACTCATTCTTCTCAACTTTGGAATGGTTTGTGTCGTCCCCTCCCCGAGGATTCTAGGTGCAGAAAACTGGTGTGCACATGTGCTGGGCACACCAAAGGTGGCCACCCCAGCTGTAGGTCATGTATTGTGTCCCAGATGAAAGCCAGCCTGCTGCTTCTGAGCATGTGCCCACTGCCCAGCTGATAGGTGGGTGCATAAGCAGAGGCAGCATGCCTCACTCCTAGCAGGGAAATTGGATTCACTGCCTCTGAGGATAGCAGTGGAGGCTCAGGTAAGAGAGCAGTGGTGGCAGG
The DNA here is from genome assembly GCF_051106095.1 of Pogona vitticeps. Classification (NCBI taxonomy): domain Eukaryota; kingdom Metazoa; phylum Chordata; class Lepidosauria; order Squamata; family Agamidae; genus Pogona; species Pogona vitticeps. The sequence goes on along the minus strand of NC_135783.1, from coordinate 71,171,896 downwards.
AGCAGGTAAGTAGAGATGAGGGCACTGGGAAGGGGGTGGGCAGTCAGCAGAGGAGGCAGAAGTCAGAATCAGGTAGGCTTCCCCTAAGGCACGCACTAGAAAAACAAACAGCAAATTTGTTCATTTTTCCAGGAGTTCATGGTGGTTTGTGGTTAGCCGTGAACTACAAACCATCATGAACCTCCAGTTTTCTGGTTTGTGCCCATCTCTAGTCTGGATACTTGACAGGTTCAGAGGAAGAAGCAGAAGGAATAGGTGTGAAGAAGAAGGCCAAGTTTTACACCTTGCCCATTCTGAGGCACTGGACTCATTCATGGTTGGAAGAATAAGAAATGGGCCAGAAGATGAGGGAATGGAGTGGGATAGGAATTGCAAAGGATGATGAGTAAAAGATGAAATAGCCTTTGTAGTACATCAACATTCTCAAAAGTTTCACTTTGAGTTTTAGCAAAGGTTTTTGATGTGCAGCCATTGTTCCATAGTGCCTTGATGCCTAAATATTTCATGATAACATGAGAAGAGTCAGCCAGCTTGAAAACACTGCCCAAAAAGTTGGGTGCCTAGCAGCACAATTCTACACACATTGCCTTAGAAACAGGTTACATGGTGTTCAGTGGAGCTTATTTCCAGCACCCCAAGTTTTCTTTGGATTCTAGAAATAGTTACCAATAAATTTAGTTGCTTTCTAACAAAAGAACTAGTTTCCATTTATTCTGCAACCACACAATCTCAGCAAGTCCTTAGCTTTCTTCCATTTCTTCTTTTCAAGCTAGAACTTCCATTAACATGGATGCAAAGATCCCTCTCTTCCTCTATCTTAGTTGCTGCTGCCATATTAGTCATGCCACTTGTTACCACTTGCTACAACTCTTCCCACCACTTTCTTGATTGAACTTGTTTTATTTATCTAATCACAGAGAAGGATCATAGGAAAGGAAATCCCTTCTGCTCTTGGGACTACATCACCACAGGCATAGCAATGCTGATAAAAGCTTTGTGAAAATACTCCTGATTAGGAAGTGCTCTGCCTTTTGTCCACCACTTAAATCTATCATGGTGCCCACAATGTAAATCAAACATAATGCTAGTCAAATGCCCCCTATAGAACGTAGACATAATTGTGATGCAGCCTGCAGGTCATGTGTGACTAATATGTGGGTGCTCTCTAGTGGCTTTGTCCAAGAATGCAGCAGTGTCCATACTGGCTGACGTTCTCTCTTGTAAAGGATATTATTTCTCATAGTTAGGGTCAAGCCAGAATACTTGTAGTGTGTTGGCACCAAGAATTTTGTTTCTCATACTTGAAATCTGAGCATAACATATCTCTACCCAAGATTATTTGCTCTTCACAAATTTTTGAAAGTCTTCCTTCTGAAACAGCTGCCTTGCACTAGACATCCATCCCATCAGTGCTCAAAATAAGGGTGCAATGTGTTTGTTCATTAGAGAACCCAACTGAGTCTGAGTATACAAGGCTGTTTGGTTCGAAGGATCAAATATTTTCTAAATAAATCTGAATTGTACCTATTTGGATAATTGTGTTCAATGCACACATTCATGTATATTCAATTGTTAGGTCTAGCTAGAGTAGGCCCAGTGAATAAATGGGACATCAAAGTGTTGACCTAACAAATACTATTCATTCAATGAGTCTAGTCCCACTACAGATAACAAATTTAGTTGATTCCTGACCTGAAAACCCCAACTGACATTGGTAGTATTCTGATTGTCTATGGATTGGTACAAAGTGAATCTCTAAATATACAGGAGCTATAGGTCTGCATAGTTATTAATTTGTGTAATACTGCATGGTTGATTGAAACCATACAATATCACACAACATGGTTGATTGAAAGTTTGACTTAAATTAGAGAGTTCAGATCCTATTAGGCTATCTTTCCATCCTCAATTTCCCACCTTGAAAATATTTAAAAAACAGGTAACAATGAAACACAAAAGTTTCATATAAGTAATGATTTTTAAAAATCAGAGTTAATATTCACCCAAATTGCTTGTATCTCCAGTGTCTGTGATTCCAGCAATACAGGAATGTCAGCTCCCATAAAGACATCCTGTGCTCACTGATTGACAGTGAGTGCTGAAATGCAATTTCCCTGAGTGCATTTCTTTATCATAGAAAGTCTCTGTGCATGAAGGATTGAGAGGAAGGTATATATCATTTACTCCCTCCATTTTTCAATATGATTCTTCAGAAGTGAAGTGGATGTGTGGATGATACAGGGTGCCCACTGCTGCATCAGCAAAAAAGGTCACAGATTTCCCTGTAAATACAAACAAGAGTGAAATGACTATAATTTAGATAAAAATATGCCTCAGCCAGAGATGGATAAGAGTTATGCTTTTCTTTGCTCTTGATTAAAATTGATCAGCATTTACCAACTTTATATTCAGGATTAAACTTGTCGAATTTGTCAGCGTCCTTCTTGAAGTGTGGTATCCATAAACGGACACAATACTCAAGGTGAGGCCTGACCACTGCTGAATAGAAGGGGACTAGTGCCACACAGGATTTGGAAACTGTACTTCTGTTAATGCAGCTTAAAATAACATTTACCTTTTTTGTAGCCACGTCACACTGTTGGTTCATATTCAGCTTGTGATCTATGACAATTCCAAAATCCTTCTCACTTGTAGGATAGCTGAGCCAGGTATCCCCCATCTTGTAACTGTGCATTCGGTTTCTTTTTCTGAGGCGCGGTACTTTGCACTTATCGCTGCTGAATTTGATTCTACTGTTTTCAGCTTAGTGCTCCAGCTTATCAAGATCATTTTGAAGTTTCTTTCTGTTTTCCAGGATATTAGCTATTCCACCCAATTTTGTGTCATCCGCAGATTTGACAAGCGTTCCCTGCACTCCTTCATCCAAGTCATTAATAAAAAATGTTGAACAGCATCGGACGCAGGACTGAGTGTTGGGGTACCCCACTTGTTGCCCCCTCCCAGTTGGAGAAGGAGCCATTAATCATCACCCTCAGGTATCCACCTGACAGTTGTTCTATCCAACCCACACCTAGTTAGCTTGCTAATCAGGATATCATGGGGCACTTTGTCAAAAACTTTGCGGAAGTAATGTCTAGACTATGTCTACAGCATTCCCTCTGTCTATCAGGGAGGCTACCCAATCAAAAAATGAGATCAGATTAGTCTGGTAGGATTTATCCTTGACAAATTCATGTTGGCTTCTAGTTATTAGAAGGATGAAGGAAATGAGACCAAGAGTAGCAGTGTAAACTGTAGAAAAGAGAAGAAGGAGGAAACATCTAGGCCCATTGGACTGTCTATTTGTCCACCTACTTTTACCCACGTTGGTTGAATACACTTCCTACACACCTTACTTTATCATTTCCAATAATGGTAGCTATGCTATGGAAGTACAAGTGATTATGATGACAGTTGCCATAGCAAGCCCCCCAAAAGAAAGAAGCTGCTTTGCTCTAGAGGTAGCCTGCAACAGTACTGCTTCTGGGAAAGTCTCTTTCTTCCACTGCTACTGGGAGAACTGAAGCTGACCTCAGAGGGAACAGGGAAACAGGGGAATGGTGGATGATGTCAATCAGAAAGCCCCAGGGCTTCAGCTCTGTGTGCCTTGGCTCTACTACATCATTGCTTTTACTCTGGGTGAAAGATAATCATCATATTTGCATGTGTACAACATAGCAGTGCCTTAAGACAGCTCTTTGTGAAGGACTGGCCTATAGGATTTGTTTGTGGACCCTGATTTTAATTTTTTGTGAGCAACCCAAACTGTTTACCAGCGATCAAGAAACAATCAAAATTTGACTGCATTCTAAACTGAATTCATATAAGCAGACACACACATGTGCGGACTTATAAGGCTTGGACATTCAGGCATCATTCTCTATACAGCAGCAGCACTTGAAAGCAAGGAGTAGGGTAATGCTAATGGGACAAAATGTAATTGTTTGTGTATGTGTGTTATATCATGGAAACAAATTTATTTTTGAAGTCAGACGGATTTTAATTAGAAGAGAGACAATTGATGTAAAATTTTGCAGCAGGCTGCTAGTTTGGTGTCATGCCAAGTCAACAGCAAGCTTCTCCAAATGGAAATTTTCATTAGGGGAATTGGCAGTTCACTCAGACTGAGGGCTCAACTATAAATACGCTAAATATATAGTGTGCCATTCAGCTTCTCTTTTTTTATGTGCTTATAAATATGTTGGACCCAATCAATATTAAGACCAGTACATGCACATAGAAGAGATTTTCTGGTATGTGTGTGTGTGTAGGAGATGATGAATGGAGGAGAATAATTCATTACAGGAAAAGATGTTTAAACTGTTTTACTGCACACAGTGGTCCAGATCTAGTTTAGGGCCCGCTATCTTTTTTGCAAATAAAAGTAAAAAGGGGCTCAACTGCACGCTATGTGTTTAAGCATCTTGATAGCCTAATCCTGAAAACACAAGGACTGAAATCCTGTTGCTTTGCATAACAAAAGACATAAAGTTCACTCATTTATAGCCAGTAATTAAAGTGTCACCATCAGGGAGTCTTTAATTGCTAGCTAGGAAGAAGTAAATGTAACCCCATTTTGTAATGCCAAGCAACAGAATTTCAGCCAATATATCTGTGGTGTGCTACTTAGATCCAATCTAGTCATTAAACTTCCAAGTATGTGGAATTATGACATATGTTACATCCAATGCCCAAAGAGAGATGGAATTCCAAACATTTTGAGCGAAAAAGTTGTGTTCATTAAAACAACCCAACACATTTCAGAAAATATATTGTTTTATGACCTTCTTCATGGTCTATGAAAGGAGAAAGAAGGGAAATATGAAACTATTAAAAGCACAATTATTACCTCCATTAAATAGCAAAATAAATAATAGTTGTTGGTGACTATCTATATTTCTCAAAAGGCACCAATATTTTATCGTGTTGAAGGCACATTTGAAAGTCAAACTGCAATTCACACAGAATTCAGGTCTCTTAATCACCTTTAAAAATAAAGATCTAATTAATAATCCTGGAAAGGCTACTTTGAACAACCTTTTCTAGTTAATGTCTTTCTCTCAAGGGCTTAACTAATGTCTCTGATTCCGGTAGGAAATCCTAAACTCAGGTACATTTTCTCATAATTCTCAGAAATTGTCTGGAGGATAAATTCCATCTCAGTGATCTAGGTCAAGATGGGCAACAGTGCCCCTCCAGCCATTTTTTTGCCTACCATGCCCATCAGTCCTAGCTAGTAGCTTATTACCACTATTGGATAATAGGGTATTTAGTCCAAAAACATATGGAGGGGCATGACTGCCCACCTTTGATCCAAGATGAGAGCTGTCAAATCTGAGATATATGTTAAAGCAAAAAACAAAGTGTGCTGCTTATATACCACCCCATAATGCTCAAAGTACTCTCTGGATGGTTTACAATTTAATTAGGCTGATTTAACCTTGAGCCAGCTATCAGATCTCATTGGGATTGAAGTCAGGTTGTGAGCAGAGTCTTGGCTATAGAGTAGGCTTTGTCTAGAGGTGCGGGGTATAAGTCTAAATAAACTAAAGTAAAAAGTAAAGTACAGTACTGCAGCTTAACTGCTGCACTAGAAGGCTGTTACAATATGAAGGTTTCATATAACTGGGAGTATATAGCTTGCATTCCTCTTCTTTCATAACTGAATCTGAAAAATGGATTGGTAACTATTGGTCATGGGTGTCACACTCAATATCATTTATGGATTTAACCCAACTTTAAAAACTTCTCAAAGCTCAGAAATAATCCCGATGCACTTTCATGTTTGGCTTCTTTCAAAATTGCCACCAGGCATAGTCAGTGATGGCACAAACAATCCATTTTCTTAAACACCTGTTTCAGAGTGTCAGAAAGATTCCTGTTGACTTCAATTGGTGTTTGTGCAATCTTCCCAGCAATCTTTGTGATGATGTTCTCAAAGATGCTTCTATTGACTCTTGTTATAAGAATAATGCTCTCTCTACTGATTATGTCAAGCAGCACTCTTCCTGCCAAGGTTAAGGTTGTATCAGCATTTCCATTGTTAATGGTGCTATTCAAAAGGAGAGGATTGCACTTGGATATGAAAACATTTCCTCCAAGAACTTACATCCATTCCTCCTCTCTTCCTTCACTTGTTTGTTTTTCCAATGCACTTCTTGAAGAAAAAGACTTTTGTACCTCTTTGCACCCTGTTGTGTTTCTTTGGGTCAATTCACCCTCACTGGCATGCTGCATGTAGCAAGCTGTGGTTTTTTTTTCCCCTCCAAAATTTACCCAGTGTTCCTGGTAAACAAACAAGTGATTTCAAGAGGACATTAATGCTATTTGGCATTTAACCAAGAATTGGGATCTTGGTTATATCACCCAAGGTCAGCCTTTGAGCTTTACCAAGTAGATCTGAGATTATTCATGGAATATATATTTATAGATACCCGGATTAAACTCAGACCCTGATACAATGCCTCCAAAAATGGCCAGGTTCTGTTTGGACTGATTCGGAGCCATTCCCCTTCAGCTTGAGTCTAAAATCTCAATCAAGATTCACAAATTTGAAGGTTTGTCCCTGCCAGTGACTATCATGGGAAATACATAAATGAATGTAGTATTTGTTCTCTTCATCACAAATGAATGGAATTGGCAGTGTTAGGAGCGCCATATGCCTGCCAAAGTACAGACAAATAGTTACAGGGGTTTATGTGCTACCCACATTTAAAAATGTTAAAGGCAATTGTCAATTTTTTTAAAGAATTGAAGCAATTTGCAGGCTTAGTAACCTGTCAGAAGGGGATAATGTCTGCCAAACTGCAGACAAATAGGTGCAAACCTTTTTGTCTAAGAGCAACCTTCCTTTCTGAAGTTTTTTTTTTAAAAAATGGCTTCCTTTATCTCCCTTCATTCCTTGTGGACCACTGCTATAAAAATGACAGAGAGCAACAGAGCTGGCACTGAATAAGAAGCTTGCCAAGTTTCAGAAAGACAGGACCTGCAGTTTATGTGGAAAGGAGCTCCTAGTATGAGGAGGTGTTTTGCTTTGTCTTCCCTTTCCCTTCATGGTTGTTGGTGGGGTTTTGCAGTTTGTATGGAAATGATGCCTCATAGATGGTCTCCAAGCCAGAAGGCTACAAAGATTTCAAAGCATTGGTCTACTAGTTATGATACCTGAGAGCCTTTGTAACTCTTTCCAATAATAATGCAGGGCAGTGTTTATGGGGAAAAACATTTCACAACCACTACCCAGCCACCATTTTGGTTTGGGGCCAAAAATGTTTTTGTGTAACCAGACAGAAAATGTGCAGTTTTCATAAAGTCTTCTTAAGAAGTACATGTCTATCCTCATTTCTGCTTTTTGGCATCACGCCACACTAATTTCTTCAGTGGAAAAATGAAAATTGAAGTGCTGCCTTCCCCTAATACATAATGGATGGCTTCCAACCTCATTTGGGAGAAGGGAGTCACAGAAGTTGACTTCACCTCTACTGGTCAGGGTGTGAGGGCACACAGACAAAGGAATACTGTATTTCTGAATATTGGGTGGAGGTACCTACCACAGAGAGTTCCTGATGCCTACCCTTAGATCCCTATAACACAACATACCTCATTCAAAAAGATTCTCCAATCCTCTGTAACATTTTTCAGGAAGAATCTGGTAGCCATTGAAGCATTGATGATGCAGGGAATTCACCTTCACTGGACTCTCTTACAACAGCATGATAATGGATATCATCCAGAGACTCAAAGTCTAGTGACCAAGAATGTGGTATGAATAGAGGTACTATGTGGAAAGGGCTAGCTAAGGTAGAGATGCTAAACAATTTATTTCTTATAGCAACAGGTATCACAATCTGGGGTGGGAGGGAGGAAGGTAGAGGAAAAGAATTAAGACATGAGCCCCAAAAATAATATTTATAAGAGAAGGTTTCTTTGGAAATGCAGACATTTTCTTTTTAGAAGATAAACAGGCAAGGTACAGCCCTGAAGCTATTCTTTTAAACCCAAGTCTGTCTCTGTGGACACTTCCTGGATGCCCCTGAGCTGGCCCCTGCCCCCTGCCCCCCCATCATTAAAAATAGAGCAAACATTGGCTTTTCCATTCTCTGCACTGTGAGTGTTATTGTAGTGGAAGCTGATGGCTCTAGCTTCAAAGGGGGCAATGAATCCACTTCCAGATTTAGCCTGAACTTTACAAAAGTTATCCAGATGCTGAACTCTATACCCAAATCAGGCTCAGCACCTTAGGTATCTCCTGTAAACATTCAGATGAACGGGAGTCCAGAATCAAACCCAACATCTCCGAAATGAAAACCAGCAGTGGCTGTATAGACACTTCTGTTTTCTACTTTTTGTAATTTTTGGTCATGTGGTTTTGTGTTGCAGACATTAGGGTAAAAATCTGGCGTGCAGAACTACCAAATTGTTTACCCCTACCTATTATAGACGTGGTGGCGCTGTGGGTTAAACCGCAGAAGCCTCTGTGCTGTAAGGTCTGTAGATATTCAGCTGTAAGATCGAATCCAAGTGACGGAGTGAGTGCCCGTCGCTTGTCCCAGATCCCGCCAACCTAGCGGTTCAAAAGCATGCAAATGCGAGTAGATAAATAGAGACGACCTCGGTGGGAAGGTATCAGTGTTCCGTGTCTAAGTCGCACTGGGCATGTGACCACGGAAGATTGTCTTCGGACAAATGCTGGCTCTATGGCTTGGAAACAGGGATGAGCGCCGCCTCCTAGAGTCAAACACGACTGGACAAAAATTTTCAAGGGAAACCTTTACCTTTACCATACCTGTTATAGAAATAAGCAAGTAAGAATTTTCAAAGTATGAAAACGTGGGAGGAACCGCTGTCCTAAAGTGTATTAAATGCTTGGGCACGGAAAGATCCTCTACCCCTAAACCTGTGAGGGTGTGGTTTTGCAGTGAGTACCTCAAGCAACCAATGGAGCACCACTGGCACTGAGAACGTTGATTCATCAGGAGTCACACTGTCAAGTGCTCCCTTGTATGATTGTTTGCCATAGGGGAGACGTATGGCCAGAAAAGTAGGTAGCCCTGCAGCCCCTTGATTTACATGCAATGCAGGAAAGCCTGAAATGTTCATCTCATGTTTAAAAGCAGCAAGTGCTACTGTGCTGGGAGCCCTGGCCTTTTCAGCTGGGAAGCCCAGGAGACATGCTGTCAAAACATAAGCTTCTTGCTCAAGCAACGAAGCCCAGAAAGAGCAAGCAGCAGAATGAGCAAATAAAGAAGATAGAATATAATTTTTAGAAAGCTTAGCTTAGGCTAACCAAAGGCAGAAACTTTTTCCCCCTACTGAAAGCTAGGCTGTCCTGTAACTTTCACAAAACTGTGTATAGAAACACACAGGCAAGGTCTGAGGATGCCATCATCATTAATTCAGTTCTGCAAGCAGACACAAAAGCTGATTTACACTGTGGTTGTTTTTATATTACCAGGTAATATTTTTTTTAAAAAAAATCTTTTTTCTTGAAGTTTCCACCTGGAAGTCTCTAAAGTAATTTCCACTGACGGCTGCGATACTCACTGTGCAGAGCAGAAATGATCAACTGCCTACTATCCTTGTATTTTCTTTGCCTCTTTTTAATCATGTCAAATTTCTTTCCCTTCGTAATTCCCCATCATTCCCTCAGGAGATGAGTTAAGATTTAATTGTCAAATTTGCATAGTAACTCAGCAAATAAACTCTCCAGTTTCTTGCAGACCTTTAAGGCTCAATTCTGGTTATAAATCACTTATTTCTTTATTACAGCAATGCTGGCATCTCAGACTCAAATTGAAGTTGGGGGGATGCAGTGATTACCCCCCCACACACACACACACACACAACTGCTTCTGTTGAAGTCCCTTCCTGTGCTAAGCAGCCTATCACCAGGCTGGAATAGGAACAGAAGTTCTTAGGCTGCCTTAGAGCAGTATAATAGCAATCACATATACAAAATCCAATCAAAGTGCCATTAGAAAAGAAATAAATACGTCTTATTGTGGATGAGATGGCTGATCATCTAAAGGATGATTTGTGAAGTATATTGTGTTATTAGTTAGTTAGCTGTAATAACCCACTGGCCCACAAGAAAGTAAGATGTCAATGTGGAGAGTTCAAAGCATTTCATTTCTCTCTCAGTCAGCATTTAATTTCTCTTTCAGTCTTCACACTTACTAAATGTACTTTATGGTCTGCATTAGACATGGGGACAAATACAAAAATGTGTGAAATTTCACTGATTTGTGGGGTAGTCATCCCTTTGTATTTGTCAAGTCTGGAGACTCCAACAAATACAAAGGGATAAATATTTACCCATTTTTATTTATCCCTTTGTGTAGGCTGGCTGCAGGAATATGAGGTTTGCCTTCCTGCAGCGAGCCTACTTGTCAATGGCTTGTCGTTGAGCTGTTCGGTGGGACGCTATGTTTTAACAATATATCAATGAATATTCATCGTTAAAATTTGGTGCTTCATCACTTCATTCATTCATCAACTTTGACTAATGACAAATCGTGACGGAGGACCATTTTTTCAATTTGTCCCCATCTCTAGTCTACATACCATATAAAGCCAGAGACTAGTTAGTAACCACATGACCTGGTGAACTATGCATTAACTGAGTAAGCAGTGCAGGTCTTGGCTTCAAGGAATTCTATTTATTTATTTATTTATTTTATTTGATTTGTATCCCGCCCATCTGGTCTGTTCGACCACTCTGGGCGGCTTCCAATAAACATATATACAATAAAAACACAGAGATTTTACAAACAATCCATAACACATAAAATACTAAAACAGATAATAAATAAAGAATAGAGGAAAATTAAGTATTGACAGGAGGGAAGGCCTGAATGTACATCCATGTTTTTAGTTGACTCTTAAAGGTGCCCAGCGTGGGGGCCGCACGAATCGCCGGAGAAAGGTTATTCCAGAGGCGAGGAGCCACCGCCGAGAAGGCCCAATTTCGTGTCTTAGGAACATAGTGCTGATAAAACAGCAACTTTATAAAACACAGAAATGTAATGATAAAGGAGCTCTGAAGGAAGAGCGATCAATCTCAATCCCAAAGGTCAATGCAAAATTTGTTTTAGTCAGCTGATGTTTCCTTGGAAATGAGCCCAAAAGACAACACATCCTGTGTGAAACTTGGGATGAGGAATCACAATTTTAGAAAGCAAAAGGAAAGTTGTTCTCAAAGCACTTGGAAGAAATAACTTGCCAGGAGTGCATGGGCTACCAATGGAACTATTCCAAGCTACAGAGCATGAATCTATCAAAATCTTAACAAGAATATGCCAAAACATACGGAAATCAAAAGAATGGCTCGGGGACTGAAAACATGAAATAAACATTGCAGTCCCTAAGAAAGGAAACACAAAGGAGTGCAGTTTTAGAAGAAGTAGCCATGTTAGTCTGTGCTAGCATATCAAAAAGAAAAAAGACAAAAAGTTTGTGGCACCTTAAAGACTGCTACATTTTAATGCGAGCTTTTGAGGACAAGTCCACTTCCTCAGACATAAGAGTAAAATTACATGTCAAATATTTATATAGTTTTAGTGTATAACTATAGCTACACTCAGAGTGGCATTCTGGGAAATTGTTGATGTCTTCAGATACTTATGTGGCTTCCCTGAATGAGATCAATATTATAAATAAAAGCAAGGAAACTTCACTCCAAAAACATGTATTCGTCACAATAGTAGTCTTCCCTATTATGATCTCCCACCCTAGGCTCTTACAATGTGGCACAAGACATTAGTGAGGATGAGGGTCAGGCTGCTTCCCTGAGGGCCTTCCCAGCCACAGGACACAAGTCGGCCACCACTAAATTCTGATACACAGAGTGAATTTTCAGCAGAAGTTAAGGCTATACAACAAAACATTACATATTTGTTCAAGAAATGTTGCTTTCAGCAGTAATGTTTGTTTCAATAAAATATATACATAAACACTTTATTTATTTGTTTATTAGTTACATTTATATCTTGCACATCTAGTGGTGAACCACTACTCTGAGCAACTGTTACAGCTGTTACTTATAGAAAAAGTATAACACTTAATAGTGTGTTTTACTACTTATTACCTATAAGTAATAAATAATACTTATGGAAGGGGACACAAAGGCAAGTAATGCATCCCATTTTTCAAGCAATAGTTCCAAAATGGCTGACCCTGTCAGTCCACATAAATCCCTCTTCATAAGTATCTTCTTATTGTTGTCCTAGCAAGCAAGAGTGTCAGCCAGATGGCTCACTATACACAGCCCCCTTTTCATATGTCCTCTGCATAAGAAGGCTTCTGCCTTGGCTTTCTACGCTGTGGTTTCACTTTACATACTTGACCTTATGTTGCTTACTGTGACTTGATTTTTCCAGTCTTGACTAGCCTCTGTCTATGTTGATCTGATTCCATCAGATACATGCTTCAAGGATCTGTGCGTCAGAACACTCCTCAGCCATGTTCAACCATAGGAAGGTATTGGAGATGCTAAATTCTCAATTTACACAGATTGATAGTGAAATATAATTAATTGTGCAAATGTCCCATAAGGACAAAGTATAGGCCCTACTGTATATCATATCCCAGGTTCAAGTAAAGCATACTAGTTCCAAGGACTTCATCTTTAGCAGATGAGTTCACATAGAACTAATTCCTTGGAAGAAGTTCAGAAACTAGCATGCTGTTCAGAGACTGTTGCCTATCTGCAGGCCATCCTGGAGAGATTTGATTGTTCAGCCATTTACTCAGAAAACAGCCACAGTTGTTTACTATCTTGCACTGCAGCCATGCATTGTTTCTATAGTAGTTCTATAGCACTCAGCACACAAAATCCTTCAAAATCCTCTTTGCATTCCTGGTCACACCAAATGGATGAAGCCTCTGGCCTAGACCTGAACTAAAAGTGACTGATGCTGTCCAGTATTTCTACATTTGTGTTTGCCCTACTCATAGGCAAAGCAGAGAGAGAAGGTGTGCTAACTTATAGAATAAAAGAGGTACACCCAGAAGAGGAGGCAAAACAAAATGTTTCCTGCTTGCGCTTTTCTCTCCCTATCTCAGGAGCTCCAAGATTTGAAGGGGGGGCAACTGGAAGAAAATCCTGGAGCTGGGGAGACTAAGTGGAGATGAGTAGCTGAAACAAAGAGCTGAGAACCCTTTATTTATTTATTTTTAATTGTTAGGCCATGCTTCCTATCACTGTGACAGGACCATTATAAAAAAACACAAAAATCTTGTCTTATCTATGGTCCTCGATGCTGTTTGAGTCTGCCAGGCAGTGATTTTACACCAGGCCTTCCTGAGTGCTTCGTGATAGAGCAGGGAATTAAATCTGAGGCTTTGAAACGAATCAGTCTCAATCAGAGCCACAGCATTTTCAAGTCTCAGGGCGGGGTGGGGTGGGGAGAGATGCTTGAAAAACAGGGGTTTAAAATGATAAATTCAAGAGAAGCTGTTGCCACATCCTGGAGACAGAAAAAAATATACTGTATACATCTGTAGTCTGCTTTCCAGATCATCCAATAGAGGGAGTTATGATCACATATACTGAGCCTATGCTAGTTATCATGGATAAACATTCAAATAAGCATCTAGTAAGGAATGCATTAAACAACTTTCTCATGATTTCAATTGCCCTTAGAGTTATAATAAACACTTCTGATTTATAATCTTTTTTAAAAAAATAACCGTAAAATCGAATGTATACGATCTTCCTAAATCAAATGGCAGCAACAGTTTCTGTCTGTTAGTGATGTATTTCTTTTGAATTTGAGATCTGTGAGGTTCAATGCTTACTTGGTTATGTACTAAATATTGTGTACAATTGAAGCAAGGCATTTTTCAGTACTCCTTATGAGATCTAACTGCAGGGACTTCCTTCTTTCTACTACATTTTTGCTGTGTGTATCATCTTTTCTCCTTCTTCTGGTTCTCCATCCTTGTAATTTAGCATGAATGGTTTCTACATGTAATTTCATAGATGACATATGCACAGTTTGCCATAGTGACAAATTCCTTCAATTTATTTGTATATGTGTGGCTTTTGTCCACATTTATCCACTAGCATATGTTACCTCCATGTGCTATAAAACATTCTTTACATGCAAAGGTATCAGAGTCAATACCTGGCATCTCCAGGTAGGGCTAGGAAATCCCTGGGGAGTCCCTACCAATAATTATAGAGGATATTGTGCTAGATGGACCAAGAGAGCACATAATGAGGGTGTTCCACGTGTTTACATCCTTACACACATTGACAAAATACAGTGCAGGAGGGACTGGATCTTAATATGCTTTGATCCTTTTCCACCATAACATGTTTGGGTTTATTTTATTTTATTTTTAATTTTCCTTATAAAGGTAGAGTAAGGTAAGGGGCAGCTGGGACAGGGGTACCCTCGGAGGGGATGGATTTGAACGGATACATTACAAATCAATCTTTTTCATAGTAATTCTATACATTCTCTTCTAGAAATAGTTCCACATATCAGAAAGAAATATAGACAGTGAGCAAGAGGGGAAAATCAAATTCTGACAGATATATATAATTATTGATTATAATTATTGATTATGTAGCTGATAGTCTTTATCCATCATCTATTCTGTCTCTTCTGCATCCATACAGATAACTATGCATCAGTCCACTATTCTGTCTACCTTGTAACCATGTATATAATTGTGACCAAATTTTCCGATGGTCTTCTTTCTTTTTTGCCAATCTGACAGCATGTCCATTTCTGCGGTTTCTAGGATTTTATCTCTCACTTCATCTATTTGCGGTGTTCTAGGTTCCTTCCAGTGTTTCACAAAAACTATTCTTGCTGCTATTATAATATGAATAGTTAAATATGATTTTTCAGAGTCTAGTATATCTGGCAAGATATTTAATAGGAATAGTTCTGGTACCATCGGTATTGAAGTTTCTAATATCTCTTGTAGCATCTGATTCACCTTACCCCAGTATCTTTGGGCATCTTTGCACATCCACCACATGTGATAAAATGTTCCTTCTTTCTGTTTACATTTCCAACATATATTTGAAATTTGGGTGCTTATTTACCAGTGCTGTGGTGGTCATGTACCATCTGTAGAACATTTTGTATATATTCTCTTTAAATACAACAGATTTAGTTAATTTTATATTTGTTTTCCAAATTTGTTCCCATTGATCCAGTTCAATATTATGTCCTACATTTTGTGCCCATTTAATCATACATGCCTTTACCACTTCATCTTGTGTTTCAAAATCTAACAGGGAATTATATAATAAACTAATACATTTTCTCTTTGATTCTGGAAGAATTCTGTCAAAGGGGGTATTTTCTACGTAAAAGCCCTGTTGATTATCTTTAGCAAACCTTGAAAATAATTGTGATCACATCCACCAATCCATTTCGATGTCCTGATCTACTAATTCTTGCTGTGTTTTGATAGAACCATAAAGATTTAAAACCTCACTGTATCTTACTATTTTCTTATTTTCTCTCAAATATAGTAGAGCAAATGTTTCAGTCGGTGTCACCCAGTGTGGTATTTTGATATACCTTTGGTTTTTCACTTTATTCCACGCCGACAGAAGTGCCTTCCTAAATATATGGTTGTTCGTTCGTTTAGTCGTTTAGTCGTGTCCGACTCTTCGTGACCCCATGGACCAGAGCACGCCAGGCCCTCCTATCTTCTACTGCCTCCCGGAGTTGTGTCAAATTCATATGGTTGTTAAATTGTTTAAAATCCTCAGTCCTGTTATACCATAAGAATGCATGCCAGCCCCATTTCAAATCATATCCTTCTAATTTCAAGAGCCTCTAATTTTCCAGTGTTATCCACTCCTTAATCTATACAAATGCAGATGCCCTAAAGTAGAGAAGCCAATTCAGGAGCCCCATTCCTCCTCTTATTTTTAGGTTTTGTAAGTGTTTGATTTAAATTCTGAGGGTTTTTTTCTGCCAGATAAATTTGGAAATGCATTTTTCAAGCTCCTTGAATATTGTTTGTTTTAAAACAACTGGAATTGTTTGAAAAAGAAATATGAGTGTTGATAGAATATTCATTTTGATTGTAGTAATTCTGCCCATCATTGACAATTGTAAATTTGTCTAGCTAGAAAGGTCTTTCTTAATTTCCTCTGTCAGTTTCAAATAATTCTCTTTCAGGAGAGCACTTGTTTTCTTTGTAAAAAATATGCCCAAGTATTTTACTTTCCTTCCTTCCTGGAAGTTTGTAATTTG
Organism: Pogona vitticeps; assembly: GCF_051106095.1. Classification (NCBI taxonomy): domain Eukaryota; kingdom Metazoa; phylum Chordata; class Lepidosauria; order Squamata; family Agamidae; genus Pogona; species Pogona vitticeps. The sequence goes on along the minus strand of NC_135783.1, from coordinate 71,155,670 downwards.
TAATAGTTCATCAATCTCCTGTTTTTGAATGTTTTAATCATAATTTTTATTTTCTTGTGGTTTATTTTTACACCAAATTCTTTTAATTCCACCATTAGAGCTTCTATTAATTCCTTGGGGTTTTCAACTACTATAAGCAAATCAACTGCAAGGGCCTGAACCTTGAATATTTCTCCTCCTATTTTGAGACCTTTAATTTTATCTGATGTTCGTATCTGCTGCATTAGTACTTCAATTACCGTTTTAAAAAGTAATGGTGATAATGGGCAGCCTTGTTGTGTTCTTTTCTGTATTTCTATTTCTTGTGTACATTCTCCACTGATTCTTATCTTTGCTGTCTGTTTGGAATAGATAATCTTTATTATTTCAGTGAAATTCTGACCTGTCTCCATTTCTTCTAATTGTGATATCATGAAGTTCCTATTTACATTATCAAATGCTTTCTCTGCACCAATGAAGAGAATTGCTGTCTGTTTAGGTGCTTCATAATATTCCAAAAAGTTAATGAGGTTCATCACAATGGATCTTAAATACCTGTTTGGGAGGAATCCTGATTGATCTTGATGGATAATTTCTACCAATACTGTCTTTAGTTATGTTGCTAATATTGATGCAGATATCTTATAGTCTACATTCAAGAGAGATGTTGGCCTGTAGTTTGATATTTCCTCCACTTCTGTGTCTTCTTTATGTATAATAGTAATTACCATCTCCTTCCATGTTTTGGGTATTTTTCCCTCTTGATGTATTCCATTTATCTTTTTTAAAAATGGGTAGCCAACACATCTTCATTTTTTAACACATCTTCATTTTTTTAATATTCTGCAGGTATCCCATCACTTCCTGGTGATTTCATCAGTTTCTGTTTCGCAAATACCTCTGAAATTTCATACATTGAATATGGCTGGTTCAGAATTTCTTGTTGTTGTTTTGATAGTTTAATGAGATTTTTCCTTTGGATGTACTCTTTCTGCTTCATGGATGGCATGCATTCTTCTGTGTATAACTTTGTATAAAATTTCTCCACAATTTCCCTGAGTTCTCTAGGTCCTGTGACAAGCTCTTCTTTTTGGTTTCTGAGGCTTAAGGTATAATTTTTTTTGTCCTTTGCTTCTTTAGCTTATATGCCAGCCATCTCCCTACTTTATTGGCATTTTCAAAATATGTTTGTTTTGTAAATTTTAATTTATTTGCTAAATCTTCATATATTAAGATATTCAATTTATGTTGTGTCATCTGTATCTTCTGTTCTAATTGTGTCGCTGTTGGGTTTTGTTTCAGTTGTGCCTCCTCTTTCTTCAGTTAATCCTCAAGTTCTTTATATTTTTTGTTTCTTTCTCTCCTCTTTGCCTCTGTAATTCTTATAGCCATGCCCTGAAACACTGCTTTGCTGACTTCCCAAATGGTCTGTGATGACATTCCTGTACAGTGGTGCGCCGCTTAACAATTACCCCGCTTGACGACGAATCCACTTCATGATGATGTTTTTGCGATCGCTATTGCGATCGAAAAACAATGTTATAATGGGCAAAATCTGCTCTACGACGATCAGTTCCCTGCTTCAGGAACCAATTCTTTGCATTACGACGATCAAAACAGCTGATTGTTGGTTTTTCAAAATGGCCGCCTGCTGTTCAAAATGGCTCCCCGCTGTGTTTAGGGTGGATTTTTCGCTTTATAGGCACCAGAAAATGGCTGGACTATGGAGGATCTTCGCTGGACACTGAGGTATTTCGCCCATTGGAACGCATTGAGTGGTTTTCAATGCATTTCAATGGGCTTTTTACTTTCACTTGACAAAGATTTCGTTCTACAGCAATTTGCTGGAATGGATTATCGTCATCAAGCGAGGCACCACTGTATAATATAATATAATATAATATAATATAATATAATATAATATAATATAATATAATATAATATAATATAATATAATATAATATAATATAATATAATATAAAAGTGTGGGTTTTTTAATGGGGAAAAAACCCTGAGTAACCTTTGAGGAAATTTGTGTTACCCATAAGAATTCCAATGTATTGAGGGTTTAATTTCATGGCTGCTGTCTCCATCTGCACTGTTCATGGAGCCCAGGAAAGTAAAATCTGTCACTGCCCCCATATCTTCCCCTTCTATTTGCCAGGAGGTGATGGGACCAGTGGCCATGATCTTAGTTTTTTTCTGATGTTGAACTTCAGACCATTTTTGCCATTCTCCTTTTTCACCCTCATTAAGAGGTTCTTTAATTCCTCCTCATTTTCTGCCATCAGAGGGATATCATCTGCATATCGGAGGTTGTTGATATTTCTTCCGGCAATCTTAATTCCAGCTTGGGATTCCTCCAGTTCAGCCTTTCGCATGACATATTCTGCATATAAGTTGAATAAGCAGGGGGACAATATACAGCCTTGTTGTACTCCTTTCCCAATTTTTAACCAATCAGTATTTCCATATCCAGTTCTAACTGTTGCTTCCTGTCCCACATATAGGTTTCTCAGGAGATAGACAAGGTGGTCAGGCACTCCCATTTCTTTAAGGAATTGCCATAGTTTGCTGTGGTCCACACAGTCAAAGGCATTTGTGTAGTCAATGAAACAGAAGTAGATGTTTTTCTGGAATTCTCTGGCTTTCCCCATAATCCAGCACATGTTGGCAATTTCATCTCTAGTTCCTCTGCCCCTTTGAAACCAGCTTGCACTTCTGAGAGTTCTTGGTCCACATATTGCTGAAGCCTGTCTTGTAGGATTTTGAGCATAACCTTGCTAGCATGTGAAATGAATGCAATAGTGTTTAAAAATGTCTTGTTCCTACTCGTTACAATGTCTAAAAACAAGAAAGAGCTTTTATTAGGCATGAGCTTTCCTGGAGCGTGCCCACTTGGTTCACTGACCTATTATTCATAAAACCTTATGCTAAATAAAAATTGACAGTCTTTAATGTGCCCCAAGACTTGTACTGCAACAGGTGATAGACTAGAATGCCTAAATGCTGAAAAAAATAACTCACAATTCATTATTGTTTTTATGGGATTATTTTTCAGGGTGGGATATGTCTCTTATGGTTAATAAGGCTAGCATTTGAAAAGTGTTTCAATGGTTACAGAAGTGTCTGAAAAGGTTCACTTTGCAAAAGCAACTGGAAAGTTTTACTCACTACATCAGTCAAGTAACTATTATCTGGTTCATTATGTTACTTTTGAAACATAGCATTTTTACGACCTTGTTCCCAAAAAAAGAGTGGTGATTTGTTAGACGTAACTACATCGGTTTTATCTTTTTCCTTCTGAGTCTGATCTTTATTTTGTAAAGCGCAGTTAGTCCCATATTTGAAAACCATGTATATGACTAGTGCAAAAACTAAAGTGATTGAATTGCAAGGTAATCATTATAATGGGCCTTTGAAAAGCAGCTCTGATGTGTGCTGCCTCTCCAGGCATAGCTGTACCTGGGGAAAGCTTGTATGCGTGAAGTGAAGTGGACCTTAAACCTGGCACAGTGGGAATGTGATCATTGATTAAGAGCTGTGGACCTTAAAGAAATCTAAACAGTCATTAACAGCCTAGTCAGATGTCTTGATGCATCAGCAAACAACTATCTAGGATGGGGCAAACTCACTGTTACACCAAAGTGTTATCATCAGACCTGATGTGATTCCAGCATTAGACCCAATGTGAATGTTCAGATCCAGGTGGTCGTGTAAGCCAGATCTTTTAAACCGCACAAATTGCAAGGTCCCAAGCCATAAAATGAGGCCAAATAGGAAAGTAGGGCAAAACGTATTGAAAATCAACTCACTAATAGAAAGGGCTGGGAAAAGGTGACCTCCTCAAAGTGAGTATTTCTGCTGGATGATACCAATGGAAATTACAAACTAGAACTATTATAGAAGCCAGAAGGGGGAAAATGTCAGAGGAAAAGAAAACAACACCAAGTTCAGGCACAATAAAAACAAAATGCCCAGACGAAGGCAGAAAAACAGTGGAGTGTGGTGGTCACTAATATAGCTATTATGTAGCATACATTCAGTGTCAGCCTCCATTGCCCAAAAGGCTGGTGGCTTTCATAGACAGACAAAAAGAAGAGAAGAGGTCAAAGAGTATGCAGTGAGAAATTAAGGTAGTACACCTAGACCAGAGAACAGGAACTGTAGGCAGCAAGGTTAGGAGAGTTTTGGAAAGCTGAAGAAAGCAGAGTCTCGGCTCTGAAGTCAGAGGTTAGGAGTTCTATTCCCCACTGTGCCTTCTGAGAGAACGGCCAGGCTGTGTGGCCTTCGAAAGCTGCACAGTCCCAGGATGCCCCCAGCAGAAGAAGGGAATGATAAACCACTTCTGAGTATTCTCCACCTAGAAAACCTGAAAGGGGTCTCTCCATGAGACAGAATTGGCAGCAGACGATGATGATGATGATGATGATGATGATGATGATGATGATGATGATGATGATGTAATAACAGTAGAATAGAAACATCTAGAAAGATCTTAGGAACTGCCTTATACTGACTAGGACTATTGATCCATTTAATCCAGGATTGTCAGTTCCAGCACCTGCTGTCCAGAGTTTCAGGGGCAATTTTTTCTTAGCTCCTGGAGATACATGGAACTCCCTGGTGTCTCCCATCTGACTGGGTGTGACCCTGCTTAAATTTAGAAAGTTCTGAAATCAGAGAAGCTCATGTGTTCAGGCTGGTAGGTTGGTAGTTTAAGTTCTCGTTGTTCCTTTCTAGAGATTGTATTTCATAACAGCAATTTTAATTCTGAATGTGACAACTTTAATTTGTGAACTTGTGATGCATCCAATCCAGTCTCCCCGGTTCTTTAACCAATATTTTCTTCTCTTTACTACATTTCTGTTCATATTTAGTTTACCTTGAATGATCAGCTGTTGCCATTTGCAGCATTTGTTTCTCACTATAGATAGTAAAAATAGCTTTTTTGCATTCAATGAATTTTATAATTTCTTGGTCTTTAGTTATATGCTTTGATAGTTCTGTATTGGTCACCCTCTCAGACTAGGAAATTCTTACCATCCTGCACCAAACCCTCATTTCCAATGCTTTTGTTTGTTTGTTTGTTCATTCAGTCACTCGTTCATTTGTCCACTTGTTGCCGGAGTTAAAATCAATTATTTTATGACGTACAGAGTATACTCAAGAATACATAACACCATACAATACACATCCTCAAACTCAGTGTTACGTTTTTGCTGTATAATACACACATTTATTTTGGATTTTGAACAATGTTTCTTGGGCTTCCTCCTTTATTTATTATGAACTTGATTTGCTTAGCTTTTATTCTAAGACAGTGCTTATTATTTATTTAATATATTTTATTCAGTAAGCTTTGCAGACTATCCAATGTCAGTTTATAATACTACATTGTCTTCATGTTGCATGTTGTTGATAACTTCTCCACTGCCAATGAGACCATCATTTGACTATGTAAGTGCTTCTCCAAAGATGTCCTTGGATGGAAATTGAAAAGCAGTAGTGATTATATACATACTTGTACTTCTCTTGGTAGATCTACGGTCTCTATAAGCCAATTTTCAACTTTCATTGCAGGTTTTTGTTACCAGTACAGGATTCCAGTTCAATAAATACTTCTTGCACCAAGAGCTTGGCTTACAAACAACTACATCAGCTTTCTGGTGTCAAAGGTCTTCTCAGTCAGTAGAGGGAGCATACATATTCGAGTGCATGTCAAGAATTTCTTCCCAAATACACATAGGCAGAATAGGGTTTCCTTTTTCATCAAGTACCATTAATTAAGATTAAGAATGATGCAGCCTACAATCTGATTGTTGAGTCTGAATTTTACAGAGACTGAAGAACAAAAGTTGTCATGAGAGCAGCAAAATGATTTCTGAGAGCTAGCTGTAAAAATGAGTTCATAGGAAGATTTCACTCTGTGATGGTGGGAAACAGAGATGGGAAGCTAATTTCTCAAAGTGTGCATGGTTCGCTCATATCTTCTTACAGTGGGGTCTTGACTTGAGAACTTAATCCGTATTGGAAGGCGGTTCTCAAGTCAAAAAGTTCTCAAATCAAATCTGCATTTCCCATAGGGATGCATTGAAAACCATTTAATCCGTATCTGCTCTTTTCCGTCCATAGAAACTAATGGGAAGCTGCTATTCCACCTTCGACCACTAGAGGGGGATATTTTGTTTCTTTTTTTCTTAGGTCAAGAAAGGTTCAGGGAAAGCAGGGAAAATACAGTCCAGGCAGTACAGTACCAGGCAGTCTGAAGACTGTCTCCCAGTCCACTCTCTAAATGCTGGGAGGAGTGAGGAAGCAGACAGGCACCCTTTTCACTGGCCAACAGTTAACTGAAAGTTCACATTTTGCACTTTCCCTGCCTCCCACATGGGTTTTTTTCAGTTCTTAACTCAAATCTAAGTACTTAAGTCAAGTCAATATTTTCCGATGAGAGCGGTTCTTAAGTCAAAATGTTCTTAACTCAAGCCGTTCTTAAGTCAAGACCCCACTGTATTTGCTAATGGCACCAGATTGTTGCAGCCACAACTGAGGCACAGGTCTGAGAAATATGAAGCCACTGTCTGAGTCTCCAGTGATAGACATGTGTATGGCTAAGGGGAGGGGTTGTTTAATATGGTCACGACATCTGGTTTGGCACTGATGAGACTTTGATTCACCCGGATTGTTCTCACAATAATGTCCCTGCTCCCTATTTGCTTTAGGTTTCTTCCAAGCCCAAATGATTAAAGAGATTCATTTCTTCTTTCTAACTAAAAGGCTTTTGAAAAGTCACATTTTCTTTTCCCAATGTAAGGATATAAGGTAGGCTGAAATACCTGCACAGCAAACTCTGTTACTTTTCCAAATTCACAAAAGGGCTTTTCAAATTGTTCCCACATTGAGCAAGCAAGAGCTGAAATAAACAAAGATCACCACCAAGATCACTGGGCACCAGAGGAAAACAATACAAAAGCTAGTTAAGAGGGAAAGATGTATAAGCTTCCCCCATAAATACAATGACAGAGAGTGAGTGTGTAGAGAGGCAGGGAAGAGAGGTGTGATACACAAATATTCTCTGCTTATGATCATGTTTCCCTAAAGTTCTTTGAATTTCCTCTGCAAAGCTTATGTTTGGACTCGGAGCCATAACAAACAATTTTGACATCTGGGTCAAGCCATCTCAGGGTCATCTCCCACCCACTCTGCATTACCTTTTGTGAAAAAGGAGTAAGAGAATCGGTTGCCCCTCACCAAAGAAAGAGAAAGGTTGCTTTTTTAAAAATGGAAATAAAACTGGCCAGTATTGCTGTTTATTTTTCTAATGCTCACTAGTAGATTCATCTCTAGCTTTCAGTGTCCTCCAAATTCTGGTTGTTGTTGTTGTTGTTGTTTAGTCCTTAAGTCGTGTCCAACTCTCCGTGACTCCATGGACCAGAGCACTCCAGGCCCTCCTGTCTTTCACTGCCTCCCAGAGTTTGGTCACCATGACAAAGCAGCAATCCATGAAGGGTCTAAATTCTGGTACTTTGGGACAAATTTCCAGTTGCTACTACCTAGTTACAGCCCTAGTTATGTTAGCAATGGCAATACTTCAGTTTTAGTGCGGAAAAGTCAGGGCAGAAGTAAATGACGCAGTTAGTACCTTGTTACACAACAACATCCTTAGGCTTAAGAGATAAAAGACTTTTTTGTCCTTCCAAGCATCTGCATCAGCCTGCCTCACTCCACACATTGCAAATTAGCTTCTTTTTGTCTTGTGATTGGTCATCAGGAGGTAAACACCAGCTTCTTTTGCAACTTTGATTTTTTTTTAGCCATGGAATTGAAACCCTCACAGTGCAGTCGGTAAAATGCAGTACTACAGTAAAGCCTCTGCTCGAAGCCAGAGTTCAGTCACAATGGGTTGAGGTAGCCAGCTCAAGACTGACTCAGCCTTCCTTCCTTCTGAGGTTGGTAAAATGAGTACCCAGCTTGCTGGAGGACAAAGTGTTGTTTGAATAACTATGTTGTAAACTGCCTCCTCCAACAGCCGACCACTCCGATGAGGAAGTGGGATGGGGATTCTCCCTGCATACCTAATGAGTGGTTGGCTGCTGGGGGAGTCAAGGATGGGCATCCTGAGCTCCTGCCTGGATTGAAGCACTGCTGAAGCAGAAAGACCCCAGTGGCACGTGACACAAGGTAAATGACCCAGTCAGTCCGGGGGGAGGGGCAGAATGAGTGCATGCATGGTGCCACGCTGACTAATTTCGTCATCAGGGACTGAATTAATTTGGTCCCATCTCTGCTCTATTGCTTAGAGCAGTGGTTCCCAACCTTAGGTAACCCAGGTGTTCCTGGACTGCAACTCCTAAAAATCCTGGCCAGCATAGCTGGTGGTGAAAGTTTCTGGGAAATGCAGTCCAAGAACACCTGGGTTACCCAAGAATGGGAGCCACTGACTGAGAGGTTCCAAGTATCAATTGGAGTAGAAGTGAAGTGTCAACAGATCCCTTCTTATTGCATGTTGATATATCTGCAGGAATCCAAATATTTGCTCATCTCTTCTACTTTTGTGAGAAAAGGTACCATTTGCACAGTTGTAAAACTGGGAAGGTTGCTGCTTTGTTTAAGAACTGGAAGAATTAAACCTTGCTTAATATATTTCATAACCATCACTCTTTCCTTCTGTGCTTGGGGTGTGTGTGCGCACACATGTATGTGCATGCAATGATGGAAGCATTTTGCTTCTAAAGCCAAAGGATACCAAAGCCATTTTACACAGATCACTGAGACCCACAGGGCAAAAAAATATACTGTCCCACCCTTCATTGGAAGTAAGGACTCTTGCACACTTCCTTATTGAGGTGTCTCATCATACTGAAACTGCTGACAGTGACAAATTCAGCAAACATTACGTCCATTCTTACATAGCTACTCTCAATATTTTTGTTAATAAGGGGTGATGCACTAACGTTTCATAATTTATAAACCGTATGGACTGTTCTGTTCAGCCCAGTGGGTGGGGAAATCATGAGGAAGAAGCTGTGATAATAAAGCTTCAGTGTGGAAAGACAGAGCCTAGCCATGGCATGATCTGTAATTCACATGGAAAATTAGACCCTTATCCCTTTGATTCACATAATAGAAATTCAATGCATGTGTGTAGAAAGAAAAGCAAATCCTTGGAGCAAAAATTCTCTCCACCAGAATTCTACTGGTGTGAACATAATATGTGTATAATTTACTGTAGCTAATTGTGACTAATTGATAAATTGCTGGGATGCATCCCAGTCATGTGTCTGGCTACACACCTGATTACACAATAGAGATGTGCCCCTGAATCTCAGCAGTTAGGTACAGTTAGCCATGGCAAGTTACACAATGTCCACTAAGATTCTACCCATTATATATCTACACCTTTGATTTTGGGGCTTTTCAGATTTTACCTCTGGAACTATTTTCTTTGTGAATTTGATCTTTATAAAAATGAAGGTTTTGGGAGGTGAACCCTTGACAAATGTTGAATTAAAGACACTTTATAGATTGTTTTTTTTGGGGGGGGAACCAATGGAACCATGCAGAAAAATAATGTGGGCTTGTGTTTTCATTATTCTTTGGTTCTGCAGTTAATGTTTTGCTCAGAGACATGAATTTGCTAGGCATGCACTTCAAGGTCAGAATTTATTCTGATTATGAAGCTATTGATTGATTGATTGATTGATTGATTGATTGATTGATTGATTGATTGATTGATTGATTGATTGATTTATTTATTTATTTATTTATTTATTTATTTATTTATTTATTTATTTATTTATTTATTTATTTATACCTCGCCTTTCTCCTTACAAGGGCCCATATTGGCTTACATCATCATAAAGACAATATTTAAAAGTGAAACAGTAAGTATACAAATATTTTAAAATAATTCAACAAGTATTATGTCAAAACTGATAAATAAAAACAATACTGAAAACACATTTTAAAGCAACAGAGCACAACAGTCTGTCCAAACCTCCCTTACGTAGAGCCAGTTACTATGGAAAAGCCTAAGTGAAGAGAAAGGTCTTTGTCTTGTTGCGGAAGGACAACAAAAATGGGGTGGGCCTTGCTTCCTGTGGGAGGGAGTTCCAGAGTCTAGAAACAGCAACAGGGAAGGCCTTCTCCTGTGTCCCTACCAAGATTGCCAGTGAAGGTGTTGGGACTGAGAGAAAGGCTGATTTTCCTACTGCCCAGACAAATTCATAGAGAGATATGTGAAGTTGCTTTATAGGTTTAAAATAGCATGTTAAATTTATTTATTTATTTATTGAATTTGTAGCCCACTCCCATTAGTGTTGAAGCACTACTTTGGACAACACAGATAATAGAAAAGAAAAATAAAGATAAAAACATTAAAAGCAACTACAATAACGCTAAAAACAGATGACATACCCTATTTTCCTGAAAATAAGACCTAAGCTGAAAATAAGCCCTAGTATGATTTTTCAGGATGCTCGTAATATAAGCCCTACCCCAAAAATAAGCCCTAGTTAAGTGAAATTCTGCCCTCCACCATTGTGCAGCATTGTGCAGCACCTAGAAGAAGATGACATGACTGTAAAATAAAACATCCCCTGAAAATAAGCCCTAATGTGGTTTTTGGAGCAAAAATTAATATAAGACCCTGTCTTATTTTCAGGGAAGTAGACTAATCATAGAAACCCAAAGTGGATGGAAAAAGAAGGGGGAGTGTACAATGTTCACTAGATGTTGCTTTTCAGAGAAGCTTTGCACACTGACCCTAGGTGGCCAGCTAGGGTGAGTGTGCAAAGCCTCCCTGAAAAGCAATGCCTTTCATTATTTCCTAAATGTCAACAGGGAGGAAGTTAGATGGAGCTCTTCCAGAAGCTGGCTCCATAAATTTGGAACCACCACAAAGAAGGCCCTACCTCTTGTAGAGGATTTATGAGCCTCCCTCAGGGTAGCCACCCAGAAGAGCCTCGACTGGGATGATCTTGTGGGCTGGGCAGATTACATTAAGGAAAGACATGCCAACAAGTAACATGGGTCCAAACTGTGGAGGGCTTTGTCTTTGAGTGTCAGAATTGTGCCTGGAAATGGATTGGCAGCCAGTGGAGCTACTGTAATAGGAGAGCTATATGTTCCCTGTAACCATTTCCAGTTCACTTTCTTGCTGTGGCATTTTGGTACCAATGGAGATTTTCAACACTTTCCAAAAGCAGCCCCATGTAGACTGTGTTATAGTAATCCAACTAAGATGTAACTAGGGCGTGCATGACCAACAGGCAGCTGCAGATCTCAATCTGATCGACTCAGTGCTTGTGTCTGTGAAGTTTGTACCATTGGGCAGAATTTGAGTGGGATTACATCACAGTTGCATTGGGAATAGGGCCTAACCTATCTAATTTTATTTGTGCTACTATAGCAATTATACAAATTATGTTTTATATTTTTGTTGTGCAATGTCCAGAGTAGTGATTGAAAGGTTTGCCTTCATACTGGAGATCCATCTGGAACTGATGACTATCATCCCATGTCAGAATCCTTTATCGTTACCGTTTTCATTCTCTCTCCAATATTTGGACATATACATAAAAATACTTTAGAATATTTGGATACAAATCAAAGCAGGTGGACTACAAATTGGTTTGAAGCGAATCAGTTCAGACAAATAATCCAGATTTAATTGAAGCAGATGGTATTCGTACATGTCATTATGTGGATAAATTCACTCTAAAATAGATGCCTCTAGTAAGTGATGGTTACATAACAGATGAGCCAAATTTCCAATTGCTAAGTTATATTGGTTAAAATACACACCTTTTCTGCATTGTTGTAATTATATTATAGATTTGGGAATCAGACCTACTTATTTACTTACATTTTACTATCTTCTGTCCTTGTTCAACATTGCACATGTCCTCCCATGTTTCTCTCTACAAAAACTTTGTGAGGTAGGGTAGGCTGAGAAATAGCAAGTTGAACCAAAGTCATCCAGTGAACCTCACAGCTGAGTGGACCTAAATCTCCCCTGCCTTAGTGCAATGAGCCAAGCAAGCTTGGCTCACTATCTCTGCTTAAGAGTAACTTGCTTACCACTGGCCACAGCAAGAAGAAAGGGATATACTAGTAGCTATCCAATCATTCAATTTCATTTGATTTCTGTGTGCTCCTGTACTTTGGGAGAAAGATTGGGCTCAGGTTGTATCATCTCATTTTCCCAGCATTTCTCTGCCTCTTCCCTGCATAACCCACATGTACTGAAATTGTGTTTGGCCTCAGTCCAAGCCTATTTCAGCACCAAGGGAGTGGGGAGGTGGGGGTCTTTATTCTTCTAAAGCACTGCTCAGATTGTTTCCAGTCTATATGTAACTCTTTCTAAAGACGGGGACATGTTCTTGAGCTTATTTGTTGGTAAGAAGTGGCAAGATTAAAGAACAGTGGGCCTTCAGCTGCATACTTTAAAGGAAAAGAGCCGTGCTTCTCAGTAACCTCTTTTAAGGTGTAGTACATCCAGCTCTCTAAATGCCCAAGGCTGTGTTTATCTGTGAGTGTCTCAGGGAAGATTGCTCCCTCTATTCATCTGTTTTCCTGTTCCTTTACCTTGGGGTTTATAAGCTACATAAACCATCCAGCTCAAAGGCCATTTCGAGAACTCTCCTTATCGTCCTGGTGCCTCTTCTTGAGCAATCTGCTGTGAGCTCCTGTGAGAAAATCATTAAAAGCACTTAGAAAGTAGATACAAATAAATATGATGGGATTGATATCTTTTTCTAAGGGAAGAAATATATATTTAATGCCATAGTCTTTGTAAGAATTAAATCCATGGTCCAGGGATGAAGAAAGATGGAGGTTACTTCGCAGGGTTGTCTTCTGGCTCTCCAAGTATGCTTTCTGAACAAGAGCTGACCCTGAATAGCTAAAATAGATGCAAGGACAGTCATGTACTATGGTCAGCAACTGCAACATTTTCCAGTGGGTGTCTATTAATGAACACTTAATAGAGAATAAAGTGTTTATTAATGAATACTTAATAAAGAATTCTTAAATGCTTTTGCAGTGCTTTATCTCAGTCTTCTTTCTCTTTCTCTCTACCCACCTTCTCACAGGAAGTTGCAGTGAACCACTGTGCATGACATATATATTTTGTTTGAGGCAACCAAGCTGCCTGGAATCTTGCAAAGTAAAAGTAATCAGAGCACTTGGATAGGAGGAGCAATGGTTACAGTTTGCTAACAGAAAATATTTCCTACTTGCACTGCATTTTCTGTGTGGGAGACACTGCTGCTACACAATGAAGGAAAGAGAATTGCCTCACCAGGACATCTTTTATTAAAATTCTCCTGAAATTTGAGGCAAACATAGAGAACATTTGCAATGGCTACTGCCACAAAGGAATGAGCAGAAAAATGAATTGCTGACAGCAGGGGAAATAATGGGTGGAGTCACAATAGCTGAGTGATTTATGGAGATAGAGTAATGGTATCAAGGAGGTGGAGTTTGACTGAGTGACAGGTAGGATAAGGGAATTTGAAACAAAGAAAGGGAAGTTAGTGAGGTGAGGAAGATGGGTTAATCTAGAAGTGAAGGGAAACGGATATTCCCCAAGGGTAATCTGTTTCCTCATGTACAACAGGGCTTCCTCAGAAATGCATGCTTCAGGAATAAGACTTGAAAATTAAGCTTATGTGTACTTTCCAATGACCAATCATAAAGCTAGCAATGCTGAATGCAAGATACAGAATTAAGGAACTGAACATGCCATAGCAAACATGCCTCTTTCTCCACCTGAGGAAGGATCTCTTTTCAAAATGTGTGTGTGTGTGTGTGTGTGTGTGAGAGAGAGAGAGAGAGAGAGAGAGAGAGAGTGAGTGAGTGAGAGAGAGAGAGTATAGATAGAAGATGTTAATATAGTTGTTGAAGAAAAAGGAATTTGCAATGAGTAGGACAGAATTGTCATTTCTCTCTTTTTCAAATGAGATTATTGTGATAACCAATATTTAATATAAGATAGTGATTTGAAAGCAATGGTAAGCAACACAAAAGACACAATGTAGATGACACAGAAAGGCTATACATAATAGTACAGTTGTAAAGAAAAGTATTTTGTTCTTGTTGTTTAGTCATTTTGTTGTTGTTGTTGTTGTTAAGTTGTGTCCGACTCTTTGAGACCCCATAGACCAGAGCACTCCTGTCTTCCACTGCCTCCCGGAGTTTGGTCAAATTCATGTTGGTCGCTTCAATGACACTGTTCAACCGTCTCATCCTCTGTCGTCCCCTTCTCCTCTTGCCTTCACACTTTCCCAACATCAGGGTCTTTTCCAGGGAGTCTTCTCTTCTCATCAGATGGCCAAAGTATTGGAGTCTCAGCTTTCCTCCCAAGTAGCAGGCATCTTTTATTTTCATGGCTGCTGTCACCTTTGCAGTTATCATGGAGCCCAAGAAAGAAAAATCTCTCACTGCCTCCAGATCACCCCCTTTGATTTTCCAGGAGACAGGAGGTGATGGGACCAGTGGCCATGATCTTAGTTTTTTTTTATGTTGAGCTTCAGACCCTTTTTTTTTTTTTTGCATTCTCCTCTTTCACCCTCATTAAGAGGTCCTTTAATTCCTCCTCACTTTCTGCCATCAGAATGGTATCATCCGCATATCTGAGGTTGTTGATATTTCTTCCAGCAATCTTAATTCTGGCTTGGGATTCATCCAGTCCAGCCTTTCGCATGATGTATTCTGCAAATAAATTAAATAAGCAGAGAGACAATATACAGCCTTGTACTCCTTTCCCAATTTTGAACCAATCAGTTGTTCCATATCCAGTTCTAACTGTTGTTTCCTGTCCCACATATAGATTTCTCAGGAGATATATAAAGTGGTGAGGCACTCTTATTTCTGGTGTGGTCCACATAGTCAAAGGCTTTTGCGTAGTCAATGAAGCAGAAGTAGATGTTTTTCTGGAACTATTAGACATGCAAACAGCTGATTGTACCAAATTGGCAGAATACATGTAAAAGGCTATTGGCTCCATAAGACTGGTAAAGCACATTGTAATCCAATAGGATTTGCAACCCTGCTGCAATCAGAGAATGAATATATTTCTCTACTAGAGTGCAACCCATAATAAGATGCTGTATCTCCACTTCAGTGGCAAAACTAGTCTTCTTGTTTTCAATATGTTATCTGTATTTTCCGTAGTATTGCCTAGCTCCATAATTAAATTCTATTTTATCTGCAATAGGGGCCATCAGCCGAGTGTGTAGATATCTATTTGTTTATCTACGTGTACCTAAGTAATGAGAAAAATATAAATATATAGAGTGTAACATAGTGCTAACCAAGAAGCTAAGGAGCTGTGAGAAGCAAAAAGAAAAAGAAAAAGCAAGCAGGAGACAATGCACCAGCAGTCTTCCTTACCAGAAGCAGGTAATATGCACAGACAAGGAGATCACGGATTTCCTTCTATAGAGTCAAACTGGCAAATGGCTGACTTGGTTGTAATCAGAATATTCTCCTCGTACTTTTTCATTCTTAAAAGTGCACCTCTACTATACTTTGATATCCATTGTGGTATAATGGATTGAGTATTGGAGTAGGACTCGTGAGTCCTGAGTATGAATCTCTCCTGAGCCACAGAAACCCATTGGGGCTACAGAGCTGGTAAAATCACCCCTTAAATATCTCACGTATCTTGAAATCCCTATTAGGGTCACTATAATTTGGTTCTGACTTGATGGCACATAACAACACTATATTTTTTATGCTCGTGGATTTTGGATTGACTGACGTATTTGCCTGCAACTGAAGTTTAATCTTTATATATTTTAAAGCATATATATAGGATTTTTCCATGCCTGTAAGTTTGATTTCTGTGTAAGTGATATGTACATGAAACTTCCAGGTGATATGTTTTTAATAACTGTGGAATTATATTTTTATGGATATGGAACACAGAAGCACTTGGATGAATAAAGCTAATAAATTAGGCAAGCTGATGTTGTGGATGTAGGTATTCACAGAACAATTTACAGTACTTCATTGTGAATGAAAGAATGCCTTTTTCTCATCCTCTAAGGAGAGATGGTGCTTTTCAACAAACAAACATCTTATAATATGATAGCCAGATGAACACTGGCATGACTGAAAATGGTTATCTGATCTCACGCTGAAATTAACACTAGAAGGGAAAAATTTCAGCTGTGGCGGACCTCCACAGTCCCAAACTACTAAGGAGTGTTATAAATCAACCTATCAAGGTTGAATGTATGACACTCAAAGTCCACAGAGCACTACAGTGCGAATGTCATACATTCACCCTCAATAAGGGTATAGTGGTAGACAGAGAGGAAAAGGACATTGGTTCAGCTGCAGTCTCAACACCAAACTATAGATACACCTACTGACCAGTCTTGGCATTGATTTAAGAAATCCTCTCTCGTTGTGAGCCCACTTTTGTGCACTTATTTGGGAATTAATCCCCCTGAAGTCAATGGGGCTTAGTTCTGAGTGTCTAGGATTGCACTGCTAGCTCTTGTAACACACTTGCAATCTTTAATATACTTCATGAAAATGCTCATAGAAATCAACAGAACACAATGAAGAAAAGGACTGGGAAGAGGTAGAAGCATCAGAGTTTGAACATACACTAGCCTTACCTTTCACCTACTTTAGAACTCAAATATTAAAACTCCTACTTTGGCCTATGAACAAAGATGTAGCTGTGGTGTGTTTTATAGCTATTTCTGTTTAGGTGTTTCCCCCTTCTCCTGCCATATACTGTAGTACAATGGTAAACTGAATCACTCATAAGTAGCTATACTGATATTGTTTACATCATTTGCTTATGTAGCCTTGCATTTTCTGAAGTGAAGTTTGAAAAACAAAGGTAAAGCAATTTGTTTAACAGGAATGTATAATTAGCCTCAAAAAGGAGCCACATACTGTATATTCCTTGTGCTTGCCGGAAAAACCTCTTAAGACTCAACAGATATATGGACAGACAATTGCTTTTGTCTACTCTAGTAGATGTGCTGCATGTCCTAACTTGGTCAGGTAATTTTCTTTCTCGTCTCTGCTGAATTTACTGTCATAAGCAAGATGGGAAATTGGGGCTGGCAAGAGACTTTGGCACAGGACACACAAGATGAAAAGGAGTGAGGGCATAATTAAAAGTAAATTAAAGATAAAACATTGTGAATGTGCACGATTGAAGGAAGAGCATGCAAGGGCTTGTAAAGGGGAATACAGGTGTTCTCCGACTCTCTCTCACCACTGCACACATTCCTTACTGGATTAATAAATTTGGGAAGAAACATCTAAAGAAGCCATAATCACAGTGTTTATATATTACAGATGAGATTCTCATTGTTAAATGCATGTATGAGAGATTGCAAAGAAGCTAACACTTGGATAGATAATAGTTTTACAGAGTTCACTGTAAAAAAATTTATATGAATTTACCAAAGCTTTGATCTTTTGCAGGGAGATGTAAAGACTTTGAGATGCAAAATTCTGATTTGGGAGGAACCAAGCTGGTAGATTTCTTTGTCCAGGCCAAGGATTTTGAGTGTTTAGGTCTAGATCTTAGTCTATGTCCTTACCGCAATTTTGGTGTGAAATTATTATTAATCAATATTATCACTCCAATATGGATTTTAGAATTTTGTGCCAATACGACTTCCCTTGCTTTCGTTTGGGAAAAGTAAGAGTAACTGTAGAAAGTGTAACTATACTGTGGCATTTGTAACTAACACAATTGCAGGGCTTCTCACTATAATGATGTAGTCATTTTGTTTGATTGATTGATTTGTATGCTGTCTTTGGCCCAGTGAATGGTAGTTAATTGTTTTTTAAGGGTATTTTCAACATTCTCCTTGGAGATGCCACATATTAAAAAGCGAAATAATAATTGTTTCGCCTTCATCATGTACCATGCTGTTATAAGGATTGCTGAGGTAAGAACTGAAAAACACTTTCAACAAGGAAGAAATCATCATGGGGTAGTAGCTGGGGTTGCGTTAAAATTTAAAGAGCATTTGGAGTGTGTGTAACCTACTCTGAGCATCTTGCATAATACATAAATAAGTCCTGAATACAAAAGGAAATCCAGCATAGTTGCATTGGTCCATTTTACTCATTTGGCACTATGGGCAAGAATGCCAGCTCTTAAAAACCAGCACGATCCCATATGCAGAATGAATCCACTGACAGTGTTAAAAAGCTCCCCCAATTTAAGCCAGCTGAGCATTTGACCCAATTTGCCCAAACCCTTTAATTTTCAGAAGTTTTCTACCTTTAGAATTCACCTCCATCAATTACTTACTCAACTCGAGCACTAGACTGTAAGTTCTGAGAATCTAGTGATTCAAAAAAAAAGTGAGGGAGGAGGAAAAGGGGGGGAATCTAGACAATCAGTGGGGAAAAGAAAGGAACACAACTGGAAATAACATTAAGTATATATCAATGCATCACCTAAATTATGTTGAATGTGGTCAGATTTTGAGTGTGAATGGGGCGATGTTCTGATTCTGGAAGTCCTCATTAAAGGCAAGCAGAGCAGCCAGACTAAAGCTCTGTTCCCAGTCAGAAAGCAGAACAATAGCCGCTCCCATTTAATTGCAGATTGCAGTGAGCATTTTTTTTTGCCTTTGAACCCTCCTGTAATGTAGTTCTTTCCTTTTTTCCTCATCAGAGGTGATCTCTGCCAAAGGTGCTGACAGTTGCATTTGATCAAGTGTAATAGGAACAGTCAGATCTTCCCAGATCCTTGTAGCTAGCTATTCTCCCTGTGTAATTCCAGTCGCTTGCATAGACCTTTAATAGGACAACTGTATTACAAAATTAGCAAGTAAAAGAGTAGGGCTGGCGGATTTCATTTTCATTAAATCTCAGACCCAGGGATGTTTCTCCTGCCGCACTATAATGGACCGAGGGAACATCTACTGGCAAATACTCTTCATTGTTTCTGTTCCTTTCCTGCCCCCCTTTTCTTGTTATTGTTGTTGTTGTTCTGTGGCAATTCAAGGTGGAGACGCAAGGCCACTTTTGGCTGTACACCTGATTTGATACCGTGTAGACTAAACGACGACAAGGGATGTAATTAGCAAAAGGCTGGTGATACATTCTGGAGAGCCTCCAGATTTAGGGGCTGCTTTGCTGAGCCTATAAAAATACCATCACAATTTGGATTTCAGAACTAATACCATTTTAATGCCAGTATACACTTGTGTGTTAATTTGGGGGGGGGGGGTTGTAAATCACTTTGGGAGTTGAGAAGCAGAACAATAATATTTATAAAAATAATGGTGATAGTCATGCTCAGACAGTACAGCAGGATACAACAAATGTGTGGGGATGGAAGTGAAGAAGATTCATGCCCATTGTTGCCTTTTTCTTCTCCTCCTCACTGCCCCCCCAGCTAACAATTATTAACCTATGTGCAACAGTATGGTGTTTAAAGCTTACTATATGCAATAATTAATCAGTCACTATTTTTAAAAGAAAACAAAACTGGAATGCTGGCTGATATCCTAAATGCTTTTGCAGATAGGAAGTAATGGGAACCAGAAGAAAGTGGCTTCCCTAAAACCATCCTCAGAAGTTCATAGAAAAGGAAAGATATGAATCAAGAATTTCTGGTTGACTGCTGACTACTCTAAAATATATAGTGGGATTGATCCAGACTTAGAGTTGATCTATTGAAAGCAATGGGACATGTCACAACTAACTAAAGTCCCATTGATTTTGGTGTATTTATTTACTCTTAAATATGACAAAACCTGGATCTGACCCAGGAATTATTCAGCAAGGTTTACCATAGATTTTGGACCCAAACCTTAGAAATTTGTATTCTGCTAGCACATGTTGTGCTCTTGAGAGTCCCCTGGACTGCAAGGAGAAGAAACCTATCCATTCTAAAGGAAATCAACCCTGAGTGCTCACTGGAAGGACAGATCCTGAAGCTGAGGCTCCAATACTTTGGCCATCTCATGAGAAGAGAAGACTCCCTGGAAAAGACCCTGATATTGCGAAAGTGTGAAGGCAAGAGAAAAAGGGGACAACAAAGGACAAGATGGTTGGACAGTGTCACCGGAGCTACCAACATGAATTTGACCAACTCCGGGAGGCAGCGGAAGACAGGAGGACCTGGCATACTCTGGCCCATGGGGTCATGAATAGTCGAACACGACTTAATGACTAAACAACAACAAAAGCACATGTTAGACATAACAGAGGGATCTTCCTCGTTCTGCTCCTCTTCTGGACTTGAGCAGGGGAATACCATTGGAGTTAACTGCCATCCATACTATCTTTTTCTTTGCAGCTGGGAGAATGAGCAGGCAGGATAGACTCCTGCTGATACCTCTGAGCAGTGACAGAAAATAATTGCATAATTGCCCTGTGTACTGCTTCCTTTCTCATTGGCAAAATGTGGTGGCTTGCAGAGGTATCTTCCCCATTCCAGGGGCTGGAGATTTTAGAGCACTCCCACATCTAGCAGAGCTTGGCTGTGGATGATGGGTCCTGCAGAACAACCTGTCTGGAGGGTGCCAGGTTAGGAAATGCTGCTCCACAAAATGCAGTAAAATGGTTTTGACTCAATGAGATGTTTGTATTACATTTTCACTCCCACTGTTGCAAGTCCTGGAGCATCATGAGCATCTTAAGCAACAGGTGGCAGGTAGGATTTGCTAGTGTTCCTTCAAACAAAATGAATTTATTTTAGCTGGAAACCTATACTTGCATGCCTGGCAATAAGGGGGAAAGCATGTAATTTTGGACCATTTGTGGCATGGTCCAGCGCAAGCTATTTCCTGGCAATCACACAACACACATGAGATCGCAAGCCTGGCCCTGATCCATGTCCAAGCTGGATCTCTCTGATCCAGCAGCAAGCTATTCTTTTGGAGGCTGGGTTGCAGCAAATCCCTCCAGAAAGGACACTTTAAGGAAGTTTAAGCGACCCTTTCTGGTGCAATCCATTCTTGCAGTCTAATCAGAGTCTTACTCTGATTTAACAATGGGACTTACTCCAAATCAGACATAGGCTTGCACTGTACGTGTGCTTATTTTGGTCTCTTTTTCATAGACATATGCATTTCAGGAACTCCGACCACCCAGCAGTCTCCCGCATCTGTACAAAACGGGAAGGGGAAAGCTTGTGCTGTCTGGCTGCCCTTCAAACTCTCATCAGCGTATTCACAGGTGACTCTCACCTATGTGTCCATGACCCCCACCTCTCCACCGGCCTCGGTTCAGGAAGATAACTAGCACTTCTCAGTTGTCGGCCTTTGAAGGAGAGTGGGGGAAGGAAGGAAGTCAAAATGAAAATGGGTTGGTTAATTAATTGCAAGCACTGCTTGAAGGACCAGCACATATATTTAATCAGTTGCCTAGTAACAAATGGCGCATGATGTGAATGCTATCAGCCTTCAGCGTGAGCAAATGCTGGTCTTTTCTTTTTATCAGTCGTCAGCATGCACGCTCTGTGTTCATGCATCCTTGTGTTCTGAAGGGCTCCTTTGCTATTATATGAAAATTGTGATCTAGAGTGGGAGTCCTGACTGACACTTTGACTTCTCCCCTGCCTGTGGCCTCCCTTCCTCTCCTGATACATTTCAAAGGGAAGCCATTCTTTGCTCACAGAGAGATGGACCTTCATAGAAGAGAGGAAGAAAAATACTCTCAACTCCTAAGTGGCTTACGCTGAGTTCACATGAGTCTTCGTCGCTTGATGACAGCCACAGCATCAAGCAATGTATTTGGACTGTGAAATAGCCATTACAGTACTGGGGCCAGGTTAGGAAACACAGATAAATTTTTGACACATTTCCACCACAATCCAGCAAGTAAAACAAATAATTGGACAAATCAGTCTGTTTCTAGTGATCATTGTCTTCTCATGGGTTTACTCATACATCTGTTTCATCCCATTTCTGCATGAATCTATTATATTTAAATTTTATTTATTCATCTAAGAACATATTTAGGCCTTTTAAGTCTGAAAAATGTAATCAAATGTCTTTTTAAAACACATTCTTTCAAAATACACAGTGTCAGGAGTATTTGCTCTCAAAGCACCCATTTGTAAATGAATTTTGGTACACTTTATGAACTCAAAAATATCCAGGAAGGGTGACAGCCACTGAATAACTCAAGTTCTGATTTGTATAGTACTCCATGAGTTTGCAAAGACTGAATTCTCCTAGCCTCCTAAGTAAGAGGTCACATGAAGAAATATCAAGAGCATATGAGTGGGAACTGTGAGCCAGCAAGCTATGAAGGACCAGGGAGAAATCATACTTAGCTCCATGGATCTTCCCAGCATATTTCAGTTTCAATCCACTCAGGAGGGAAACTCCTACTACAACTACTCTTCTCTTTTTCTTTTTGTAGGATGGGGGTTCACTGACTCTGCCTGGCTGAGTTTCACCCTCTCTCAGGTCCTCCTGTGTGGTCTCCTGCATGTCTTCTCCTGCTCGCTGTCTGCCAGACTCCTCTTTAAGAATCTGAAAGTGGTTTTGCAGTTCTACTGGTGAAGAGTGTTTTCTCCATCTTTTGCTTCTGTGACTCTTTTCCATGGTGGTTTCTCTACTATGTTTGTTCTCACCTCAGATTCTCCTCCTCTGCTTTGTCTTGTGGTTCTTTCATTTCCAGTGCCTTGCTAAGCTACTGCTGCTTGAGGATTCAGTCTATGTACTCTTTATCTTCTCTTATGGCCTTCAGTGAGACCAATCACTGCTTCAGTTCTTTCACTCTCTATTCCAACAGGGCTACCAGTTAGCACTTGCTCCATGTGTATGCTGTATTTTTCTCAGACACAAAGACAAACATTGCACATGCTTTGCAGGTCACCACCACAAAAGTGGTGATCCCTGTTGCCTTTTTTTATTTTCTTCTGTTTATCTATGAGTGCTCTTTCCTTTGTCTTGTCTGCCTTGAAGGATGCTAGGAAGATCCACTAATATATAACTACATCCAGAAACCAAAAAGTTTGTTAGGGGCCTCCCCCTTGGCCTCCTTCATCAAACTTCAGTTAGCTTTTCCGGTTTGCTTACTTTGGTTCTTGGTCTCTGTCTCAGTGTTATTCTTCCACTTAGGAGTCAACAAGCAGAAAGGCCCTCCAAGTACTCACACCTCCTATTTTTGGCTCTCAGCAGTTATCAGGATATGCCCCTTCATCTTAAGCTAAGCACCTGGTGCTTCTGAATGGGGAATTCTGAGGGGTTACTTCCTGCTCTTAATTTAAATCACTCACCTTTCTCTCTTTGCCTCCTTGCTCTCCCCATTTTCTTTGTCTCTTCCTCCAGTAGATCCTTTCCTTACTACCTTTCTTTATTAACTCTCTCCATCAAATTCCTGTTAGCTCTCCCTATTCACTCACTCTGGTCACTTGCTCTCTGGGGTCTGTCCCAGTTTTATTCCTCTGCTATGTTCTGTTAGGAGTCAGGAAACAGGGCAAGATATGGGAAATTGGTAGGTTTCAATGCACAAAGCATAGTCACTTCACAACACAGAATTCTGTTTCCATTATGTATGTATAAATAAATACCTCTTGAACTATCAGGTAACTAATGATTGCTTTGCATAGTGATCACTTGGTAACGGTGTCTGACAGCAAGGATTGCTTATAGTTTCTTACTATTGTTTATACTGTTAGGTTAACTGAGCTATATATGCAGGCACACAAAGTACATGGGGAAAGTCTTATTTTTTTGAGCTAAATGAAAAGGGCACTTTTTTTAAAAAAGTCTGTCACTATGTTCTAACATGCCAATGTTGTTCTGTCATTATCAGGTTTTCTTTCCCACTGGAGAGAAGGACTACATTTCATATAAAGAATTCCCACCAGAAATGTTTATAAATTCTCCATCAGTGAAATATTCGTCCGTCATGCTGCGCGGAAGCTAATCTAATTAAGATGGAATCTGCTAAATTTAATAGCCTGCTATGAATTTTTACAGACATCTGGTAACTGGGATGGTGGTTCAGCTCTCTGTGTTAATTTGTATTGTCCAAAGAGCTGATACTGGGAGAACCATGTTACTCTTTCTGGTGGATATCAATCTTTAATTGATTTCAGGCCCAGGTTTCTTGAGGAAGGATACACCCATGGGTCTCATGTGAACTGGTTCTCTCTCTGATAATTTACCAGGAAGTTGTTATATATTGCAAAGAACAGATCAGTGACTCTTCCCCTTTAAATAGTACCAAAGGAAGTACATGTAGGATACACTAAACAGGATTTGTGTTGTGAACCTTTCTTAAGATTAGAGTTTGGAAATGTTATTACATCTACAATGCCCCCCATGCCAGCATACCCATATGTCGCACTAGCAGGGGATTCTGTGAGCTGTGGTATGAAAAAGGAAATTTTCTAAGTTCTGGTTAAGATGCTGTTGACAGAAGGAATGGATTTATAATTTTCTCCCTGATGCTAGCTCTCAAAATATAGTCTAATGCAAAATGCACCAGTTTGGATTTGATGCCTCAGAAACATCTATATTTGTACAGCCTAAAAATATGAAGTAAATGTGATTGCATTATTTCTGTGTATCTCTCTGTTTTCTTTTCAGAAAAACTGAAGACAAAAATAGGACTAAACTGTCATTCCTCACATTTCTGTATTCCTGCTTCATATGCTAGCTGAAGATACCAGTACTCCTCAGGGAAAGGTGATCTGAGCAATTGGAGGGCTGTTCCTTTCCCATGATGCTTTGCTTTAGGAGACCACACTGACAATAGCACATATCCTTCTGTCTCTCTGGAGCAGTTCCACATCCCCACGAGCCACAGTCTGAGACTTTTGCATTAATGTGATCTTGGTACTTTTGTGGTTTACTAATCCATCAGCCAGACATTGTACACACATTTCTTTACATCGAGGCTTATTTCATTGGTGTTCGGGTTCCCTTGGCATCACTCTGAGCCATCCATAAAAATGCAGCTATTTGATTTACAAATGATTCAGGCAGGAATCAGCAAGGAAAAATGGGAGATGTCTAAAGAAACCAGAATGGTTGACTAAAGGACTTTCAACTGAACTAAGTGGTTTTTTTTAAAAAAAAAAAAAACATGTACAAGAAATGGAAAAATGGGGAAAACACCAAAGAGGAATACAAGAAAATGTCTAGTATATGGAGGAGGAAGATAAGAAAAGCAAATGTGCAGAATGAACTCAGGCTTGCCAGACAAATTAAAAACAATAAAAAGGGCTTTTTTAGTTATGCCCGCAGCAAAAGGAAATGATAGAGTCACTGTGTGGACAAGATGGCCAACTACTAACAGAGGACGGGGAAAAGGCTGAACTTCTCAACACCTTCTTTGCTTCTGTTTTCTCCAAAAAGGAAAATGGTGCTCAACCTGAGGGGCGAAGAGCAGGTGATGTAGTGGGGGAAATGTAGCACAGAATAGGTAGAGAAGTAGTACGGGAATACCTGACTACTCCAAATGAATTCAAGTCTCCAGGGCCAGACAAATTAAGTCCAAGGATATTAAAAGAACTGGCAGAAGTAATTTCAGAACCATTGACAATAATATATGAGAATTCTTGGAGAACAAGAAAAGTCCCCACAGACTGGAAGAGGGCAAATGTTGTCCCTATCTTAAAAAGGGGGGGCAAGAAGACCCAAATAATTATCGCCCAGTCATCCTGATATCAATTCCTGGAAAAATTCTAGGCAAATAATTAAACAGACAGTTCGTTATTACTTAGAAAGCAATGCTGTAATCACTAAAACTCAACACAGGTTTCTCAAAAACAAGTCATGCCAGACTAATCTGATCTCTTTTTTTGATAGAGTTACAGGGTTGATAGATGAAGGGAATGCTGTGGATGTAACATATCTTGATTTCAGTAAGGCCTTTGATAAAGTTCCCCATGATATTCTTGCAAGGAAGCTAGTAAAATGTGGGCTAGACAGTGCTACTATTGTTTGAGTGACAAACCCGAAGAGCGGGTCTCTTCATCCTGGAGAGAGGTAACTAGTGGGGTGCCTCAGGGTTCTGTTTTGAGCCCTGTGCTATTCACCATCTTTATCAATGACTGGGATGAAGGAATAGAGAGTACCTGTATACTGATTAAATCTGCAGGTGATACCAGATTGGGAGGGGTTGCTAATTCCCCAGAGGACAGGATTAAAATTCAAAATGACCTTGACAGATTGGAGTCCTGGGCCAAAAATAACAAAATGAATTTCAACAGGGAGAAATGTAAGGTCCTACACCTAGGCAGAAAAAATGAACTCTACAGATATAGGATAGAAGACACCTGGCTAGACAACAGTAGCTGTGAAAGGGATCTAGAAGTCTTGGTAGACCACAACCTGAACATGGCAGCAGTGTGATGCAGCTCCCAAAAAAGTCAATGCAATTCTTGGTTGCATCAACAAGAGTAAAAGCTGGTCATGAGCTGAGGTGCTAAAAGCAACCCCCCAAAAGCATTCTTCAGGTACATGTGTATCAAAAGAAAGAGAAAAGAAAGAGTGGCTCAGCTATTCAATGGGTATGGGAAAATGTTTACAAAGAAAAGGCAGGACTACTCAATTTCTACTTCATCTTATCTCATTTTTTGATCAGATAAGATCCCTGTTACATGGTGGGAATGCTGTACATGTAATACATCTTAGCTTCAGCAAAGTCTTTGACAAAGTGCCCCATGATGATTAGCAAGCTAACTAGGTGCAGGTTAGATAGAACAACTATCAGGTATACGCACAGTTAATTACAGAATCATAATAGTGCTTATGAATGGCTCCTTCTCAAACTGGAAAGAAGAAGTGTTAAGTATTCCATCCAAAGATCATTCTAATCTGTTCTCTCAGCTCATGGGCTTACTCTCCCAATTTAAGGACACTTATTATCTCAGAGCAGAGGTGGAAAGAATGCCCACTAAATGTATTGTTTTCATTGAATTAGGTAGGGAACCTCCTACTACAACTATTCCTATGTGGGTTTTTTTTTTGGTAGGATGTGGGTTCACTGACTCTGCTTGACTAAGTTTCACCCTCTC
Source organism: Pogona vitticeps (assembly GCF_051106095.1). NCBI lineage: Eukaryota > Metazoa > Chordata > Lepidosauria > Squamata > Agamidae > Pogona > Pogona vitticeps. The sequence goes on along the minus strand of NC_135783.1, from coordinate 71,128,702 downwards.
TCATGCCCTCCTCTGGGGTCTCCTATATGTCTTCCACTGCATGGTGTCTGCCAGACTCCTCTTCAAGAATGCGGAAGTGGTTTTGCAGTTCCACTGCTGAAGAGTGTCTTTCCTGAGATTTCAGGATAAAAAACAGAGTAGTAAAAATGAAGAAAAACTTCTGATGTCACAGACGTTGGCAGGCAAGGGTTGTGAGAACAGAGAGGGTTCTCCCCCCCCCCCAGTAAGAACCTCCTGACAGTAGGAACTCTTCAGCAATGCAATTGACTACTTTCAAAGGTGATGGACTCTCCTTCTTTGTTGGTTTTCAAAGAAACATGGGATAAATCTCTCTCAGGGATGCCTTGATTATGGATTTCATCATGGGCTTTGACTTGATTTCTCCTAGTGGGCCTTCAGACAGTACAATTCTATGGTTCTCCATACTACCACTGCTTTGCAAAATAATGGCTCGATGAAACAAGATGTGAATTGCAGTTTTCCTGTCCTGCTCTTTCCCTAGTCCAAATATGATGGGTCCAATTTCTGCATGCCAAAAAGCTAGAAGCAAGCAAAGAGGAAAGGGAAGAAAGCTGATGGGTGCATATTTATTTATTTTTTATTTATTTATTTATTTATTTATTTATTTATTTATTTATTTATTTATTTATTTATTTATTTATTTATTCATTCATTCATTCATTCATTCATTCATTCATTCATTTATTCATTTATTCATTTATTCATTTATTCATTTATTCATTTATTCGATTTCTACCCCGCCCCTCTAGACAACATCTACTCGGGGCGGCTTACATATCTTAAAGCATATTAAAACAGCTTATAAAACGTATATAGTGCAATTATTATAATTAATAGTAACCAAGATGGCAAAAACTCAGAAAAAGAAAAAGAAAAAGAAAAAGAAAAAGAAAAAGAAAAAGAAAGAAAAGATCACTTAATTGACTGGAGGGAAGGCCTGTTTAAATAACCAAGTTTTTAGTTGGCTTTTGAAAACACCCAGCGAGGGTGCCAGCCGAATTTCAGTGGGGAGTGTGTTCCACAGCCGAGGGGCCACCGCTGAGAAGGCCCGGTTTCTTGTTTTCTCCTTCCGGGCCTCCCTCGGCATCAGTCCCCTCAGCCGTCCCTGCTGGCTGTGTCAGGTGATTCGGGTAGATCTGGGCCGGAGGAGGCGATCTACCAAATATTGAGGTCCCAAACCGTTTAGGGCTTTATATGTAATCATTAACACTTTGAAGTCGATGCGGAAACGAATAGGTAACCAGTGCAGTGCAGCCAGAGTGGGGGAGATATGCTGATATTTTCTCACCCCACTAATAAGCCTGGCTGCTGCATTCTGGACCATCTGAAGTTCCCGCATCAGCCTCAAAGGCAGCCCCACGTAGAGTGCGTTACAATGGTCTAATCTCAAGATTACGAGCGCATAGACTAGAGTAGTGAGGGCCCCCCGATCAAGATATGGCCACAGCTGGGCAATCCGCCATAGATGAAAATAGGCGGAACAGACCACGGACGCCACCTGGGTTTCCATGGTAAGCACCGGGTCCAGATGTATCCCCAAGCTGCCGACCTCACTCTTTGCGGCGAGGGTCGTCCCTCCAAAGGAGAGGGAGTCACCTATGCCACTGACGGGAGGGCCACCCACCCTCAAGACCTCCGTCTTGTCCGGGTTCAGCCTCAATCCATTTGACTACATCCATTTCAGTACAGTCTCCAGGCAGCACTGGAGGGACCGGAGGGCATCCACTGACGTAGGTGTAAAGGAGATGTAGAGCTGTGTGTCATCAGCGTACTGATGACATGATGCCCCACGCCCTCTGATGACCCAACCCAGCGGCCTCATATAGATGTTAAACACTATTGGGGAGATGATCGACCCCTGTGGAACCCCACAGTTGAGACTCCATGGGGCCGAGACACTCTCCTCAAGCTGGGCGGTCCTCCAAGAAGGAACGGAGCCAGGCAAGTGCAAGGCCACCGACTCCCAACTCGGAGAGCCTCCCCAAGAGGATACCGTGGTCGACGGTATCAAAGGCGGCTGAGATGTCGAGGAGGACCAACAAGGACACACTGCCCCTATCGGCCTCCCTCAACAGGTCATCCATCAGTGCAACCAGTGCCGACTCTGTACCATAGTGCGGCCTGAAGCCCGACTGAAATGGGTCCAGAGTACTGGTTTCGTCTAAGAGCACCTGAAGCTGATCTGCCACCACCCTCTCAACCACTTTGCTAAGGAAGGAAACACTGGCGACGGGCCTATAATTGCCAATTTCGTCTGCCGCCAAGTTTGGTTTCTTCCTAATGGGCCTAATGAGTGTCTCCTTGAGGGCAAGGGGAACCTTGCCCTCCTGGAGAGACCCATTAATTATTGAGGTGGCCCATTCAGTTGTTACAGGCCTGGCTGCTTTGATTAGCCAGGCTGGGCAAGGGTTGAGAGAAGAGGTGGTGGCCCGACAGCGATCAAGTGCCTTGTCTACCAAATTTGGTGTTACAGGCTGAAAGGAGTTGAGAATAACCTGGAAGGACGGAGCGCTGGACATCTCTGCTCGATCCATTATATTTAAAAAAGGAGAAAGGTCACGGCGGATGGCCTCCACTTTAGATTTAAAAAACGCTGCAAATTGGTCAGGTGAGATCCTGACCAGTTCTGAATAGATCGCTAACTATACGGAAAAGTTCCACCTGCCGGTTGGAAGCTTTGCTTATCCGGTCAGCGACGTAAGATCTTCCAGCAGACTTTACCTTGGCAAGGTAACGGTTAGTTGCGATCCTGACAGCAATCTTATTATAACCCGTCGGTTCCTTCCTCCAAGTGCACTCTAGCCATCTCCTTATTCGCTTCATCGCTCGTAGATCCTGACTATACCAGGGTCCTGGCCGAGCTCTGCTCCGGAGAGGGCGTTTGGGTGCAATCGTGTCAACAGCCCTAGAGATGGAGAACTAGCCGTCAACCAGGACTTCACTAGGAGCGCCAGACAGTGCCGCTGGAATCCCTCTCATGGTATCCTGGAATCTCATTGGATCCAGTAACCTTCGAGAGCAGACCATCAAAATAGGTCCCTGCTCCCTGCGGGGGGGAAGCGCCATTGCGAGGTTACACATGGTCTGACCATGACAAGGGGACTGACACAAGGTCAGTCACCATCAGACCATGCTCGCTACACTCGGTAGAAAAGACCAGATCAAGCATATGGCCACCCATGTGTGTGGGGCCATTGACATGTTGGGACAAGTTCAAGAAAGCCATGGTTTTGAGACCTGCAAGCCCAGTGTAAAGACCTGAATGTCAAAAGGATGTGTCCGTCACTCTTATTTTGCATAACAGTCCCAACATAGGTAAGAAAAGAGGACAAAGGATACAAACACACATTTGTGCACAAACACATACACAGGAAGCTAATGGGGTATAACTCTGGAAACTGAGGGCATAGGAGAGAAAGAAGTCTAGACTGTAAAACATGTGAAAATGAGCTCTTGGTTCATGTTTTGGGGAAATGATTTTATGACACTAAAGTGATTTAAGTTTCATTCTTTATCTCTTGGGCATTCTTGGTTGCTATTGGTTTGTCATTTCAGATTGCTTCCTTATGAGATTTAACAGCACAGTAGTGACCTACCCTTAAGAGAATGTTCCACATAAAAGAAAGTTAACATCATTTTCCGAAGCTTATCTTATATGGGCAACCTACTGTCTAGCTCTCGCTGAAGCTTTATTTACGGAAAGGAAAAATGGAAAAGCACCTTTTAATATATATAAACAAAGTTGTAAATGACTGCCCTCCCTCATTATGAGTACATTAAAATTGATGAGGAAACATTTTGATACAGAGTGCAGCATTATGTTGGTTTGTGTCAAATCTGGTCCAAAGCAAGCATAAATTGCATGAATTCCAACCAGTTACCAAAAGAGAAACCACAGTTTTAGTTTTTAGTGGTCTTCTTTAAATGTGCTTATGGAAGTCAGGACTATTGAGATTATGAATCAATGACATGAGCTATAAATCCAGAGAGATATGCTAAAAGCTGTGAAGCAGCTTCTGCCTGCCTAGAACTATAGGTGAACAAGCTACAGTTGCAACCACGTGAAGGTCAAAAAGTGATGCCATTTCAAGCATGCTAAATGAACCCACGAGATTTGTAACCTTGCTCCCAAATGAATGTGCCCTCGAACAGGAGACAACAAATTCTGATAAACTCCACTGTTGATATTCCAACTGGCAAGTCAGAGGGTCCAACCCATGGGAATTACAAACCAGAATTCCAGCAAATTAGAATTAATAGCCCTTGCAGATTTTTTTTCATTTGAATTAGGTAAGAAATCTCTAGCTATGTATCCAGTAATCCTACCTCTTGCAAAATAGGCAACACAGAAGCCAGCCAATAACCTATTCTGTGCTATTCCACAGAGAACTGAAGCAGCACAATAGATGAAGCAGCAATTAGACAAAAACTAAAGCTAAAGGTTCTTCTTGAAATTTAGTCCAGTCACATCCGACTCTAGGGCACAGTGCTCATCCCCATCTCCAAGCCATAGAGCCAGCATTTGTCCGAAGACAGTTTCCGTGGTCACATGGCCAGTGTGACTTAGACACGGAACGCTGTTACCTTCCCACCAAGGTGGTCCCTATTTATCTACTCGCATTTACATGCTTTTGAACTGCTAGGTCGGCAGGAGCTGGGACAAGCAACGGGAGCTCACTCTGTCACATGATTCAATCTTATGACTGCTGGTCTTCTGACCTTGCAGCACAGAGGCTTCTGCGGTTTAACCACAGCGCCACCACGTCCCCTAAGACAAAAACTAAATACCCTTCCAAATACCATTGGCATATCTCTCCTGTTCTACATTGAAGAACATACGGCTTTATTATTGTTGTTGGTTTATTTTTTAGTTATATATTCAATTCTCTCAATTTTAAAAGACTACCAATTTGCTTTTTTTTTTTTTTTGGCTTTTTTGTTAGTTTGTACTCCACCTTTCTCCTTAAAAAGGAGCCAAAAGTGGTTTGCATCATTAAAAGACAATATTAGAAAGTAAAAACAGTGAGTACACAAATACTAAAAAGGATCAAACAGATAACTCCCTAAAAATGGCAAACAAAACCAATATGAAAACACATTCAAAGCAGAAAAGCACAAGTATCCCTTTACAAATCACACTCAGGTAGGTGGTCACTGAGGGAAAGCTTGTAGACTCACCTGCCCTGTCCTGTCCTGGTTCACTCCATATGTGTTGCAGTGCAACTTCCATTATCTGTTGATATCACGTTGGGAAAGACTGTAAACCTATAAAAGTAGGACATGGCATTTGTGTTCCTTGCTCTTCCATAATAATCTTTTCCGACATACATTATAAATCTCCAGGCAGGGCTTGTCCTTGTTACAGCTCAGTGTCTAGTGCCTGTAGGACTTTATGAAGAAATAGTGATAATGATAATAATTCTGCTCCAGCAAGTATTCCTTGCCTTCTAGTCAGGTGTTTCTGGCTCAGGTTATCACCAGTAGAGCTGCCTACAGTTCTGTTCTCTTACCAGTTTCACAAGAATTAATCTATTCCTCCATTTAATGCTAAATTAACAGTCTACAAGAAGATGGGAGAGACAAGGTTATGGTTAATTTTTTTAAAAAAAGCAATACCTGGATTCAAATGAACCTACAGACTACAATTACTACATTTTTAAAATAAAATGCCATCAAAAGATATAGGGATACAGCCCATAGGACACATTCAAACACTGAAACTAAAGCATAGGCATCTACCAAAGAAATTGCTAACATTTCCAGCCTTTCTTGGCTGGAGTTAAACTACTGTTGATCGATATTTTACAGACAACAATAATGAATAATTATACCTTGAAAATCCTGTAATGAAACAATCCAAAAGAAGCGGGAGACAGTGTTGGGGGACTAGACGGCCAGCTTAGAAGACACTCAAACAGCTACTGAGAAAGAATGAAGAAGAAATACAAACACTGCTGTCACAAATGAAGCAACTGGATTAAAATCAAAAGGACATCAAGTTGCTGGTGTGCAGAGGCAAAAGAAGAGTCTGGTGCTGCATGCTGCATTTACCTGGAACGTGGAATCTGAAAAGTACGAATCAAGTTCAGCTTGAATCGAAGAAACAATGAATTGAACAGTTAAACATTCTGTACTTGGTTTGAGTATGATAGAGTGCATGGGAAAGGTGATTTTCAGATAATTACAAGGAGTTTTGCTCTGGAAACAAGAAACATAAAAGAAACAATGTGGTTGTCACATTGTGATGAAGGTTAATACAATTAGTGAAGGACTATAGTTCAAAGTCTAAATGATAAATATCAGTCAGATTTCATAGAAAGCCTATCAACATAACCATTATTCAGATCTATGCAACTGGAAGCAAAAGAGGGAGAAGCTCTATTCTCTCTGCAAAAAGAAGACTGAGATGGATTATGTACAATCCATGAACTGTTAAATTCAACAAAAAGATAAAGCTGAAATATTTATAATGCCAAAATAAAATCTAAATAACATTCCTAAAGAATTTAAAGACAATGTAAATAACTTATTTGTATTGTTAAACTTAATTAACTGTAAGTCAGAAATACTGTGGATTGAAATGAGAGATAACATGGAAGAATACAAAAAACTGTCCCTATAGTGTACAGAAGGACAAAGATAACTATTAGAGAATAATCATTGCAAAGAAACAGAAGATAAGAGGAAGGAAGGAAGGAAGGAAGGAAGGAAGGAAGGAAGGAAGGAAGGAAGGAAGGAAGGAAGGAAGGAAGGAAGGAAGGAAGGAAGAGATGTTTTCCATAACATCCATGAAATCAAGGGGTAATTTAATCCCAGATTAGGGATGCTGAAAGATCAGCAGGTGGAATATATTATATGATCAGGATAAAATAATGAGAATATTGAAACAATATACAAATGAGCTACACTACAGAAAAGAAGTAAGGGTGATAGATTCATTCAAAGAAAAATCCTTTGATAAGGTATCTTCAATTTTACAAAGTAAAGTTTAAAAAGCTCTCAAAGCAGCTGAAAGAAATGCCACCATGAACAGATGGGATACAAATAAAGTTCCTTGGAACTATAGAAACTAAATCTATCAAAATCCTAACAAGAATATGCCAACAAATACGGTTATCAAGACAATGGGTCACAAACTTGAAACATTCGATATGTTTTCCAGTCTCAAAGACAGGAGAGCAAAGATTTCAGTAACTACAGAACTATTGCATTAAATTTCTTTTTACTACATATAGAGTGAGAAAAGCCATATATTTAAGCTGGATTCAGAAAAGGAAAAGACACTATAGACCATATTATAAATACTGTATTCATCTGCTGCTTGAGCACATCAAAGAGTTCTGGATGAAAAGTTACTGTTAGGATAGAAAATGGAGAAACAAAGTACTTAACCAATTAGGAAAAATATCAGGCATGGTGAATGGAGGAGTGGAAATTTGTGGAAGAAACATCAATAATTTAAAATATGCTGATGTTGCCATATTACTGGCAGAAAATAGCAAAGACTTGAAGCAACTACAGATGAAACTAAAAGAAGAAAGAGCAAAAGCTGAATCACAGCTGAACATTTAAAAGCTTCTTAAAATGACTACAGAACTATTATGTGACTTTAAGGTTGTCCATGAAGACATGTTCTTTCTAGAGATGGGACATTTGTATTTGTATTTGCAAATATCGGCACAACAGGTGCCTGGGGAAACCAGACCCTCCCCTGAGAACAGGCCAGTCCACTTACCACTCACTGCATGGTGGGCACAGCCATTATCATTCACATTGCACCAATCATGGAAGTAGCCAAGCCAGTGCTTCCCCACCCCCACCCCACACAGCCAACCACTCAGCAGCTGAGCGGGGAGACTTGTCATCCCACCTCCTCACCGGAGTGATCAGCTATACAGGGAGGCAGGGAGGCACCGACCAGGCTACTTCTGCAACTGGTGCAATGTGAACAACTATGGCTGTGCATGCCATGCAGCAAGCAGTAAGTGGACCAGCTGGTTCTGGGGGGAGGGTACGGTTTTCCCAGGCACCCGTGGTGCTAATATTTGTATTCATATCTCCAGGTATCTGAATATGAATATCCAACCTCTACGTCCAAACGGAGACTGCAGCCAAGAAATTGAAAGAAGGGCAGCTTAACTGTATGGTGTTCTTAATTATTTTGTGCGGATGTGAAAGACAATGAAGAAGGGTGTCAGGGGAAAAAGATAAATTCATTTGAAATGTGTTATTGGGGGAGAACATATAGATAACATGGGCTGACAGAAAGATAAATAGTTGGTGTCCTGGTCAAATCAAAACTGAACTCTAGTTTAGACAGTACAATGACAAAAGTGAGGGTATAGTACTTCGGAAATATCATGAGATTTTATAGCTGGGGAAGATAGTAATGCTAGAAAAAGTGAAAGGTAATGAGAAAACAAGGAAGACTTAGCATGAAACGTGTTGACTCAATAAAGTAAACTACTTCAGGAAGAAAGTTCCAGATTGGGGAAAGCAATCTTAATCCAACAAAAAGAGAATTTCAGAAGGGGGTCAACAGAGATGGAACCTTGTTACTCCCACTGTTTATTTCAGAACTATTATTTATTTATTTAGCAAAATAATAAGAATAATTCAGGGGACATTGACGACAGCAGGGTTTTAAAAAATCTAATATCTACCATTGACCAATTGATTTGCAGACCTAACATTTCAGACTCCTTTCTGTAGAAATATTATTTCAATTGTTCACAGCCTTGAGTAATCCAGGTGTTCTTGGCCTGCAACTCCCAGAAACCCCAGTCAGCATAGCTGGTGGGAAAGGCTTCTGGGAATTAGAGTCTAAGAAAATGGTGCAATGGTGATGGGAGTCAAAGGGTTATGGATTGCCACTGCAAGTGTAACACCACACAACTTGCTCTCTTTGGCATTTCAACTGCTGACAGGACAACATTCAACCTTTGGCAGTAATTCCACAGCAGTTCTGTGAACAGGCCAAATCTAAATGAAAATTAGATATTTTCCTGGCATTCCCAAGGAGGGGGGGTGCAATCTTCTCTTTTTTGAATTAAAGGAGCTATTGGAAAGTTAATATATTAGTTTTTAATCCTTGTCCACTTACAGTGAAAATGTGGGGATGTCATCCATGAAATTTGCCATAGCTGCTTGTGGACTTTTTCAGGGAATCATGATAACTCGTACTTTACCACAGATCTAGGACTGGTAACAAAATACCTTCCCTGGTCCCTCAGAAATAGCCATTCCAGTCTCAGTAAAGTCTCAGTAAAGCTGGAGGCTTAAGATGATGAAGGAAAATCCAACAAGAAGGTAAAAGAGCCCTTGAGTGTCAGAAACAACATTTATCCCTTGAATAATGAAGGTATATTCATGAGCTTTTCCAGGCAATATAAAAAAATATTGCCTGGAAAAGCTCATGAAATGATTTTTCCTCCTTAGTGCTGTGTTGGCACTCAGCTTGTTACAGGGAAAGCAGCCGTAGTGCTGTTCACAATTTTTTAAAAAGGCATCTGGATGAGTGCTTCAGTGCTGGCTTTGCATAGCAGGAAAGCGGAGAGTCAGCACATCAAGAATAGTCTAGTAATACATCCTAAAATTGTGGGTCAGTACAAGAATTAGAGGATAGCTTTCTCTACCCCAAAGCTTCGCACTCACTTTCTTAACCAGTTGCTGCATGAGTGACCTGCTATGGGGAGAAGACAGCAAAGAGGAGTTGAAATATCTAGAAGAATCATGAACTATAACGGTAGATAAAAATTGGTGTGAGGGGAGAGAAACAGGTAATCCATAAGTGAATAAGTCACCAATGACTCATCACAGGATATCCAGTGCAAAAGCTTTCAGTGATTATGAGAGACAAATATTTCTATAGGTTAATTGGAACTGAAAGGGAAATGCTAGGGCGAAGAAGAATTTCATTTCACCCTAGGACAGAAATGGTGTACATTGCATGTTGGGATAATGTTGCATGCTTAAAGGAAAATGCCTATAAAATTAGCAAATTTATTTATGTATCTATTTCCTGCCTATATTCATTCTTAATTAATCAATCAATCAATCAATCAATCAATCAATCAATCAATCAAGCAATCAATCAATCAATTAATTAATTAATTAATTAATTAATTAATTAATTATATTGACACTCCACCCTTCTATCAAAAACCACACTCAAGGTAGCTGAAAAGGTTGTTAAAACAGATTTAGAGCAAGTTTTAAAAATTTAATCATTAACACAAAATAAACGAAGCAGTTAAAACCATGACAATAGTCAATACTGTACTACAGTTTATAACATGAGACCACTTTGAACAGGTGGGTCTTCATATACTGTATCTCAGAAGGAAGCCACAGTGTGAACCAATTACAGTTCTGATGGGAGTGCAGTCTGCAGTCTGGGAGCAGATTTGGGATAACCCCACTGTAAGGACAGCGCTGATCCACCTGAGAAACGGTTGAAGGCTCAGACATTCTGCTGACAGCTTCTAAACATCACTGGGTCCACCAAGCAACAGGCACTGAAAAGGTGGATAAAGCCTAGCTTTTTACCTTTCAGTCAAGATTATATGGTGGTAAAAGGATGCACACAGGTAACTAATCCCCACTAAATGAACCTGAATATTAATTCTGACTGTCAGTCAAAGTATCAAGTTCTGATCTGGCTTATCCAAGATTTAAACCTATGTGATCATATTAACTTAAGTGGTATTACTCTGGAGCATGGCAGAGTGTTTTGAGATTGGAAGAACAATGCCAGCGACTAGCCACTTCCCCTTCTCCTCCCCCCATTTACCATTTCTTTTGATTTATAGATTTATTTGGCAAAAGACACTTTATCTTGCTTGTTTTTATTTTAGCTTTTTCTTCCCCTTTCTTTAAGGCATAAATCTGAACGGACATTTGTAATACGCAGTGTATGCACATGATTTTAAACCATTGCCCTGTTGCTGTACTTTTAAATTACCCAATATCCAAATCCAAAATCTACTCTGTTCTATTTGGCTGATGCTCTCTAAGATTTAGCCTGACACTTTCCAAACAGACTGTATGCAAGAAATGTCTGGCTTCATTCTGCTGGTTATCATTCTCCTCTTCTCTTTCACTCCCCTCCCTGCTTCAGAGAAATTTCAGCTAAATTCAGCATACGCTTCCAACAGTGCAAACGTGTGATCTTAGCCAATCACTGGGGTTGTTTGCAAAACTTCAGTAGGTGGCAGCCTTTAGTTGATAAATGTTTTGTTATCCAAGTGATCTCATTTAGTGCAACTGTTGCAATATTAATAAACCGAATTTAGGATTGTATGTGCCAGGATGGAAAACGTTGCCATCTCGCTGGCATTGGCTCATCCGAACTGACAACAACATTTTCTTCCTGTTGCAGAGGAAGAACCATCCCTCTGTGTCTGCATGTGTTTGGTTTGAGGGCAAGCTGGGGAACAGATGGGAGCAGAGAGGGAATGAAGACACTGTAGGGTTAAGAGCCTGAATTGTACTTAAAAGTCTTAAGACTTTCTTTCTAAACAGTGTGCCTGGGAAACGCATAACCCAGAAGAATTGGCTGATTGTCTCACTCTGTTCTTCGCTGTATTGACTTCAATTCCAATGTAGACAAGGTTGATGGTTGCTGAAGCATCCTGTCTAACTGCTATTGAACAGTCATAATAGGGTTGGCCTGACATCAGAGGTACCTGAAGACAGCTGGTCACAATATCAGGCCCAGTGGCCTGCATTTCTACCATGGATTATCTTGAACTCTCATTTTGTGAACCAAGCCCTTACTTGAAGAGCTATACCTTGCATTTGGAATAGGTTAATAATGTTGACTGACTCTGATTTGTTCCTGCAGAAAGAAATGTTCAACTTTTCAAAACAAAAATGATTGCCTTGTTATTTTCAGTGTTGCTGCAAGATAGAGAGACTACAAGTCCCAGATGCTAGGTGCACCTCAACCCACTCACTGATTTCAACAGCTCTTGACTGCATGCTTGATTACGACTGGAATCTAAATGCTGAGCTAACAATTCAGTGGAAATGGATAGAATTAGAAGTACGGTAAGTGGCTCTGTTCTCTGAATGAGCATTGGGTTTTGTTTTGTTTTAAAACAATTATATCTCACCTTTCATTCTGACAACAGTTTCCCAAAGTGTGCAAAAGACTCACTAAAGTACATTGTACCAGGCAAAATCTAAACAAACAAAACAAGACAAAAACATTTGGACCTTAAAAATTAATTATTATATTTTAATGTGAGCTTTCGTAGACATATCCATAAAATATGTGCCACATGTTTTTGTCTTATCTTGTTTTGTTTCTTTGGATTTTCCTGCTACATTTGCACAGGCTAACATGAGTACATCTCCTAAATATTTAGGCTTGGGGGACAGGTGTGCTAGAAAATGTTCACTTTCCAGGCCTTTGGTGCGCCTACTCACCAGGAGGCTATATCCCCTATTGCTCCTTGAAGTTCTGTGAAGGCTATAAAAGGAAAGAAAAAAACTTACTGCTGAATTTGTGGATTGTGATTTTAAAACCAGAGTTGTGGTGTTATATCTGTCTTGGGCTCACTTTCACAAGCATTCAGCTTCATCCCTCTTACAGTTGTACCACTTCATCTAAATCAGCAAAGACAGACACAATCCAGAATATACGGAATATCTACAAAGGTATAATCACTAGAGCGTGGGGCACTGCTTGGCTATAAGTTCAATGATCACTCAGAAATATGTTGATATTTTTACAATTGTTTGTTTATCTGTTTGCATCAAAGGCTTGCCACAGGAAGAGACCAACACTAAGATGGAAACAGAGACAGAGACAGTGACCAAGACAGAACATCCTAGAAGAGGGAGGGAGCGGGCCTGATGAACAATAGGTATGCGAATGGATGAACTAGATTAAAGTGATCCATATGCAAATGATGTGTGCGCATCTGATTACATCAAACCATGCACAGTTTAATGAGTATGGCAAGATGCTTTTATCTGCTTGGATGTGCTCTGAAAAGATGGGTGAGTGTAAGATAAAACAGGGCTTAATAAGAATGCCTTTCATTGCTAGTTGAATCTTCCTTTACATTTGAACCCCTACCCCAGAGAGAAGGCAGAGATCAAGCATACAAGAGGAATTTTGGCATATAAAATATATATATGCTGACAAATACATGCAAGGGCACAACATGCTTAACAGATGCACATGCAAGTCTGCTATATTCCTGCATTTTTTCCCTTTACAAATGCAGAATGCAATGTAACTTGTACCCAAGTAGATACTGACGTGTCATAGCACTTACGGTACTTTTTGCTATCACACACAATTTAGGGGTTTTATTAAGGTTCTTGTTTTCCCAGCATTACTTTTCTTGCATCTTGCTTCAGTGCAAGCTTGTGCAATGTGTTTATACATCTGCACAGAAAATCTGGTTATTTTTTGTCCAGATTTCTCTTATATGTGCATTTTGGTTCACACCTTGCCTAATGCAACCAAAACATTTCCTCTAATATCATACCTTTTATCAGAGCTTGGGGATATTTTTTTAAAGTTACAGCTCCCATACATTTTCCTGTATGCATTTCTAAATGTGTGTATTCGCCTAGCTTTTGTACTTAGAAACAAAGTACATATGCTCAGCGTGTCAAGGGCAAGAGGTATCCATCACTAGGATTTGGAAGGTATTACCTTAAAAAGCAAATTAAAATGGGTAAAATCCTGTTGTATAAATTTATGTAGGAATAACTCAAACTGACCACCAGAACCATGTAATTTAACTCATGGAACAGCCTTCCACTTCTAGCTTCCAAGGCTTCCTAGGGCCTTTTGCCCTGGGAAGCATTTGGGAGTTTAGGGATGCAGGAGTGAGGGAGACTTGTATAGTCAAACAAATTGGTGCCAGATCCTTGCCACCAATCCCAGTCCCTGGATTTATCACAGTCCTTTAAATCACGGTAGACAAAGTGCATCATAAGACAAAATGTGCCGCCCCAGCACCCAATCTTCCCCCACCTGCTACACCCGAGTTCTCCCATCAAAAAAGTAAAAATAGCTGCTCCTAGAAGCCTTTAGGAATAGGGGGTCAACTTTTATATTACTTGCAGCTTCCTAGAAATTTTAACACTCTCCCCCCCCCCATTTCAAAACTAGAGTGAGATTTCTGATCACTTCTAGGTTTGCTTTCTTCAGAGAGGAGTGATTTGGTATGTTCGGTGTGGCCAGCAGAAGATTGTGGGTTGTGTGGGCTCCAGCCCTGAAGAAATTATTCATCCCTTCTAAAAATGGTTATATCATAGACATTAGTAGATACACAGATCATTTCAAGGATTTAATTCAAATGGCACTTTCTGCTTGCACGAGTAAAGTTATGTAAATCTTAACAGCAAATTGTTGGTTGTATTCCTCGACATGCACCTCATCACATGATTGGGCAGATATCCAGGAGCACAACCAGCATCTGGCTAATTAGCAGCATTTATATGCATGTTCGATGCGTTACCTTTCTTCTTGGGTCAATGTTTAGTTCTACAAATATTTTAAAGTATATATTTGTTTCAAGTTATGTAACTGTTTCATTCTATCATTTAAAAAGACACAACTGGAATTATGAAAATCCAAAGTCGTCTTGTTTATTGCATTTTCTTTCCCACTTCTCTCTCTCTCTGCTGCTCGCAAAGAGTCTGTTACGAGCCCTGGAGGTGAAACTGCTCAAAGAACTTCAAGGTTATGAATTGCAAAACTCTGCCTTTCATTTATTTCACAGTAAGCAAGAAAAGAAGAGCGTGCAAGAGAATAGCACATTGGATGTGGAGAAAAAAAACACCCAGTCGTACAGCTCAGCTCACACAACAAAGAGTGCTTTAACTGTACTTAAAAAGCAAGTCAGCTTTTACATAAATAGAGGAGGGGAGAAAGAAACATGACAAACATGCAAAAGTAATAATTTCCAAGCAATATTTCAGGGGAGTACAAAACTGGCCAAAGGAGATAAACAACATATGGGGTGACATTTCTGAAAAGTGAAAGCTGGGCTTGGGGGGGGGGGAGGCATTTCTGAGAATTAAGGATTTGTTGCAGAGTGGAGAAAGAGCATTTGAATTTATCAAAGGGAAAGTGCTTGATGTTGAAAAGAAGGAAGATTCTGAGTACAAAGGACGTATCAAGCATCTTGGATGATGTGAAGTTTTGAAAAGTCATCTGAGAATAATTAGACTTAAAAACGTAGTAATTGCCTTGCTGGATTAGAGCAGAGGTTCACCTAGTCTAGCTTCCTGCCTTCAAAAGCAAGCAACAGCCACATGTCCCTAGGAAACTCAGAAGGCATTGGATAGACCAGCAGGGCTGGCCCTACCATTAGCCAGAGCAAGGGAGCTGCCTCAGGAAATGGATAGTTTTTTAATGTATTGTTGTAATTTTATCTGAGAGCATGTCCCGCAGAAGATGTTACTGTGATCAATCTACAGTATTTATCTTCTTGTATGTGCCTTTTGTAATCAGTCCCAATATCGATACTTGAGAAGTTTGTTTACTTCTGTCTCCATTGTGAAATAGATACCTAACTCCTATGTTTGCATTCTGCTCTGCACAGTTAGAACAGCTTGATATCATTGTTAACCATCATGGCTCCATTCTACAAAACACTGGGATTTGTAGACTGGTGAAGCACTTTGCCAGAGAACTTTAGTGCCCTCCACGGAGCTACAGCAGAGAACTGTAAGTACTTTTGCAAACTGCAAATCCAGAATTCATGACGACAGGTCTATGGCTGTTAAAGTGGTTTCATGCTGCCATAAACTATTCAGTATGGATTATGCTCCCACCTGCTACTACCTACTACTTAACATGACATGTAGTTTTTCTGAAGACTCTTTGCAGAGGTCTTCATTGAAATCTTCCAGAAATCCAAAATACAGAAAATCTACTGGATTTTCCCTTCCTTCATACTTAATTCTGTCCTCAGGGGATTTTATATACGTATTATATGGAACAAGATTTTCCACCCCAGAAGCCAAACTACTTCTTCTCCTACAAGGCTTGTTCTTCTGTACCTTTAAAAACAAATGTTCCACTAGCCAGACATTAGTGTGTGTGTGTGTGTGTGTGTGTGTGTGTGTGTGTGTGTGTGTGTGTGTGTGTGTGTGAGAGAGAGAGAGAGAGAGAGAGAGAGAGAGAGAGAGAGAGAGAGAGAGAGAGAATATGTTTGTAGGAATGGGATTTGGACAATCACATCAGTATGGTCAAAAGAAGTCAGAACAGCATATGGACTCCCCAGGGCTATTTTGGCCCCTGGCACAAAAAAGGAGGGGTTCTTCCTGCCTGCCCTAGACCATCATCCTTCCCCAAGTTTTAAAAAATATGTTTAGGTTGAAATTGGTTATAGTCCTAGTAGCAAACCTCTTTTTTTCTTATTATTATTCTCCCTCTCATGTCAGAGGATGGATGCCATCAAAACTATCCTGATTTTGGATGCACTAGCTTCAAGCAATGATGTTGTGCTCATCCAAGCTAGACTCCAAGTTCTTCAGCCAATAAACTCTTCTCCTTTCCTGCACTTCTTTCTCCATTGTTTTCAACATGAATGACCGACAGCAACAATTGTATGTTTCATTATGGTCATCTTATTAATTTCAGATCTTTTCAGATTGCTTGGAAGAATGTCATGAAGTTTCAACGACTGGTCACTTTTCCATGTGTTGTTTCTTCCTGAAACTTCATTTTGCTCCTCCCATTGAATCCGGGCAACCCTTTGTCACTTCTTGAGTCAGTTCTTCAAAGGTACTGCCAAGAAAAATAATGATGGAGGAGTGACGCAGTCTTCCAAAGTCCTCTGTAGTGGAAACAGATGCAAAGAATTCATTTAGCCACTGCTTCTCTATAATATTTCTTTCTTCCTTCAGGACTCTCTCTTTGAAATAATAATAATAATAATAATTTTTGTCATCTGAATGGTCCCATTCTTTCTCTGCCTGGTTTCCTGCTCAGACAGCAAACCAAATCATTCAAGAGTTACTGGCTACAAAAGACAAGAATAATTGGCAAAAATCTAAGACATGACAGATATACTTATCTCGCAAAACTGCTCCATCTGAGGTTCTATTTCTCGGATTGCCAGTCAAGCCATTGCATCTGTTTTGTGTATAAAAAGTCGACTCTAGTTTGCTTACGCAAAATAATAGAACAAGAAAGTAATTTCCATTCTGCTTCGGCCAGGCTGATGCTAAAAAGAGTAATCCATATTTATGCACAGTGGGTTGTCAATGTGTTACACAGGGCTTCTAAACGTGATCCATATTCAACGACTGAATGCACGATTATGCAGAGGAGGGTGCTGAGTGCTTGAATCTCTCGCTCTGGAACACGCAGAAACCAACAGGCACACATTCTGCTCCAGATATTGAACTCCATCACTTACACTAGGAATGTGTGTTTAAAATGCAGCAGCTGTGTTGGACCGTCAATGGGTTGCAGTTGTATTCTGATGAAAGACCAAGGTTAATTATGGCAGAGGTTAAAAAACTCATTTAATTCAGGCATGGTTCTGTTAGAAAGAAAGAAAGAGGTGATTTTATAATGGTTTTGCAGCATGGCATGCAACTTCATTCTTAGAGTTTTATAGTTGTCTGTTTCGACTATTTAGACCTGCCTAAGAAATATAGAAGCTTTAAAGAAGGGGGGGGGGAGATTTGACCCATCAACATTTTTTTTAGAAAGAGGAAAGAATCTAATCTCATTCCTCCCTTTTTCTCATGGTTTACAGTCATCAGCTGGAATGTACAACTTTGTCAGAGATTTTGGCTGTACTTGTCTGGATGTCAAAACCACCTTTTATCCAATTATTTTAAATATTGACATTATAAATGAACCTTAAAGCTAGTGTTTACGCATAATAATCTTTACTGAGCAAATTTTCTTTGAAAACGACTGCGCTGGGCAGCAGCAAAGGAACCTTTTGGCATTCTGTGCAATGAATGGCATGGTAAACCTCACCCACTGGCCCAGTTATAGTTTGCTCACCATAATGGATTACATAGCTATCTGCAGACAAGAACGTTTGGGTTACCATTCACCGGAGACCAGTAGGGGTTTTGATCCTGAGCTGAGGTACAACAGACTCCACCTTGTTTTCCTTTTGCAAAGATCTGTTTCAGATAGTTAACAGTGCAGAGAAATTTCTCAAACTGGCACAGAGTAATGGCTAGCTGCAGAAGAGCTAGGAAGACCCTTCTTAAGAGTAATTAGTTACAATTACACTTCTGAGCCCCCCTCAAAAGAGTTACTGGCTGAAATCTAGTAATAAGTCACAACTAGAGTAGGCCCACTTGAATCACTAGAACTTATGGAGTTGACTCACCAACTCCCCACGGGTTCAATGGGCCTATTCTAGCACAATTTACCAGTCTAGCAACAGAATTTCAGCAACTCTGTACTCATAATATCTAAAAACTAACAGTTTACTTTACTATTTCTTGAGTTGAGCAATGATAATTATTTTTAATTGTCTTCGTAAAACATTATTGATACAACATAAATTTGGTGACTTCCTCTCATCTACCAGAGGATCCCCATTCTGTTTATTGTATCAGACATCTGTAATACCTATAGCTGAGCCACACACACTGAAGTGTAAACCCATTTAATCCCACATGCCAATGTGTTGTCGTTACTCTGCCCCTCCTTATTGTTACCAATTTTAGGGGAAAGAGTTCCCACAGGTCAAGTTTTTAATGCTACTCATGTCTGTCCTAATTTTTTCCCAGAGACTGAGATTGTTACTCTGGTGAGTACGTGTATTATTAAGTACACCATATAGAGGAATGTGGGTTTGCTGCTGAGCAAAAGAACAGGTGGCAATGTCACATGAGAGATTTATGACATGGCTAGGCCCTGGGGTCCCCACATTCCAATACAGCAGAGACTCCCAGTGTTTCTGCCACTTACAGAACCTGTGCTGTAAATTCAACAGCTTTGCAATATATATATATTGCAAAGGAGTAGCCCTACAAATGTTGCTGGATCATAATACCCATGATCCTATGTTGCCTGGTACTGATGGGAATGTAAGACCACCCACATCTAGGAGGGCAACATATTCCCCAGATCTATTCTTGGACTGAAAATGAAATGTGGGGTGCTTGTTTTGTTTCTAGAGCTGGATCTTCTTTCTCCATAGGGATTTTACAACTGACCTGATCTCTACCTGAGGAACACACATCATCTGAATTGTCTAGCTGCGGGAGAAGATCTGGTAGATGAACTTATCTCATGACCTTGTGGTCCTTCCTAAGTCAATAATATTGGTAAAATTAACACATCATATAATGTTTCAACTGTCCAAAGCAATTTTCATGCATTATCTAAGTAATACTTGCAACAATCTTGTAAGGGAAGTCGGTGTTCTTATATTTTTGTTGCAGATGGAGAAGAGAACTAAAATTCAATTCCTGCGACTGCCCACCAAATTAGTAACTGAGAAGGGGCCTTCCAGATTCACAGCAGACATTTTTATAAGTGGTGCTACATCAACTCCTGATTTAATTGACTGGTAAAATGCAACATTTAAATCAGTCATTGTCAGAATCAAAGACTTCCACATTAGGAGAGTTCTAGCAGAAACTAAACTTAACAAGCCCTGATTTCACCCAAAGCAAGCAACTCGTTCTGGGTATTTTATATTTTAGTTTGGAAGTAGGTTGGAGCTGTTTGTGCACAGGCAGCAATTATAGCCTGAAACCTCATGCCTGATGGTTGTTGCTCCAGGGGAGTTGACTCTGCTTCCTGCAGCTGGCTCCTTCAAGCTGCAAAGGTGATGAAACCTGAAGGGAACCACCGAACAGGTGGTAATTATGAATGACACAATGACGGCTTGTACAGACATGTAACCGTGGAACAAAACACCGCAGTTAGCTAACAAGAGATTGTATAAGGTTTTTCTCTGCCATTGTGTCTCCTGCCTGACAATACAGAAATTGGAGAAAAAAGGCATTGTGAGCTCCAGCGTTCAGAGATATAACAGTCCAACTGAGTTAAAAGAAAGAATTCTAGCAGTTGTCCTTTTCAGCATGTTTGTTTCAGCTTCAGGTTTCCTATTGACTCAAGCAAAATGCTCTGGAAGCACATTTTTAATTACTTTCTCTTTCCAACATGAGTCTTGGAAGCTTCCTTAGTGAGATACATACATACATACATACATACATACATACATACATACATACATACATACATACATACATACATACATACATACATACATACATACATACATACATACATACATACATACATACATACATACATACATACATGATAAAGACATCAGATAATATTAAATTAATTTAAACAATGTATGAACAGTGTTTCAATTGGTCAAATATTTAATATAACTGCATAACTGAGACTTGGATGGGTGGGGAAGCGGGTGTACCCCTGACCCTTGCCTGCCTTCCAGGTTATGCAGTCCAACACCAGGCTAAACTGGAGGGGTGGGGGAGAGGAGGCAATGTCTATAAAAACACTCTAGAGGTTGTTAGGTGCTCCGCGGTGGTGACACCAGGTCTTGAGGCCCTTCATGTGTGGATTGGGGCCAGGGATGGTATTGGGATCTTGCTGGGTTAATGCGCTTTCCGCGACCCAGCCATTTCCTTATTGGAGCTGGCGGACTTTGTCTCCTCAGCACTGTTGGAATCTCCGAGGCTTTTCGTCTTGGGTAATTTCAACGTCCATGCATTGGCAGAATTTTCCAGTCCAGCTCTTGAGTTCTTGGAAACCATGGCTTCCTTGTACACATCCCAACATATCAACGGTCCCACCCATGTGAGTGATCACACGTTAGACCTAGTGTTTTCCCCCGAGTGAAGTGAGTGTGGTCTGATGGTGAGTGACATTGTGTTGGTCCCCTTGTCATGGTCGGATCACCGCCTAATTAAATGCAACCTCTCAGTGGCTCTCCCTCCTCACAGGGAGAAAGGACCTATTTTAGTGGTCCACCCTCAAAAGTTACTGGATCCTATAGGATTCCAGGACTGCATGAGAGGGATTCTGGTTGATCTGACTGGCACTCCTGTCAAGGCTCTGATTGATGGCTGGCTTCCCACCGCTACCAGGGCTGTTGACATGATCGCTCCTAAATGCCCTCTCCGTTGTAGAGCTCATTCAGCACCCTGCTTAACCAGCAGCTGTGAGCTATGAAGCAAAGTAGGAGAAGGCTGGAGTGCAAGTGGAAACAAAACCCTATGGATTATAATCGAAAAGCTGTCAGGATCACGACTAACATTTACCTTACCAGGGTGAGGGCTGCCAGTTCAGCTTACTTCACTGTCCAGATAAGCAAAGCTTCAAAGCAGCAGGTGTAATTTTTCCATATAATCTATCCAGAATTGGTCTAAGTGATAGGCCTCCTACTAGTATTTCACCTGACCAATTTGCAGCATATAAAAATCTAAAGTGGAGGCTATCCACCAGGATCTCTCTCCTTTTATGAATATAGTAGATTGAGCAGAGACATCCAGCGCTCCGCCTTGCCCAATGAGACCCGATCTCTTTCAACCTGTGATGCCAAATATGGTGAACAAAGTGCTTAACCGCTGTGATTCCACCACCTCCTCCCTTGACCCTTGCCTAGCCTGGCTAATCAAAGCAAGCAGGCCTATAACAACCAAATAGGCCACTGCAATAATTAATGGCAGAAAGAAGGCTCATATCAGTTACTCTACTGACAGTCTTTTCTAAGTCAGAATTACTACATCATAATTACCTTTGTTGGGCTCATGGACCAAGCAGTAGGTGCAGTTGGTGCCTCAGTTAGACAGCTCTGTGCTCCAGTCAGGAGATCTCAATGCAATTGACCTTAGCAATGGGAAATCAAGACCTTACTTGCTGAAATAACTAAATGTCTATCCAATGCTCTGATCCAGCAGGCATAGCGGCATAGTTAGAGTGGCAATTTGGCTGTAGCAATGGAGCAGCTTCACTCTAAGATAAAAGATCAGATCCATGGGCATCAAGGAGTGTGGGCAATAGCAACAATTCCACTTCCTGCTCTGTGCATTCAGTAAGTATGTCAAAAAGGAAAACATTGGTATGGTATCTCCATCTCATCCACATTACATTGTGTCTGCTGGAGCACACTTTGCTGGCACAGCACAGTGTTAAGAAGGGCCATCCTGGAGGAGACCAAAGATCTGCCTAGTCCAGCTTTGCATTAAGAAAGGAGCCAACTAATTGCCTTTGGGGAGCCGACCAGAAGGATATGAGTGCAGTTGTACCTTCACCATTTTACTGAATATCACACTAATGTTCAAAATATGTGATTCTGGTAAAATATTGGCTGCCATTCTGTTGCTGTTCGCATAAGGTTTGCATAACTAATTGTGGCAAACTGACATCTTGGGAACATCTCAGCTGTGTAGATAGAGGTGTGATCAGACCTGCAGCTGAGACATGCCATGACACTGTGTCAATGAGTTGTAATTGGCTACAGCAAGATATGCAAACCTTATGCAAACAGCAGCAGGATTCTGGCCTTTGTGTCTGAGAAATTAATCTTGGAAACTATGTCCTCACTTACATCCACAACATGAATTACATAGTGTGGCGGAATACCCCACATCACGCCTGTCCATCATGGGGAGCTAAAGGGCAGGAGCCTATGATAGGACAGGAGGGGCAGAACCAAAAGAACAGTTAGACAGAGGGGGAGTTGGAGAAAAGAGGTTTGGAGATAGGGAATTGAAGAGAAAAGTTAAGACAGAGATTGGAAAGTTGGACTGCTAGAGAGAATAGGAATTAGTTTAAAAGTGTAGAGAATAACTAGATAGTCAAAGAGTATTGTTAAAGTGAATAAAAACACATAAGAATCAACATGGAATCAAATGCTATTTAATGAATGATCCTAAACATCTGTGATTTGCATAACAACTATAATATCAATGTATCTGTTGTATTTGGTATTGAGTGAATAATACTTGGTGGCAGTGAGAAGTGAGGAAACCCACCCAGAGGATGGACTTGTGTTTAGGGAAAATAAACAAAGGACACTGGGTGGATGTGACGCATAGCATAATATATTGTACATTATAGGAGGTGTGGAAAGGTGATGCTGTGATAATGAGATGCAATCAGCACTTAAAGAATTCCTTCTTCTAATGATGTAATGCATAAGTTCTTAACTTGTGGTCTGCGGACTCCCAAAGGGCCATGATGTCCTCCCAGGGGGTCTGTGAAGGCTTAAAGAAATTTTACAGTTCAGAAGGGAGGGGAGGGGAAGGGAAGGGAAAACAAAATCGTAATTCCCCTTGCTTGTTTGTGTAAAACTTGGCTTTTCTAACCTACTAACTCCATTAAAAACATAGGGTAAAATTGGTTATGAAAATAACTGTTTGATAGCAAATAACTGTTATTTCTGCACACAGTGAGAATGATTCCGAGTGCAGCCCGTGACACTCCTTGCTACTGCACAGATAGTCAGAAGCTGCAAGAAGAGAGAGTTGGAGTCAGTCGCTGTCAATGTGACTGTTCGGACAGACTCTGTGATTGTGTTTCTTCTTCAGTTTCTGCTAATACAACCGTTCGGTTATTGTTGAGTAAATGACTTTTTAATATTATCGCAGTGAGTTTTGGAACAATATATTTTGACTGAGCCTCAGAATGGATCGCTGGCCAAATCTGAAACATAAAAGAACTGATATTGTTGATGAGGGTGCGTCCTGTTCCAAGAAGAAGAAGAAGCTGCCCAGTCATCTTAAAAAGTGTCAACTTATAGCAAGAAATATCTGTCAATAAGACCATTCATGAGAAACTTTATATAATTATTTGATGCAGTTTGGGGTTTTAAATCTTGAGTTAAATCTTGGTGGTCTGCAGCAACAAAAGATACTTTAAAGACAGTCCATGGTAAAGAAAAGCTTAAGAACTGCTGATGTGACATATAATACAGTCCTAAAATATCTGCCTTCAATGTTGAAGGTCATATACAGGGCCAAATCCTGGGTTACACCCACCGGCAGTACTGTTCCATAACAGTGGTGCAGCTCTCCTTCCAGCCCAATTGTATACCTGTGCTGTGTCCATGTGCGTTCAAAATACCAGCAGAGAAGATCAGACTGTAACTGCAGGCATAATATATTTCTAATAAAATGTCTGCAGTTAGTAATGCACTTCAGCCAGGGCACAAAGGCCTCCAACCACTTTAGTAAGCCGTGCTTAGTAAGAATTGGTCTCCCGTGACCTATCCCATCATCCTTTGATTCCTGCTTCAGAGCCTTTTCAGTCTCATAATATATGCTTAGTTTCCCTCTCACTGTGCTGCCTTGCTGGCATAATGGAGATAATTTTTTATCTCTCTGATGAAGCCCGGCTGGCATCCCACCCCACCCAACCAGCCTTTGAATTTTATTTCTACAGGAGCCGATACTATCACACTTTGACCTACTTACTCAAAAACACAGTCTCTAGCCTTATCCGCCAGATCCATCTGCGATGCCTGCTCCCATTTCTACATTATATTTATGCTCATGTGCTCCTTCTGCATTCCCCAGAGTGACATAAATTCTTCCTGCCAAGCCCTTAGTCACCTCTCTCTCAAAAAGGATGGCTTCAAGGTCAGCCGACTACCTTGTAATGCACAGCTTAACCTGATTTGTGGAGGCCGGGGGCTGAATCTCTAAAAATAAGACTAAAGCAAAGGAAGGATTGCAAATGAAACTGTCTGCCTTATTTGCTGTAAGCAAAGGAATTTCATGCCCCCAACACTTTTTGCTGGAACCCTTCCCTGGCCACATTAAGGAATGAAAATGGTCTTATTGTTTTTCATTATCCTAGGTCTCCCTTCTCCACATTTCATAGGCCAGCTGAAGTAGGTCCAAAAATAGAAGAGGACAGAAAGGAGACAGATATAGCCTAACATAAATCTAATCAAACATAAGGAGAAATCCTAATTAGAGAGATTGGATTAGCGAGATGTCGCTGAAAACACATGCTGGAAATAGAAAGGAAAACAAATGCTGACAATATAAATGGAAAGGAAGGTCTCAATTTTCCTCTTGCAAGATGAAGATTGAAACAATGTTACTAATTATCCCAATCAAAATGTTGATTTGGAGCTAGCAGTGCTGAAGCATCACCACCAGCTGAGCATGGGGCAGTAATAGGAATGGATCAAATAGGAAGGAAAAATCTTCAGTATAGGAAGGATAGATGGAGGGGTGTATTTGCATGAGTAGTTCAGGTCCTAAAATGGGGAAGAACTGCCTCCTCCTAACATTTTGGGGCATCCCCCATCCACTCAGGCCACAAGCTAGCCTGAGGTATCTGAGAAAGAGAGCTTTGGTGGTCATATGTACACCTTTAATGCTAATGATAGTGTGTAATCCATAGTCTACATCAGTGATGGTGAACCTTCTTGGACCTGAGTGCTGAAACAGGAAAAAAGTGGACTGTCACGGCAGCGGTGGTGGAACTAGAAGTGGTGGTGGAAAGGGAAACCCAGGCACGGTGGTGCCTCAAGGCCCCACTCTGGATCCACCACCAGCGCCAGCTACTCCGGATCCTGGCCCACTGCCTGTCAAAGCACCAGCACCGCAGCTGCAGCAGCCTACTGAGGTTTGGCTGCAGGGGGAGAGTAGCGATCTGACAACTTACGGATTGTGCCCACAGAAAGGGCTCTGCGTGCCAGCTGTGGCACGCATGCCATAGGTTCACCATCACTGGTCTACATTTTTTTAAAATAGATAATGATAATCTGTAAGGGTAGAGTCAGTGTAGAGGCACCAAAGAAACAGCTGAGACAGTGACACAGGAGAGAGGTCTGCAGTTCAGCAACAAGATAGATTAGATCAGAACATTTCACTCCTGCACAGATTGATGGCTAGCAAATAAAAGCCAATCTACCCATGCTAACAAAAGATCTACATGGTATAACTTTCACCAGGTGATGCTGTTTGAGATTGTGAGTAAGAACATTATGATGCTTGAAGATCCTTCCCCATCAACTCCAATCCAAAATTATCTTTAAGTTAAGAACAGAGCCTAGTCCCGTCATGATATTGGGGAATTAAACATTTTCTCTGTTCTGCGAGAGGGTAGAGAAAGTAAACATTTTCTTAAAAAACGAGAGTAAATGAAAAAAGAAAAACCATATTATGACAGTAACGATGTGCAGAATCACCTTGAAAATGTTTTTTTTTTTTAAATGAATGCAATCCCATTGTTTTCCTGGATATCCCAGCAGGTTTCACTATCGCCATGCTCACATTCTTTTGGGCTCCTTGGTTGGCTCAGGTTTGGGAGGCACAGTGATACAGTGACTGGAATTCTTCCTACAGCATTAGTCCCCAAAGGAGGTTCTGGTGGACTTTTATTCTATTCCATGCTCATTTTTTAAATGAAATACATCTTGTTCCTCAATCTTTTAACATCTACATGAAACTGCTAGGGGAAGTGCTCTGGAGGTTTAGGTTGCAATCTTACCAATATACAGCTTTATCTCTCCTTCCCATTGACAAATTCCAGGAAAGCTGTGGAAATCTTGAACAGGTGACAAGAGATTGAGCTTTAAGGAATGAGGGTGAATAAGAAAAACCTCAATCTAGATACTACAGAAGATTTTTTTTTCCTTCTGTGTGTGAGTTGTTAAGTCAGCTGAACTCTATGGAGGTATACAACCAGCTTAGAAGTGCTTTCTTCCTCAAGGACCAAGAATATGTAGATGTTCACATGGGGATGTCCTCTTAACTGGCAGACCTTACTTTAGTAACTCAATCACTAGTTTAATGGAGACTTCAGCAATGTGCTGTATGTGTGGCTGCCTTTAACGAAAAAAAAATGAATGTTTGGAAACTTCAGCTTGTGCAATATGTTGTCATGTGGATGTTCATGGCAGGTAGGAACCTGAATACATTCGCCTTCGCGAATACATTGAACCTGAAACACTCCAGAATATTTCACACCAGCTGCACTGATTGTCAGTGTGTTTTCAGACTGAAGTGTTCATGGTAAACTTTCAAGGTACATCTTTGGGGACCAGGTTACTTTAATGATTATCTTTAAAAGGACAGCTTCAGAGGCCTTCTTCATATTCTCGCCCACTAAGAATAGTCAGCTTTGCCATGACAGACAGGACCTTCTCAATGATGGTTCCCTGGTTGGTCTTGTACAGACCATGCTGAGTGTGGAATTTTGGAAGTTGTTCTCCAAAATAAGTAACTTTTCCAACCTCTGCACCAGGCAAAAGGTAAGATGGTCATATTTTAGAAATTTCTAACAGACAATGGACTTAAAGTGCGTGACATGGGGCATTCCATTTCTTCTGGAGTATGGGGTCCTGAGCATCCCCAGAAGAGAAGACACGGTGTGAAATGGATGTGCCAGCTGTATCATTACCTAATAAACAGCTGCCCAATGGCAAGATGCTTTCTCTCACTGAATATTTTCACAAAAAAATAACAGTTTTTTATATTTATAGAAAAGTGGTGCTGGAAAAATATCAGATGGTGCTATTATATTTCCACACATATGCCCTTTTTCCATATTTGACAATTTGATAATTTGTTGTTTTACTTATAGTTTCATCCCTGTTGCTCTGCAAGCATTATGAAGAGGAGCTTCATTTATCGAGCTCATCTAAGGTACCTCTAAAAATATTTGGACAATTAGATATTTAGGGGCACTTCACAACTTTTCACTAGCACACTGATATGAAACTGCATTGGCCAATGTCTGCTTTTGATCCATGACAATTTTACACTACACATATAAAACATTTTACTGGTACAAGTGCTATGTAAAGAACCCATTAGAACATTTCTTCAGATGACCTCTAAGAGCCTGAGATTGGACCGTTAGCTTTGTTCACTTATGTCATAGCTGAAGAAGCCTGTTTTCCCCCTGAAATGGGATCTGAAGCTAGGCTGGAATAGATCCAATCAATTTTCTACCTGGATCTGAGAGTTCGCCATCCACTTCAACACCAGATTGGAAAAACATCTAAGATTGGACTATGGCCAATAATTTTCCTTCAACACCAGATTAAGACTTGGTCTTCATAACAATAACCGAAAAGAGACTCACTACCATGTATCAAGAACTACCCTGAACTAGATGAGATAAACGAACGAACGAACGAACGAACGAACGAACAAACAAACAAACAAACAAACAAACAAACAAACAAATAAATAAAATGCTAACTTGACGATTAGGTACTGAACTCTTTTCCCTTGCAAAGACAATTGTCCAATCTGGCCCGGTTTGCATAATCAATTTGCAAATGAATCCCATATTTGCCTCCCAATGACCAGTAATCACGTTAATTTGTAACTTGTGGATCTAGGAACTTCATGCTAGGATAAAAATGTTATACTAAAGGAGTTTAAGGGAGCTACACTTCTAATGACAGGCTCCTCATAACATCTGTTTTGACCTTCAGATTACGGTACCTCTGAGGTTCACAATCCTGGTTCTACTCTGGCAGATTTCAGTAGCCAAGGTGGGCAGACATCCAGAGCATATGTGGTAGACCTCAATTTTACAAGTAGCTTGTCCACATCTTTGATTTGCACAAGCTGAAAATTAACCATCACAACAGGAACAGATGGTGTTCTAACCACAGCCATCTCTAACTCTGTTAAAGCTATAGTGCCCACCCAGCACCAATACAAGTGATTTGTACCTGCAAAATGTAATACAAATTGATCACCGCAGGCTTTAAGTAAAGAAGAATGAGCAGATTTAGTTATCTGAAACTAGTGCATTTGATGTTTGTGCATTTGTGTGTACTTATATTTGCAGTCACAGTAATGTTTATATATTATTTGAATTACTTTGAATACTTATTGGGCTATATACAGTAAATGCTTGTTGTTATGATTATTTTTTCCTTTGGTGGGTCAGTTCTCATTTTTATAAGTAACAGAATTTTCAAACTTAAAAAATGCTGAGTTTTCCTTGAGCCCTAACTGTACGGCACTGTAATGTTTGTGTAATAAAGAACAGTGCTGTTTACAAAAGAAAAAGGCCATACTCAAGATCAGTGCTAGAGCATATACAGTACATCAATGAGAAAAATCATTTTGCAAGGGGCAGGGGTGGGGAATCACTATGATTCCTGCTTTACACAATTATTAACATGGTGCTTTAGAGAACCACATAAACAAAGTATCAGACTGTGCCCTAATTTGAACTTTGACAAAAGGAGGACACCAGATAAGAGTCTGGTGGTGGGACAGGGTTGTAAGCTAAGACCTTCATTCAGTTATTATGTTTCTGTTGTGATTCTCATACAGAGAGTGAATTTCTGCGCAGGAAAAAATACCTTCAATGATCACAAAGGAAGCAGAGCTAGTGCATTGTTGCTCCTCCTCACAAACTAGCAAAATGCATGGAAGGTCAAACCAGACATTAAGGGAAATGGACCTTCTCTGTGATTAGACAGTTCTTCCTCCCACAATGCTATTTCCTCAGCGATAAGTGCTCTGGCAATCAGACTTGCAAATTAACCCCATGCTTCTTTTCCAGTGACAGATCAGAAAACAACACTGCCTGGAACCCAGTATACAGAGATGAGAAAAGCTCATGCTAGCAGAAACATATTTCACCACTTAACAGAACACTACATCTAGATAGCAAAGTGGCTGTCCAACAAGGCCTTACATATAGCAGAGAAGAGAAGGGAAACAAAATGCAAAGGAGATAGGGAAAGTTACAGAAAATTGAATGCAGACTTCCAAAGAATAGCAAGGAGAGACATGAGGCCTTTCTTAAATGAACAGTGCAAGGAAATAGAGGAAAATAATAGAAAGGGAAAAACCAGGGATCATTTCAAGAAAATTGGAGTTATTAAAGGAACATTTTGTTTAAAGATGGGCATGATAAAGATCAAAAATGGGAGGGACCTCACAGAAGCAGAAGACATAAGAAGAGGTGGTAAGAATACACCAGGGAATTATACCAGAAAGCTTTGGATGTCCCGAACAATGCAGATAGTGTGGTTACTGACCTTGAGCCAAACATCCTGGAGAGTGAAGTCAAGTGGGCCTTAGAAACCATGGCTAACAAAAAGGCCAGTGGAGGTGATGGCATTCCAGTGGAACTATTTAAAATCTTAAAAGATGACACTGTTAAGGTGTTACACTTGCCAGCAAGTTTGGAAAACTCAGTGGTGGCCAAAGGATTGGAAAAGATCAGTTTACATCCCAATCCCAAAAAAGGACAGTGCCAAAAAATGTTCCAACGACCGTACAATTGCACGCATTTCACACGATAGCAAGCTTATGCTCAAAATCCTCAAGGTAGGCTTCAGCAGTATGTGGACCAAGAACTCCCAGAAGTACAAGCTGGATTTTGAAGGAGCAAAGGAACCAGAAACCAAATTGCTAACATATGCTGGATTATGGAGAAAGCCAGAGAGTTCCAGAAAAACATCTACTTCTGCTTCATTGACTATGCAAAAGCCTTTGACTGTGTAGACCACAGCAAATTATGGCAAGTTCTTAAAGAAATGGGAGTGCCTGGCCACCTTATCTGTCTCCTGAGAAACCTATAAGTGGGAGAGGAAGCAACAGTTATAACTGGATGTGGAACAACTGATTGGTTCAAAATTGGGAAAGGAGTATGACAAGGCTGTATATTGTCCCCCTGCTTATTTAACTTATAAGCAGAATACATCATGCGAAAGGCTGGACTGGAGGAATCCCAAGCCGAAATTAAGTCTGCCAGAAGAAATATCAACAACCTCAGGTATGGAGATGATGCCACTCTGATGGCAGAAAGTGAGGAGGAATTAAAGAACCTCTTAATGAGGGTGAAAGAGGAGAGCGCAAAAAGTGGTCTGAAGCTCAACATCAAAAAAAAAAAAACCCTAAGATCATGGCCACTGGTCCCATCACCTCCTGTCTCCTGGCAAATAGAAGGGGAAGATGTGGAGGCAGTGACAGGTTTTACTTTCTTGGGCTCCATGATCACTGCAGATGGGGACAGCAGCCATGAAATTAAAAGCCACCTGCTTCTTGGAAGGAAAGCGATGACAAACCTAGACAGCATCTTGAAAAGCAGAGATATCACCTTGCGGACAAGATGTCCGCATAGTCAAAGCTATGATTTTTCCAGTAGCAATGTATGGAAGTGGGAGTTGGACCATAAAGAAGGCTGTTCACAGAAGAATTGATGCTTTTGAATTGTGGACTGCAAGGAGAACAAACCTATCCATTCTGAAGGAAATCAACCCTGAGTGCTTACTAGAAGGACAGATCCTGAAGCTGAGGCTCCAATACTTTGGCCATCTCGTGAGAAAAGAAGACTCCCTGGAAAAGACCCTGATGTTGGGAAAGTGTGAAGGCAATGGGAGAAGGGGACGACAGAGGACAAGATGGTTGGACAGTGTCATCGAAGCGACCAACGTGAATTTGACCAAACTCCAGCAGTGGAAGACAGGACGGCCTTGTGTGCTCTGGTCCATGGGGTCACGAATAGTTGGACTTGACTTAATGACTAAATAAGAACAACAAGGAATCACTTCAAAAGCCATCTGTCACACAGAGTTCTGTGAATCAGAATTCAACAGATAATGTCTATGCTGATTTCTTGAGGCAATTTCCCTCTAAAACCTATGCTGTTTCTGTTACACCAGCACAGCTATGCAAGAATAATTTGCTTATTCTTTTAAAATACCTTATAGTGATTGCAATGGAAGTTTGCTTCATGGAACTTTGCTTAGCATTTTAAAGACTCAGACTCCACTAACTGAAAATGTATTCAGTTGGACTTGCTGCCGAGTAAACAAACACGCATAGGACCAGGCTGCAATCCACATTTCTTCAGGGCTTCCTAAAGTTTATCATTATTTTTTATTCTCACCAGTGCTCAGAAAGACCAGAAATGTTTACAAAAGGATGCAAATCAAATAGCCTTGAAATTCTCATATTCCAAGGCTTTACAGCCTGCCTCAAACCGTTCACAAAATGTGTTGTGGCATATTCCAATGTGATAAAAAAAAATTGCCTATAAACCAACATCCCATGGTATTAGAGGAACTGCCTGAGAAAGCTCTTATTGAACTATCATGTAAAATGCATGTGTTAAAAATTCCATTCAGGCTGAGTCACACTGAGCTTCATGCTGTATTTGTAAAATTCACAAAGATGATATGAGCGCCTTATTGCCCCTAGGCTTGTTATTTCATCCCCTGGACACACATAAGCATATCATCCTTTCATAGGATTGATCAGCAAATATCCTCCAGAGCACA
Organism: Pogona vitticeps; assembly: GCF_051106095.1. Taxonomy (NCBI): domain Eukaryota; kingdom Metazoa; phylum Chordata; class Lepidosauria; order Squamata; family Agamidae; genus Pogona; species Pogona vitticeps. The sequence continues at coordinate 71,096,459 of NC_135783.1, read as the reverse complement.
TAGATAAGAAAGCATTCCCTTCTGCTGCTCGATTTTTGCTGTGCCACATTTGTTCTGGTGGTGTCAAGAAATCTCCCACTAGGTATGATACCTTTAAACACTTCTTAGTTTTTCTGTTGCAGCTGCTGTTGTTTTTGTCGCTAGGCCCTTTGCCAAGTGGCACATGGTGTTATTTACCTTGATAAAGAATCGCTGCACATAATTTGCTTCACTCTGGGCAGAAATTAGTTGCAGGAGAAGTTCTGAAGCCTTGCTCACTCATTACCAGCAGGCTCTCCATCTGCTTAATTGAAAGAGCAAATATTGGGGAACCTGAAAATCCTGCAGCCACAATTTTGAAATTAGGTTCCCTTGTTGTAAGATCTGGAAAGTGATTGTGGATAATTGTGAGGTTGTATTTCGTGCACTTCTAATTACATGGCATTATTGATCATATTCCTTCATATGCCATGGTGACAAATTCAATACAAGGGCAAAGACAGAAAAAAAAATCCAATTAAAGTATAGTACCTTTTTCAGGAGATAGCTTGGTGTGTGTGTGTATGTGTGTGTGTTTTGTTTTCTGTTCTTCACAAAAGCCTACAAACACATATATGTACAAGCAAGCTTCCAGGCACATATGACTCACTACATGTGAGACTTTAAGTGAAGCGATGCACTGCTGTGCTCCTTGAAATATGCATCTTGGGTAGGGATACACCAGACCTAGGGATATATTTCTTTATCTTGACCAAGAAAAGGAGCCTCAATACATTAAGATACCTATCCAAAAAAAACACCCCTCAAATCCACCAGCTGCTGTGAAATTTTTCACTCCTACTTGAGAGCAAAAGCAGCAGGTTTATTTTTAGTAGCAGCAATATCAGCCAAAAAGAGGGGGAGGGGTGCTGTACATCAAGAAATTGTATTTTCCACACATACACCCAAATCTTTGTATTTTGCACGAATGCAAAGATTTTCCATAAAAAAAAGACCTACATTAATTTTCTGCAAAGAATGGCCAAAGATGCACAAAAACTCTCACCCAAGCAGGAGAAAATATTTGAAAAGTTCCATTCCTACCTGTTAGAAAGAAATCAGAAAATTTTTTACATCCCTAACGTTGAATATGGATGCTACATATCACATGGCATTGCTCTGTTTGGGATGGAGATTCCAGTTTGGATTCAAATGTGTATCACCATTTAACTTGGTACTCAGTGCTTTATGGGAGCAGTAGTCTTGTTGCTCATTGGGCTCTACAGATGACTCCTCTGTACGAACTACTCCTCTCAGTACACACTGGGGCAGTTCCCTTTTTTCTTCTCTCTCTCTCTCTCCCCCCCCCCTCCAAATTAACCACAGGAACCTGAAGGTGTGCTGATTTCTGTTTCTCAGTTGTGACTCCCAGAATTCCCCAGAGGTCCAAAAATCTGGAAGGACACATCTCTATTAGTAAAATATTATAGCTACCTCCCGCCATCCTATAAAGTAGCTAAACCTATATATGAAAGGCCTGCTTTTAAAAGGAAAGTTTTTATCTGTTGGCTGAAAGATAACAAAGAGTGGGGGCAAACAAGCTTCCTGAGGAGGGAAACATAAACAAATTCCACAATTTGAGAGCAACTGCTGAAAAAAATTCCCTGTTATGTCCTCACCTATGGCCTTGTTAAGGTAGTAGACCCAAGAGAAGCACCTTCCACGAGGATCTTACTGCTGAGGGGGACTCATGTGAGGAAACAGGGTCTTATAGATCTCCTGGGACATCAGATACACAGAGTTGTACAGTTTCCCAAATGACCAATTCAAAAACAAAAACAAACTAGTCTGGCAAATGTATACTGACAAAAGGTTGGCATCTCATCTAGTGAGGACTGAGCAATATATTAAAGATTCTGGTCAGATCATCAAGAGTTGATACATACAAATACACCTCTCCAGGCAAACATATTGTAGTCACTGGAGTCTGCATTTACTACTGTATGTAGTCAAGTCTATGAATATTTTCTTGCTTTATGCCAGGAATAGCTTGCCTCAAACATTTAGAACAGAGCAGCATTTACTTCACACTGAACTACTAGAGTCCTAAAGCTCCACACTCAGCACCATATTATTCACAACGCTCCATAATTAAACATATTATTTTGGCTGAATAGATCAAGGGTCTCAGCTGTTTCTGTGACTTCAATCCCCTAAGCTGGCAAATATCCAGTATTCAGGGCTGGGACACACACCTTACCACTAGATTTCAGCTGAAACCAACTGCAAGAAGGGATCCCCTCTTTCATTTTCAGTTTGGAAAGCCACATGTGAAATCCTCTGATTTTCAAAACTCAGGTTTGTGTGTAAATAGAAATAAAAACTGAATCATTCAGAACATGGAGTTTAATATTTTAGCTTCAGCAACAATGAAAAAAAAAGGTTTCTGAAAATCTAATAATTATGATACTTAGCATGTACACCTTTTGCATTTAGAATGCTTGTTATCAGTCGTACAACCACACTAGAAAGTAGAAACCAATACACCACTTTTTGTAGATGGGTGAACTGATGCTTAAAGAATACTGGCCAGCCTCCAAATCAGTATAGGGTAGGATTGATCAGAATTTCCATAATAAACCCCTATGTTACTTCCAAGGAATACAGAGTAGCAATGACTGTAATGCAAAGTGCATGGAAAGCAGATCAGAATCTCCTGGTAGATTTCTGGTTGTTTTGTAGTACCGGCAAGTCAACAAAGTCCCCATTGTTTAATGATAGCCATTTCATTGATACTAAAAGAACTCTTGAAAGGTTTTCTAAGAGAGTACTACGAAAATTCTAGCAGGATTGTAGGAGTCTGTTCTCCTGATTATACACAGGGAAGGCAAATGAGTGTCTGTTAAGCTCATTCTGAGGTCCAAACAGAGTTTTTACAGCCTCACATGCTTCCTGAAGAAGGTGTGGCTGGGAGGGAGCTTTCCAGGATGAATTGACAATCATCTGGGTGATTGTCAATTTATCTAACACTAACCAATTGTTCCTTCCTTGCCTCTGAATTCAAAGAGAGCTCAAAGTTTCTGCTCAGTGTCTTTTTTCTCATTTCTTAAGTCTGTTGGAAGAAGTTATTATGTTGAAGTCTGTTGTTTAAAGCAGTCAGTCGTGTTTTTAGCTTGCTGTTTGAGCTGTTCAATTGTAAGTAATAAAACGTTTTCTTCTTTCTCCTACTAATGTCGCAAAGTGAATTATAGAGACTGTAAATGCCAATTAATGAGAAAAAGGGGTAAAATAATGTGGGACCCTGAAATCTATTTTGCTGTATGAATCCCTGCATTTCTGCTACACAGAATTTAACCAGAAATTCAAAACTCTGCAATATAAACAACAGAGAGTCCTGTGGCATGTTGGTTAAACTACAGTACTGCAGTTAAGCCTCTGCTCACAAGCTGAGTTCAATCCTGATGGTCAGCCAGCTCAAGGTTGACTCAACCTTGCATCCTTTCAAAGTAGTTAAAATGAGTTCACAACTCACGGGGGGGGGGAGTGTTGTTTGCATACTCAGAAAGTATTCGTGAAGGCTTTCATGGCTGGGATCTAATGGTTGTTGTGGGTTTTTCGGGCTCTTTGGCCCAGTGCTACTCCTGTCCTCTGAAGATGCCAGCCACAGAGACTGGCGAAATGTTAGGAAGAACAAACTTCAGAACATGGCCAAAGAGCCCAAAAAACCCACAACCACCACCCAGAAAGTGTTCTAACACTGTGGGATAGTATATAAGTCAAAACAACAATAATGTAAGAACGTGAAAAGAATCATGCTGGATCAGATCACAGCGGAAATTCATTCATTCATTCATTTAAAATATTTTAACCCACCTTTCTCCTTTAAAAGGATCCAAGATAGGTTACAACAATTAAAAGGCAGTATTTAAGTTTAGTAACAGTGTACAATACTAAAAGAATCAATTAATACAATATCAAAAAACACAGGTAAAGATAAAGGTTCCTTGACATTTAGTCCAGTCGTGTCCTACTCTAGGGTGCGGTGCTCATCCTCGTCTCCAAGCCATAGAGCCAGTGTTTCTCTGTATACAGTTTCCGTGGTCATGTGGCCAGCGTGGCTAGACTCAGAACGGCATTACCTTCCCACCAAGGTGGTACCTATTTATCTACTTGCATTTTTACATGCTTTTGAACTGCTAGGTTGGCAGGAGCTGGGACAAGCGACGAGGGCTCACTCTGTCACATGGATTCGATCTTACAACGGCTGTTCTTCTGACCTTGCAGCACAGAGGCTTCTGCAGTTTAACCCACAGCGTCACCACATCCATTACCAAAAAAACATAAGAAACACCAAAACACATTTAATGCAGTAAGGTACAACAATCCATTTTAGAAAAACCCACTCAGAGAAGAGAAAGGTCTTTGCCTACTTGTGGAAGGACAATAAACATTGGGCCAGTCTATAGCTTCCTGTGGGAGGGAGTTCTAGAGTGTGGGAGCAGCAAGAGAGAAGGCTCTCTTCCGTGTTCCCACTGAACGCACACATGAAGGCGGGACTAAGAGGAAGATCCTCATGATCTTAACACTTGAGCAGCTTCATAAAGGGAAATGGGTCCAAGGTCCATATTGAATAGTGATACTTTAACTTGTTTGAATAGGAATTCTTGTATATTTTTGTGAGTATTTTTAAAGATATATTTGCATGCACTTTTCAAATATACTGGCATTGTTAGTCATGCACACTTTAGAGATGGTTTGATTTGCATTTTGTCTCTCCAAAACATATAGCGATCCTGGCAAGTGTACATATTTCTGAGGCAAAATGAGTTCTATTTCATTCCCATTTCAGGAGGCATGTACAGCTTTCGCATTATAAAAACTGCATGTTAAAAAGATCTCAAAGATGCTCTCTCCATTTCAAATCCAGTATTCTGTAGCACAGAGTGGGCATGAATCTTCCTTCCTCAGTTCTGTCCTATCCCCAAATCAGTTTCCCCTAAACATGCAAAGGAACACAGAGACAATTTTAGGTTTCAGGGATATATATATGTGTTTTTGGAGTAAGGAAAGAAGCAGTTGTACCTCCCATGCTGCACCCACAGTAGGAATTGCTCCTTGCGCATGACTGAAAGTAATTTATTTTCAAATCTGGCATGTAGCTATATTCTGGGAAATAAGTAAAATGTGTGTTGGCCCTTAGAGAGAACACAGACGTCCTGTCTGAACAATGGAAAAATCAGTAGAAAGGGTTAACAGGTTTAATTAACTGTTAGTAAGTTCAGCTGTCTGTCTCAAAGAACTCACTGTTAACCTTTTGTTGCTGATTTCTCCAGTTCTGCAAATGTGACAGCTCAGAATTCTCTACACATAGCAGTGGAACCTGCAAAGACCTGATAAACTTGAAGGAACCCATAATGGAAAAGCACAGTGCTGTAATGGCCCCTCATAATGCCTGCGTCACTGGTGGCATGAGCCATCTGATGTTGGTTTATGACAGATCATGTATTGATCCACACTGCCTATATTCAGGCAACACTGTGCTGCCCGCTGTGTAGCTAAGCACTTTATTTCAGCAAGATCAAAGTCCAAATCTTCAAATATCAGAACTTTTGTTTTCCAAAAGCAGCTCTCCTGAACATTTATAGATCATAAAGCCAGTTAAAAATAGAACAAGCATTAAGTGCCTTGCCTTTGGGGCAGATGAGCAACAGAACATTGAAGTGTCTTTTATAGCATTATACTACGTATCTGTGGTTGAAACACCAAATGAATCCTTGTTCAGTGGCCTGTCCTGTTAAAATATGTTATCTCAATCATAGAGTAAGATCTGAAACCTTTATTCGATATAAAACACATGGGGTGAGGGATGTTGAATGACTATTGAAAAATTCCTCACATGAAAAGGCAGGCTAAAACCAGACAGTAGACTTAATTGCCAGTTTTAAGACATTTTGAAATGCACAAATACAAGCAGAAATATCTGAATTCTAACCATCTTTATGCAAATTTGTCTCTAACACAGGACCAAATTATTATAAAATACATAGCTTACAGCCATTTTGAAAAAAGGCTTGAAGAGAAATTCAAATCGTCCTCATCTGAATCCTGAGGTAAATCCAAAGGCTACCATATTCATAGCTACAACATAAGCTTTGCTCATGTATCATTACCTTGAAGTATCACCATGTTTTTGACACCCTATATTCTACATCTTTTCACCATTTTCAAATCTGGTAGAGCTTCAAAAGCAGGTTGTGATGTAGGTTAGAAACTATTGTGAAGAAAATATAAAAGTTAAAAATGTTACTGCATATACTGAAAGCCTTATGAGTCCATTTGCTACATTTGTTTGTATTTAATGTTATGAAAGTTAGGAAGCCGCTGACATTTTTGTAACAGGGTGATTCAGTTCACATATCTTAAAACAAGTATGACATATATATCATGGCATTATCATCCTTTTAGTTATTTGAGGAAATGCTAAAGGAGAAATAATAACTAAATATTCATATAATTGCCTCTGAAGTTAACCTAAGTATCAATTTCATGCATAAAAATATAGATAAATCATAAGCAATATTCAGTAGCTTTTTTTGGCTTCTTACCATAATTTTTTAAGCATTCACAAAGGCCTTTTCATTTTACATTTGAGAAATCTTCTCTCAATTCCATTTCCTCATCTAATTACAATCCCCCCTTTTTTGTGTGTGAAAAGCATCCCCGTGTTTCTAATCATCTCTCTAGTTATAATCTTCAAAATTGTCTCCCATCCCATTTTCAATTTGGCACAATCCAGTCTTCTGAGCTCCATGTTGTTAACAACAACCTTTTATTTTCTGCCAACCTCTCCATTCTCCTCCCCCCCCCCCAAAAAAATTGTCTTGCTTTAATGGTGGTGCTCTAGTAGTGTTCTGGTGATAATTCAGGCTAGTTAGGTGGCTTTTACAGGATCCCCAAAGACTACAAATGACCTGTTCCCCACATCAATGTACAAATCTAGAAGCAAGAGAGGGAGGGCTACCTGAAAGAAGTCCCCATTGGCATGGACAGTAGTAAGGGATTATGGGAATTGAAGTCCAAAACAATTGGACGGCCAGAGGTTTCCCAAGTAGATGGACCAATATCTGACTCAGTATAAAGTTAGTTTTTACAACATTTAATGGCCCAATAATTGTTTTAAAATTGTCCTGACTCTCAATTGCAAAATTACCTCAGGCAGCTAATAGTAAAACACATCATCAATTCACAATATAATGGCTAGAGTTTTATTGAGATTTTACTTCGGAGTAAGTGAAACCATACAAATCTAGGTGCATAATCAGCACCATGTTAATGAGCTACAATTCACTGCTTTTGCTTCCACTGTTTCACTTACTCAGAATCCTAAAAGAATCCTGGTTGTTAACTTTGAAAGCACAAAACCTAAGGGAAGTCTCTATCTCTCTCTCAATATGTGGAGAATGTCCACAGAGAAAAGGGCCTTCTCAATATTGGCCACCAGCTTCCACATTCTCTCACCCAAGAGGATGGTTTTATGTCCTCATTCTTATATATATATATATATATTTCTATATTTCTATCACATTTCTAAAAGTCTGCTTTAGTAGTAAAAAAAAAGACCATGAAAGAAATGAAACATAAAACCACTCTCTTGGGTGAGGGAATGTGGAAGCTGAAGGCCAATACTGTACTAATAAGGCCCTTTCCTCTGTGGACATCCTCCATGATACCTAGAGTAATGAATGGAGCCTCCATCACCCAGGTACTAGTGACCAGACAGAACCATATTGGAGGGAGCAGTTTTTCACATATCCTAGGTCATTTAAGACTGTGAAAGAAAATACTGGCTCTGTTAATTGGGATTGCAAAGAAACTGGAAACCACTAGAATTGATGAATCCATGGGGTCACAAAGAGTCAGACATGACTAAACGACTAAACAACAACAAGAATTGACAAGGTATGGAACAATGTGTTCCACCTTATGGTACTTTTCCAGTCAAGCCTGTTGCAATTGTGTTTTGACTCAAGGGAAAAAAGAGAAGAAAAAGTAGCAAGACAGTCAAGGGGTTTTCTAATTACGTGTGTGCGCGTGTGTTTCAGCATGTATTACAACTGGGGGGGGGGGCAGAAAATCTTATGATCCCTCTAAAACTAATAGATCCATTTTGGTGTCTTTGTGGTCTACAATACGTTATCTCAGACAAATGGAGTAAAATATGTAAACAAACATACATTTTTTTAAAAAGCAACCTGTGGCAAACTGTTGTACAGTTTGTGTCTGAGGAAGCAGACTGTAATCCACAAAATCCCATGCTGAAATAAACATGTTAGTCTTAATGTGCATAACATTTTCATTTCTTTTTCTCATTTTATTTCATTTGCCTTTTTTAATATTGAATTAAAGGGTAGCCGTGTGGTTCAAACAAAATAAAATCCAAAATCAAAACTTATAGACTACTAAGAAATCATCATACAATACACAAGTTTTTGTGGATTAAAACACCACTTTGTAACAAAGTGAAGAACTTAAACTGCAAATGTTCATGGCAAGATGGATTTCTCCAAGCACTTCTCCCTTAGATGTAAGTCAGGAGTCAGGCTGCTGTTTTATGGTTGCAGTTCTCTATCTGAAAATTTAATGATAATTTAGAGAACTCACTAGATTTAGCCAACTGGGGTCAGGTCAAAGCCAAAATGTTATTGCCTCATGGTTGCAGTCCTGCTCTGCTGATGTTGAAAGTCCATGTGTCTTCTTGTTGGTACAGGCTGGGGGGGGGGCACAGCTATTTCTTGGTATCCTCATAATTCCATTGAAGCATTTTGATCTTTGTTTGTGTGTTTTTTTTAAAAAAAGTAGTTGGCAATACATATAGGACTATGCTGTGAATATAATATATGGAGCACTTCTATTCTTCTGGATGAGTCTCCAGTTTATTTGTCCAACTCTAATAATACTGTATTAAGTAGTAATTAAAGTTTTTTATTGCCCTGCTGGATTCCTCCCCCACCAAAAGATAGAGCTGGGCTCCAGATGACTCTGTGCCCCCAATTTCTGTATAGTGTCTCAGCAATTTTATATAAAATTTAAATAACATGGGCATAATTTTGCACCCTCATGAAAACTAGATGTTAGTTCAGCAGCCTCAGCACCACCTTCACAGACCTATCTCTAGTTATGACACAACCCACTAAAAACTATTATTCCCCCTTCCAAAAAAAACCCCAAAAAAGCCCAGCCCAAACCCAGCCAGATGGTCCAGAAAGGTACCCTGGTTCATGCTATCAAAATTGCAAAGAGCAAAAAAGAAAAACAAATGAACAAATCTGCAATAGCATAAAGCATATACAACCATGCATTACAAATGGCAGGTAAAATAATTTTTCAACTCTTCCCCCAGTCCACAAAATGCAGTAATATTATTTTCTGTTATATATGTTCTACTATTTTCTCTAAGCTTATACATTTTACAGAGTAAATGTGGAAGCTAAGCTGTCTCTAGAGATTCCCCATAAATGCTACCTCTCTCTCTGCAAGGTTCCCAACCTTCCAAAAGTTGCAGAAAAAGCTGTGTGTGCAGATTATTAATACAGTTCACCCTGAAATCATGTATACTAAAACAACAGTAGCTAACAAGGTAGCTTTCAGTTATGACCCTGCTGTTTCTCAAGGTCAATGTTCTGCCAATTTCTGTCTCTAGATTTCAGCACAGACCATCTCAGTCTCCCAATGACCATCATTTCTCAACAAAACCACCTGCAGTGATCTTCCCAAATACGTGTTACCGCAAGCAAAGCAATCCACACTACAAAACGCACAATAACAGTGGGAGAAAATATTTGGCACAACCTGTGGGTTGCTTCATAGGGTACAAAACTTGGAATCGGCTTTCTCTGCCATTTTTGAAAATAGAAAAATGATGATCTCATTATGCTGTTATGCACAGTACGTTTCCATTCCATTCATTATATCCATCTATTTGATTGTGACAGTGTGGTGTAGTGTATAGCAGACGCAGCGATGCTAGCAACAGTAGTCCCAAAAAATAAAAAAAGGAAAAAAACACCATTGTTTCCAAGCTTTGATTTCTATTATAGGCACCCAGCAGTAGAGTTCATTTTACAACAATAGGTGTAGGAGGGGAAATACTGCTGGATCGACATGGATGGATTCGCAGTGTAACTCCTGGCAACTCCAATGCCACCTTGTGTAAGTAAAGTTACAGCAAATCAAACAAAATAAAAGGAGACAAAAAGTTAGAGAGCAGTTTCACATGTTTATGTGTATTACCGTAGCAGCAAACCTTTTTGGCCTTGCATGCCCAAACTGGGGGGGGGGGGGGACAGCAGGTGGTGGAACCGGAGGTGGTGGCGGAAGGAGGAATCCTGGGCACGGAGGTGCCTCGAGACCCCACTCCAGATCCGCCACCAGCACCAGCTGCTCTGAATCTGCCTGTTGAAGCACCAGCACCATCATGGCAGCCACCTTCGCACATTTGGCTGCACGGGGGGGGGAGTAGCGATCTGGTGACTCATGGCTCGCATGCCTGCAGAAAGTGTGCCATAGGTTCGCCATTACTGGTATATAGGCATATACATGCACACACACTGGGGAGAAGGAGAGAGAGATCTCCCAACCCACTTGACATTTTGTAAACACACTATCTGGTTTTCTTCTCCTGCCCAGATTGCTGAATTTGTCTCTGGCAGGAATGCGCAGAAATGCCTAATTCATTTCATGCACAAATAAGAGGTGCATAGGTTGAGACTGATCCTTCCTGTGCCCCTTCAGTGACATTCCAACCCAATTGCTTTCCTGCTTCATGACAGTACTTGTATATTTCTGGTTCTCCATGAAGATTCAACTCTTGGGAATGGGGAAACACAGATTTGCAGCCAGATCATAGACTGAATGATACAGGCATGATAGAAGAGCACCAGCAGAAGTCTGCAGATATCTGAGCACTGGCTGATATCCTGTTGCTTAGCATAGTAAGTCATACCTAGAATAGACCCTCTGAAACAGTGGGGATTTGATAAGTCAACTCCTTCATATGTTCCATCGATTCAATGGGCCTACTCTAGTTGCTGCTTACTACACAAAGCAACAGGATTTCAGCCACTGTTTTATTTTTATTTTTCCCATTTTCTCCAGAACCTACCACCACCATCATAAACATCCCAGTCAGCTTTCAAAGGAAGCCATCAGAAGGGGAAGGAGGAAGGGAAATTAAAAAGGCAATAGGTGTTGTTTTCTTTGATTCCTTCTTTGAAAAAAGTCTCCTATCCTTAATTTTCTGTCCTTTCTCAGACCCCACATATTTCCTCTTCCCGCAGTCTAAAATAAGTGGTGCTAGAGCCCCATCTTAGTGTTTTAATTGATGACCTCTCAGAAAGAAAGGCAAAGAAAGTTTGTTTCCGAAGTAAAGAGCATATTCTCTTTCACCTCCCTTCATTTTTCTCCGTATTTCTTCATTTTCAATCATGATGTGTAAAATGCTGCATTTTACATGAGGGATCCCTGGGGGTGTTGCTATGCCCTGTGGGCAACTAGCAAGTCTTTTGCCTCAAAATAACTTAGACTGCACTGCCTTGGACCATTATAATAACCTTCTTCCCCTACATAGCAGTGTTGTTTTCTCTTTGCATGTAGGAATGAAAAACACCCCAATAAAAAAAAAGGGCAGCTAAATAAGTGAACCTGTTTTTATAAAGCAATTCTCATAGCACTCCTTTCTATCTGCTTTCTAAAGTACTCTATGTCACTTGATAGCTGGCACACTTCAGCAGCTCAGAGCATGGTTGGTTATTGTTGTTGTTGCCTTTGAAAGCCATAGGAACCTGCAAGAGGCCCTGTCTCCCAGAGCGCAAGCACAAAAGACAGACGTGCTTTATATTTGCTTACATAAAAGGCAAACTACAGGGATTAATTGCTTCAGACAGCTAAACAAATATGTATCTTTCCATAATAGTATGCAGGATTATCTGTCACTGTTGCAGCCTCTAAATATGAGCAAGCACAGCTAATATTTGATTCTTATCGTTTGGTGTACTTCAGAGTCCCAGTGGCTTCCAGCCCTTTCAAGGGTTGTTGGTATGTTCTTTGCCTGGCACCTGATGAATTCAACTGGTTTTCACAATGTCTTCAGGGCTGGGATAGCCCATGTTCAAGCAATGGGAGTGCATCTCCTTTAAATGTTAGAGAAGGCATCATTCCAGGTTGGGCCTCTCCTTCAGGTACTGTCATTCTATTGAAGTTCAGATCCACATCTACTAGAATATGAAGATACTCCAAACCTGTGATGATAGCTTCAAGGTGACTGCTTGGTTCCTGCTGTCCTAAGTATTTACAATGGTGGAAGGTATAAAAGTTCTCGGGAGAAGAAACCCAAGGAGCTGAAATTTGAGGATTTCACCATGGTGATGAGACAGTTACATTATAGGTAAAGGTAAAGGTTCCCCTTGACAATTTGTCCAGTTATGTCTGACTCTAGGGCACGGTGCTCATCCCTGTTTCCAAGCCATAGAGCCAGCGTTTGTCCGTAGACAATCTTCCGTGGTCACGTGGCCAGCACGACTAGACACAAAATGCTGTTACCTTCCCACTGAGGTTGTACCTATTTATCTACTTGCAAACTGCTAGGTTGGCAGGAGCTGGGACAAGCGACGGGAGCTCACTCCATTGCGTGGATTCGATCTTACGACTGTAGGTCTTCTGACCTTGCAGCACAGAGGCTTCTGCGATTTAACCCGCAATTACATTATATTTCCCCTTAAAATCAGTTGAAATGATAAATTATATGAATCACTGCCTGTGGTCAGTAGTTAAATTAAGGATGGATTGTCGATGATGATTATGCCAGTTGACCTAGAAGTTAATGAGTATATATACATAGGATGGACTCGTATGAATATATGCTGCTTTCAGCAACTAATGGCTGAAAGCCTATTGTGTAATTTATGCCATCATAAAGGAGATGATGTCACAGGCACCAGCAGATTGCTGGTAATTGAAGGCGTTTTTTGCTTTGATCCCATGACTAGCATGACTTATTCACAATCAGCCTCAGTATATGTGAGCCATGTAAGCAGTGGGATTGAAGCACACATTCTTTAATTAGTGTGATGTGCCGCTGCTAATTACATCATCTAGCAGGGGGAGATTGCTGGTAATTAAAAGAGTTTCTGCTTCCATCCTGTAGTTTGCACAGCTTGCATGGGATGACAGTGATTGTACGTGAGTCATTCAAGCCCCAAGATTGATGCAGGAACTCTTTAATTACTAACAGTTCTTCCCTTGCTAGTGACATCGTCTCCTTTATGCTGGTATAATTTACCCAACAGGATTTTCACTGGAACATAAACATATAGTATTATGAGATGAAGATGTAGCAACATGTTGCATCCCCACTAGCAAAATGTAGTGCCAAGCAGAAATATAGTCTGTTTAGAAGGCAAGCATTAACGTGGCTGTGATAGTTTGCTTCCAAAATTCAGTGGCAAACTCCTAGAAGCCATTTAAACTTAAATGCAAAGTTTTGCTGCTTCCACTATACTTCAGCAGCCTGTTTTGCTTCTGAAATATCTTGGTATAGTTATCAGAGTCGACTTGGAGGTCTCAAAAACAGGCTTGGTAGCCATATAGGGGCCACCATTATTCCCACCCTTATTTAAAATAGTATATGACATAAGAATTAGACACCTTGGCTAACTCTGTGAAGAGCCCCTTATATGACAAACTGCATTGGATCAGGCCAAAGACCTAACTAATACAGCATCCTGGTTCCATATGTTTATGTGAATGCAGCACTCCCATCATGCTCCCTAGCAGTTCATGTCCACACTCATTCTGATGTTGAACGTAATATGTAACCTTCATAGCCTTATTCTCCTCTGATTGTGGATAACTATGCCATGTATTTCTAGAAAGATACTGTATTGATCCAATTGTACTGATGCATAGAGGTAGAACTGCTGGATACCGAGCGATTTAGGTATCTGGCTGCAAAGGCAGAGGTTGAGAGTTTGATTCCCCACTGTGCCTCCTTGACAGGAACTGGATTTGATGATCCATAGGGTCCCTTCCAGCTGTTTACTTCTAAGATAATGATTTTGTTACTTCTTAAAGTGCCATAGAATTTTTCCTCCCTCGCCCTGCCCTTTTTTAGCAACAGACGAATACAGCTACTTCTCTGGTAATTAATAATTAAGCAGCATGAGTTCTCCTTGGAAGTAGACTGCAAGGAAGGTAGTCCAGAGCAGTGAATCATACAGAAATGCAGTTGATAATTAGAAATAGTGGAAGCTATCTTGTCTTAAGCCGGTCTGCCTAACACAATATTGTCCGCACAATCTGATGGGTTCAGATCTTTCTTACTCCTAGCTGGAAGAGTCCTCAGCTGAACCTGTGTGAGCTAAGACCCTTCCCCTTCCTTTTCTCCCGATAAGTACTTAGACTTACAAGAGCCTTTCATTATCTCATTTCACTGATTGTGCCACCTTAGTTAATTGATTTTAAAATTTTATATCCTGCCTTATCTAAAAAGATGTCAGGTCAGGGTACAGACATCAAAACAGCTAAAACCAGTTTAAAATAACCGGCAGTTCTCTCAAAGCTTGGACATCACTGATCTGGGAAATAGAAATCCATGTGCCAAGGAAACACTCAGAAGTGGAAGTTGCTTCGTTCCTTCCTCTTGTTTCAGCAGAAATGTCAGCTCTACATGCCAAGAGTACTCTCAGATGCTGCATTTGCTGTGTCAGGTTTATCAGCTGCTCTTTCTACTGTAATATTCATTTTATTTAATGTAGATGTGAACATTCCACAATGCCAGTCTTTCTTTGGCATCCTGCACCAAATAATAACATGGAATTCAAGTCATTATAATACCAAAGCCATCAGATAAAAACACAGAAACCAGCAAAGAATTTCTTCTTGCAGAACAAAAAAAAATCATTCATGCTGTCTTAAAATGGGAAGAAGAAGGAGCATGAATTACACAGGGAAAGAATTACACAGCTATGGAGGCACCATCAAAAAGGTTATGCCCTGGAATCATTTAGATGCCCTGCCACATATGGAAAAAATTAATTAAGCCAGTGTCCATTACCCCCCCCCCATATCAGCACATTTTACATGTATATAGCTATACACACAAGTGATCACTCACATCCTGAGTGATCTATATGTTCACATCCATATGACTGGTGGAGACATGGTCACAATATGTGCCCATGGCGGATGGGTTAGGCCCCACAGTTCTTTGTACATAATCTGGTGATGCCCACCAGTCTTCCTGTTGGTGGGCCAAAGGAGTCTCCACTAGAAACAGATAGAAAGAAAGAAAGAAAGAAAGAAAGAAAGAAAGAAAGAAAGAAAGAAAGAAAGAAAGAAAGAAAGAAAGAAAGAAAGAAAGAAAGAAAGAAAGAAAGAAAGAAAGAAAGAAAGAAAGAAAGAAAGAAAGAAAGAAAGAAAGAAAGAAAGAAAGAAAGAAAGAAAGAAAGAAAGAAAGAAAGAAAGAAAGAAAG
Source organism: Pogona vitticeps (assembly GCF_051106095.1). Classification (NCBI taxonomy): domain Eukaryota; kingdom Metazoa; phylum Chordata; class Lepidosauria; order Squamata; family Agamidae; genus Pogona; species Pogona vitticeps. The sequence goes on along the minus strand of NC_135783.1, from coordinate 71,080,974 downwards.
AAAGAAAGAAAGAAAGAAAGAAAGAAAGAAAGAAAGAAAGAAAGAAAGAAAGAAAGAAAGAAAGAAAGAATAGTAATCAATGCTACAACCTGGTAAATGGTTGCCTAGGGCATTTATGTTTGCCAGTAATAATTTCAAAATAAGCAAAGATATGTATTTTAAAAATCATTGAATCAACAACATATTTGGCAATGCTCAATGATATATTCTTTTTAAATATTGAATATTGTTAGCAACATGGCATGGGCTGAGTTAAAATACTAAATGGGGATATTTTGGGCACCTTTCCCATCAACAAATTGTGCAGCCAAGTGCAATGAACATGGTCAAATGGAGCAATAGTTAAACAATATGAAACAGGCTGCCCACAGAATGTTTCCAGCTAGTCATGATTAGAGAGCAGGAAGGTTTTAATGATATATATTTGCCATTTGAGGGTATGTCTTCTTACCATAATCACCACATCTGGTATGCCATGCCCAGGTCCGGGCAACTGACACTGAATTTACCTCTTTTATAGTGTTAGAGACTAAAATAGTATTGCTGAACTTTAAAATGAAAGAGTGTAAATAGATAAATAAGTACACGAACAATCAGACAAACGATAGCTGAAGAACTCTTTTCCCATCCAAGCAATTTACCCTTTGCAAACATGGCACTGGGGGTGATTAGATAGCACGGAGCAGTTCATAGGAGAAAGATGCTATGCTGTGACAAACATTTGCACAGAAAGCGAAGGAGAGAAAAACTGCCATTTCCATGTACAGTATCTGTGGATTCTGTCATACTGGATATTTTAACAGAAGATCTCCCTGACCTTGCTTATCTTGAAGTACCTCACATAGGCTGAGGGAAGCATAGAATATAATGTGATTTTCCCCCATTATTTGCTCTTAGAAAAGTATAATTGATGTCTATGTGAATGATTAGAATCGTTAGATGATTTTATCAGTAACTCCATATCAAATAACAAAGAATCCATGTTTATTATTTATATTATGCTGCCAAAGTTCATGGCAATTTACAACATAATTTTATTTATTTCTTTTGCAAACACACATTCTCTGCTGTATCTCCAAGAAGATCAAGGTGGATTACAGAAAGGTCAATAACTTAACAAGTGAAAATGTCTTTTCAATTTATACCATAAGCACTAAGCATTAGAACATGGAAACGGTGGAAGAAAACAATAACACAACAGCAATCAAACTATTCCAAATGTTCAAAAGAAAGAGGGAAGTGAATTTATAAATGCTTTCCTAAAAATAACTGTTTTTACCACCTTTTGAAGGGTAATGATCTAAAAAGTGAGACAGGCCTTCTTGAACCTGATTGTCCAAAAGTGTCTCTCATATGATCAGGAATGCAAAGGAAAAAGTAAAGAGCAATACTCAGAAAAGTTTGGTCTGCCTCACACCCCACCCCATGCAGTCTGACTGGAAATTAATTCTGGTGAGAAAAGAGGGCTGCAGAGTAGGAACAAAAATAATAGTGTATGGCTATCGTGCTATACCCAAGCATACTAGGGGTTAATCCTGTAAAATATAGGCTGCCGCTACATGGCAGGAAAAATGTGAACTGATCTTTTGTGAAGTCACATCATAGATGCTGGACTTCCTTGGGTGAATTTGCTGTAGTGGATCATGCAGATGTCAGGAGAGAGTGAAGGAAATTGCCAATCTAAATTTGTTAGCATCCTGTTAGGGTGGCTATTCTGCAGTCATCCAGATTTGCAGCAGGCACAGCAAGGATAGAACTACATTAACAAGCTGCAAACAGGGATTGGCTGCCAGTTTTCTTCCCTCTGTCAATTTCCTTCTCATTTACTTTTATTTTTATCTTCAAGAATTTGGGGGGGGGGGGAATAAACAATTTGGAGACAAAAGGGTTGACCAGTTGAGGAGAACTGACACCTGCATTTATGGCTCTTTGCTTCCTACCTACCTACCTTAAACTAGAAAGCTGAGAGAGCCAGCTTGTGGACCCAGATAAAATTCCCTTGCTTGTGTGCCCCAATCTTTAAAATACACCATTGTCATCAATATGAGGAAGAGATCCCTGCACTTGGTGACCCGTCTGCCAGCCAATGCACCCAATACTACAATCTTCATGGGTAACAAGGATTGCCAACCAAAGCTGGGTATGCCCCTTGGTGTGTGACCACTAGGAGAATCCAACAATACCTGTTGGTGGTGGTGGGGCGCTATGACAGTTTTCCTGAGTCAGCCAGACCTTGTGAGCTTGAGGTTCCAGACAGCCAGTTCCTCTTGTGGTTGGCCAGATTTGAATATTTCCTGGCCAGGAAATCACACCAAGGGTCATGGGAACGTGGCAGCCTCCCTCCATATGGCCAGGCCTCAATGAGATGCAAACAGAGCCCCAAGCAAGAGAAATGGAGGGACCCAAGCCTCTGGTCAGCTCATGCAATCATACCGATGCAAATACATTCCATCTGAGAAAAGAAGAAGCCCCAGGAGCAGACTAGACAGGAAAAACTCTAGACTAATTCATATTGACTTTTATATCATGTAGACAATGGAAACTAACATTAATCTGACTGCTTCATTACTACAGCATTTCCTGCATTATTTGCTAATACAGTTGCACTCTCAGTGGGCCCTATTTCTGAATCTGAGGGGGACAGAACTGAATCATAAGATCAGAAGGGAGTGTTTACATTTATAATGTGCTACAGTAGTGAATATTTCCACATAAATTGCGAGTGTCTGAAAAAGAGAAAGAGAGAAAGAAAGTGCTCTGCACCACAAAATGTCTGCTGCGTCTGAACCATTCCAACGTTGGGGAGTGGGATGTACGAGGGCTGCAAACATTACCTCTTTTCTTTCCATTTTACAATTGTTCCTTGAGATAATTATTCATACTAGATCCTCTCCTCGTTTTGATTTCCTCCAGGTCTATGGGTACGTCCAACTTGCAGAAGTCTAGGATTCCGCACTGGTGTGCTGCTGCTCCACGGCACCCACACAAAGCCCACAACAGAACGTTGTTTTGGGAGTTCTGCTAGTGGACCTCCTCTTTCAAAGCCACTTAGGACCTTACTAGACAAGACATTGACTTTGCCTTGGGATGCAGTCCATCTTTAAGAGGAAAAGGCTGTTTATTTTTAACAAGAGCTAAAGTTTACTCCCATTAGCTTGCTTTTGTTTTGTAATGAGGAGACAGCACTGCTGTGTTTCTGTGCATAGTGTATCAGGCTTATAGAAGGAAGAATCATAAAACTGGGAGGGGATAATGTTGTTAATTTATGTGAACAGGGGTTTGTACACCTAAGAATTTGCTGGACTACATTTGTGATTCCCAAAGAAAGGCAGTGCCAAAGAATGCTCCAACTACCGTACAATTGCACTCATTTCGCACGCTAGCAAGGTTATGCTGAAAATCCTCCAAGGTAGGCTTCAGCAGTATGTGGACCGAGAACTCCCAGAAGTACAAGCTGGATTCCGAAGAGGCAGAGGAACTCGAGAACAAATTGCTAACTTGCGCTGGATTATGGAGAAAGCCAGAGAGTTCCAGAAAAATATCTACTTCTGCTTCATTGACTATGCGAAAGCCTTTGACTGTGTGGACCACAGCAAACTATGGCAAGTTCTTAAAGAAATGGGAGTGCCTGACCACTTTATCTGTCTCCTGAGAAACCTATATGTGGGACAGGAAGCAACAGTTAGAACGGGTCATGGAACAACTGAGTGGTTCAAAATTGGGAAAGGAGTACGGCAAGGCTGTATATTGTCCCCCAGCTTATTTAACTTATATGCAGAATACATCATGCGGAAGGCTGGACTGGAAGAAACCCAAGCCGGAATTAAGATTGCCGGAAGAAATATCAACAACCTCCGATATGCAGATGATACCACTCTGATGGCAGAAAGTGAGGAGGAATTAAAGAACCTTGTAATGAGAGTGAAAGAGGAGAGTGCAAAAAACGGTCTGAAACTCAACATCAAAAAAACTAAGATCATGGCCACTGGTCCCATCACCTCCTGGGAAATAGAAGGGGAAGATATGGAGGCAGTGTCAAATTTTATCTTCCTGGGCTCCATGATCACTGCAGATGGAGACAGCAGCCCTGAAATTAAAAGGCGCCTTCTTCTTGGGAGGAAAGCGATGACAAATCTGGACAGCATCTTGAAAAGCAGAGACATCACCTTGCCAACAAAAGTCCGAATAGTCAAAGCTATGGTTTTTCCTGTCGTGATGTATGGAAGTGAGAGCTGGACCATAAAGAAAGCAGACCGCCAAAGAATTGATGCCTTTGAATTGTGGTGCTGGAGGAGGCTCTTGAGAATCCCCTGGACTGCAAGGAGAACAAACTTATCAGTTCTAAAGGAAATCAACCCTGAGTGCTCACTGGAAGGACAGATCCTGAAGCTGAGGCTCCAGTACTTTGGCCATCTAATGAGAAGAAAAGACTCCCTGGAAAAGACCCTGATGTTAGGAAAGTGTGATGGCAAGAGGAGAAGGGGACGACCGAGGATGAGATGGCTGGACAGTGTCTGCGAAGCAACCAACATGAACCTGACACAACTCAGGGAGGCAGTAGAAGACAGGAGGGCCTGGCGTGCTCTGGTCCATGGGGTCACGAAGAGTCGGACACGACTAAACGACTAAACACACACACACATTTGTGATGTCAAGAAGGCTTTTCACATGCATGTTTCAGGTGCTCAGCAAGTCCTTGATTCATATGTGCCTCTTTACATATACTGTATGTTTATTTGCTAGTTTACTTTCTCCTGTTCAATAGAAGCTGATAGCTCCCAGTTTGAAATAAGGCAACATAGCTATGAACAAACTGAACCACAAATCAAAATATCAGCCATCTAAAACATGATAAAAGATGGAGGATTTCACTAAGAGCACACAGTTGAACAAAATAGTATTCACTGACAACAGTACAGATATTTATGGACTTTGTTGTTGTTATTTAGTCGTTAAGTTGTGTCCGACTCTTCGTGTCCCCACAGACCAGAGCACGCCAGGCCCTCCTGTCTTCCACTGCCTCCCGGAGCTGGGCCAAATTCATCTTGGTAGTTTCAATGACACTGTCCAACCATCTCATCCTCTGTCGTCCCCTTCTCCTCTTGCCCTCACACTTTCCCAACATCAGGGTCTTTTCCAGGGAGTCATCTCATGAGATGGCCAAAGTATTGGAGCCTCAGCTTCAGGATCTGTCCTTCCAGTGAGCACTCAGGGTTGATTTCCATCAAAATGTATAGGTTTGATATCTTTGTAGTCCAGAGGATTTATGGACTATAGTTATGAAAATTCTTCAGGTAGGATAATGAAATGCTGGATGGGGGGGTATTATGGAGGTTGTCCCCCAATAAGTTTCATTTAACCTCATCCAATCCTAAACATACCCCAAGACAGAAGTTCAAATTTCAGTGGCTTCCCCATGATTAGAAGCAGAATTTTTCTTTTAAAAAATCCCTGTCACAGTTTTATGCCAGTCACTTATTGGCAGAGCCCCATAGAATGTAGTTATGGGAGAGTGCGGCATATAATAACAGTATCTAACAGTTCTACTAAACAGAAAAAAAAAACCAATGGAAAGCTGAAGTGGCACATGATAAAAATTCAAACTGCGCATTCAGAATTTATTATTCACATTGTAAGCACTACCATATGCTTTACAAGCTGTAACTAGCACCCATGTGGTCCTATGGATAACAAGATCAAGAATTATAAGAGCAAACTTGATTAAAATAAGAAACACCACTAACCAAACGTCATAGATGAGACTTAATAACATATTTGTTATGAGAAGCAAAACAAACCAAGTGATGGCAAGGGCTTTATATATGAAAAAATTGGAATGAAACCATAAACTCATTTTTAATTCTGTACTCAAAGTTGCTAAAACTTTGCCTTCTCTTCTCCTCCTCTGGCAAGTGTTGTCTTTGTTCATTTGGACAGGAATTTTGAAGTGGAATAACATCATGAACATTAGAGGTGAGATGAATTCACACCTTCCTGTGAAATAATTCTAAAATTCTTTGTACTATATTGAATGTTGGAGTGCAGATATTGTTGGTGTGAACTGGATTTGTCTTTGAACCTGCCCCTTTCTTTCCAATTATTGCTTCTCACTTAGTTTCATTTTACATGGTGACATCAGAAAGCCAGTTCTCAGCAAGGGCAGCACCTGTCTCCCACATTATTAATGATCTGAAACCTCAGCATATTTGCATTGCCACCCAAAATATGACTTAAAATAGGGGTTTGCAAGTAACAAAAAATTTAGAGAAGGTTTATTCTAGTCTATTCCTTAATTATTCCCTGTTTCTATTTACCCCACAATCCATTCATCCAGCATTCTGGTTTAGTCGAGAAGAATTTCTGCCTTTAATTCCAGAACTGTTTCCAGTGCATTTGTTCAGTTCATGTGGATTTCTTTGTCTTCTGTGTTATCGATATGCATGTATACATTTGATACAATAGTATGTGCTTCCTGATTTCTTCTCCCAGTTTTCTAACAACACACACAAGTGTCTATGTTTATCTGTAAAACAGTGCACAAAAATAAACACATCTTGATAGAGTCAAATCGGTTAACATTAAGATGTTTAGAAATTATTTTTATACATTACTTGTTTCTTTGTTTCTATTATAATAAATGCATATATTGTTATTGTTTTAAAATTGCTTTATTGTGTGAATACCCCCAAGAACCTGTTATAGTGTCCAATAAATAAATAAATAAATAAATAAATAAATAAATAAATAAATAAATAAATAAATTGGGGGGGTTGCTTAGCATTTTATCATTATGCATATGTTAGTTTCTCATGAAGAAGTAAAAAAGATTAATTTTAAACCAGACAGACTGGATGTCTAAGACTGTACCCCCTGGCTGGCCAAGCAGGGAACTAAGATATTTCACATAACTAGTTAGTGGGTACCCAGTGTGATGCAGTGGAGAGACTGCTTATAAATTAGTCATTCAGATTTTTACAAAAGCAATGAAATATCACTATATCAGATTACTGTTGAGGAAACAGGAAAGTAAAGATATACCTTTTTAAAAACTGTAACTATAATTACAACTGAGTATTTTTGGAGGAATCTTGAACTACAACTTCATTTTACCATAGTTACTTTTTAAAAGTAATTTTCCACTGCTATGCTGGTTAGTGCTGGAAACCGTCTGCCTCATCTCATTTGATCATTCTCTACATTGGATGTGTGAGAGACCAGCGGGATGTAAGAAGGAGTTGGGCACCCAGGCCTTAAACCTACCATGTGCAGGAAAATAAAACTTTCTCTTCCTCCTCCTCCTCCTCCTCCTCCTCCTCCTCCTCCAGCGCTGTTCTCTCTGGGTTTTTTGTCCCCTCATGAAGTAACAGAGAAGCAATGTCCTGACTGAAACCTGGCTAGCCTAACCTCCACCTGCTGCCAAAGGGATCCAAGCCCTTAGAAATAGGTTTACTTCTTCATAGAGAACTAGGCCTCAAGAAGCAAATGAACATTCTCTTACAGATACTTTCCCCCTCTTCTTTTTTTCCCCCATGAGTTTTTGAATCCTTGTTCACCAAGAATGTATAATTCTCACCAAAAAGGAATTAACTGTTGCTTTAGAAGTGCGGCTATTTCTATGCAGAATACCCCCTGCTTGCCTAGGTGGATGAATGTTTAATAGAAAAGGTGAAGTTTGACACCATTTTCATTATAGCTTTTGCAACTCACCTTAAAAGTGGTGGATTTTGAAAGGGTCCTCTGCACCAAAGTAGGGACAAACCTTTTAATTTCCATGGGATGCTTCACACGCAGGGCTGGATAGCTGATGATGGCCGGAACTAGGCCTTAGAAGAAGAAAAGAATGAAGGCAGGGGGGAATGAAAGGTTTTTGTACCATTATTAAATACCGTAAAGGATAAAGGCAGAACAAGTCATACAGGAACAACTTATCTTGAGTTGAGAGACAAGCGAATATATACTTCTTTGAGAGGGTAAAAAGCCAACATCATTTCAAGGAGACCTCGTCCTCTTTGATGTAATGCAAGTAGCAGAGACGTTACATGCTTCCCCCACCCACCAAATGTAGATAATATTAAGAAATGAAACTGGTCTTTCTCGCAGGACAGGACCTGAGCACTGTATAACTGTATGTTATGCTAAATAACTGTACGTTTCAAGTTTTTAATAAACTAAGATTGGACATGTAAAGAAAGCACATGATGAGTACAGGATTAATGAGTCAATTGACTATTGGTTTATGGTGGTATACCAAGACCCCAGCTGTTGAAGTGACATATCAACCCAGAACCAAGGAGAAAATATGGATGTTTGGTGGGCAGGCAGGTCACAAAGTTTTTTCAGGCTCTGCACTACCATCAAGCCACAATGAAGTTTTTTCCTGGCCGGGAGCTGCTGCAAGGATATATGCAACCAGAAATTTCACAAATCATGATAGCAGTGCTTCACTCCCTGCCTTACTCCAAATGGTATGAGGGTTCGAAGCACTTGCATCCACTGTCTCTTCTGTTCCAGTCTTCTCTCTTTCATTCTGAGTTTTTGTAGTGCGTGCTGCAAGTTCCACAAACCTACAAGTGTGCATTGAGTGAGTTAACCTGGCACCATCTGGGAATGAAAGGAGATAGGTAGCTTTTAAGGCACTTCAGTCGAGGTTCCTCCTCCAGGATTGTTCAGATCGAGATTTGCCTCCTTGCCCAGAGAAGCTGTGAGAGTGGCACTCAGGAAGACAGAATGTTGTGTTGTGTCTCTTTCCTCAGACATGAGAGTTTCATCAAGCTTGCTTGTGGATTGAGGAGGAGCTCTAGTCATCTGGAAAGAAATAGAGGAGGAAATGCCTGGGAAAGAATCTTAGGTGGAGAAAAGGAGAGGAGTGAAAATCAGTGCCTAGAGGAGGAGGAGGCGGGAAATACAGAGGAGGAGGGAAAAGCTGAGAAAAGAGGTAAAGAATTCGAGAGAGATGGAATTGATGAACATCTGAAAAGACATAGCAGTAGAGCAGGTGACTGAACTCAACTTCATGGATGTAGGAGTATTGGAGGAAAGTAAACCAGTAGAAAAGTGGGAGGAGGTAGTTAAGAAGGATCTGTGGACCACAGAACCTGTCTTATTTGGAATCCCCAAGATAGAGGCTGAAAGGATAATGTCAGTCCAACCCCCTCATAAGCTCTCTTGCTGGGGAGAATGGGAGGTAACAGAGAGAAGACACCAGGTCCAGGAAGCTAGTTTCTGGAAGAAGAGTGGAGGAGTAGCAAACCCTGGCCCAAGACACAGGTGTGGGATTGCCAAACCAGAGGACCTGGTGTTGAATCTCACTAAGATTAAGAAGACACCACAGGTCAAAGTGACCAGAGAGTTACAAGAAGGACATTAAGTTGATGGATAGTTGATGTTATCAGTTGATAATCATGAAAGTTTAAAGAATTGTTTAATAAAACCTGTCGTTTCACATACTACTGACTCACATACTACTACCTTCATCATGGAGGTGAATATGGGTAATGGAGGCATCATGAATATGGCAGAGGACAGAATCACAGAAGTATAAAATTTCCCTGAGACTTCAACCAGAGCTCTGAGGCCTAGACACCCTATTCACCTGCTCTGCTCCCAGTTATTTATATTGCTTATTCTATTCCATCCACTCTCCCAGCTACAAATATGATGGAGGGAACTTTCCCTGGGTGCAAGTGTCTTCTGCTCCTTTTGAATATATTCATGGAAAAGCTAGACTCTCTATGTAGTTTTGGATCTGGCCTCACTCACTGTGCAATCCCACTGTTGAAATGTAGACATCCTCGAATAGGTTTCAACCACAGTAGTGCAGACCTGTGCAATTAAAAAGATTCCTTCCTGCTTGAGCTAATGGAAAGACTATTGTGAGCTTTTGCAATCTTGCATTCTGCCTTTACTAGGTTTGGCTGGGAGGGACCTTTCTGGGCCAGGGTCACTGTCAATCTATCCAGCACTAACCAATTATTCTTTCTGTGTCTCTAAATTCAAAGATAGTCCTGCCTCTCTGCTTTTGTGCTCTTTCCCTCTCTATTGCCTGTTGGAAGCAGTCACTGAGACTGTTGAAGTCTATTTACTGTTTACTGCAAGAACTCGTGTTTATAGGTTTGCTGTTTGATCTGTTCAACTGTAAGTGCATAGGTCTGCTGTTTGATATGTTCAACCTTTTATTCTTTCTCCTACTAATATCTCAGAGTTATTGAAACTGTAAGTGCCAGTTAAAGAGAAAAAGGGGTGGTCTACTCCGGGGAATGTAAAGGTATTCTGCTCTGTGAATCCCTGTGCTTCTGCTGAGCAGGCGGAAGAATTTAACCAGAAATTCAAAACATTGTAACAAAAGTATCATTTTAAAATGTGTAGTATGAATACATTGCAGTCCTTTTCATTCAAAGATATCAAGCTCCAAGAGTCTGGGGGCCAATTCCCTTCCCTTCCCTTCCCCCCAGGAACTACAAAGAACTTTGCCAAGCCTGAAAAAAAGAGGAAGAAATTGTGTCAAAGGTGGCTTGACATGCATTTCCACTTTTACAAAGACGCTTTAACAAAGACACAGGAAGGCTGAGAGAGCTGCACCTTGTTTTAAAAAATTATTCTTGTTTCAAGATTCGAGAAGCAGCTGTTCTCCTTTCTCTTGGAAACAAATGGATATTGAACAGTGTAAAAAGTGTTCTGGGATTAAAGGAAAGGAAAGGGCCTGTAAGAGCATATGGAGTATGCATCCTCTCCTCCCCCACACCGTTTATCTGTACCACCTTCAGGGAGGGAGATTAGCCATGTGTCATGAATAGTTATTCAGCTTACTTGTGGGAGAGCAACTCTGAAGCTCATGACATCTAATGTGTTTTTGGCATATTAGGGGTACAGTGTGAATTTGGAGCCCCTCTCTCATCCAGGCAGTAATATAATAATATGAAGGAACTCATTGTCTCTCCCTCCATCCCATCCCAATACAGATAGAGAGGTCTATTTAATTTATTATTTCACCCCATATAAGCCTTCTCTGCTTGTAAGATCTTCTCTTGGTTTCCTTACCTTCCCACACTTGGTTGGTGAGGACATGAGAGAGGGCCTTCTTAGTAACTGCTCTCGGGCTTCGGAATGCCTTGCCCCTAGAAGCCAGATCGTCCGCCTCCCTCTCGTCCTTCCATCATCAGGCAATGACTTTCATTTTCAGGCAAGCTTCTAAGCAATAAGTGTCCAGGGAAAGGTCTTTTAAAAAAAAATTAGATATTTTTAAAATTTTTAAAAATGTTTCAAAATTGTTTTTTAATACATTGTTTTGTATGTCAATTTTAACTTGCAATTATTGTATGATTTTAATTGTTGTGAGCCATCTCGGGTCCCCTATGGGGAGAGAGGTTGCATGTAAATAATAGAATACGTAATAAATAAATATTAAATGCATTACTGAATATATTACTAGATTTTACTGAATGTTACTAAGGACATCCCACAGGCTTTTCAGTCCCTTTGCAAAGGATATGACTTTCCTTTTCCTATATCAAATCTCTATACCCCAAAGACCATCTTCTTCATGTGATATTCATTCCATAACTCATTCAGGAATTTGATGTCTTACCAACAAAGAGAAATTTTGATTTTTTTTATATGTGTAAGATACTTTAAAGCCTATGTGCCCATCTCCATCCATTCCCAATTTATACCAGCATCCACTGGTGGAGCTCAAAAATGTTTTTGTGTTGTGCTTGCTTCCTCATCCCTCCCTGACCTTGTCTGCCCTGCTTCTGTGACACAACAAAGACCTTCTCCTCCATCCCCCATCCCAAGTTTCTGCTCCCTACTGCCAGGTATTGTGCCCGAATTCACAGGGAATGGAATACTGCTTACCTGGCACCCTTAGAACTAACAGGTCCTAGGAAGTACTAGCATCTTCTGAATTTGCCCTATTAATATCTTTTGGAACATGTGTTTGATCAGTGGGTTGCTTTCACAGAACAAAGTTTGATAGTCTCACGGCGTGTGCACATTTTTGCTAGGGTGAGTATTCAAGTTTGAGTGTCCCATTTCTGCACAATGAGACGTTTGATGCCTCCATGGGGAGTACATGTATAATTAACATAACTGGCCACTGGGTGTGCCCGTTGTGCCACAAAAAAACAGAGACCCCTTTTATGTAACTTCAGTATTCTTACATTAAAAAACCCCTATCATACAAAATAAGACTTTCTCAAGGTGAATGCCACATAATGTTTTTTAAGAAGCAAAAGTTGTAATGTTAGTAAATTCAGAGATAAAACCTTTCAGAGTTTTGTGGTGATACTTTTAAATGCTAATCCTATAATCCAAGAAGTCCCAGAGGTCTCTCACTCCAAGTGCATTTATTTAAACAAAAATGAAACCAAACCAGAGAACTGGTACATTTTATTCAGGTCACAAAAACGTGTCACCATAAACACTTTTGCCATAGGAACACAACACACCCACAATAGTCATTATTAATTTCAGAAGCAGTTGTCTGTAATATCAAAACACTGAGAGTTTTGTATTTCATCACTGAAACACTATCCAGTATGATTTTATCAGCAATAGTATTGGTGAGAACCCAGTGTAACACTTCCAGCATATTTTTAAGGTATATCTGATGTGCAAAAGACTGGAACTCTTTCTTACTCAGTATAATTGTCTCCTGTAGCTTTGCCTACCTCTCTGAAATGCTGTGAGAATAAAATAGAATTACAGAATTTTGTAATGTGTTGTAAATTGTTAAATTCACACAGGAAATCAAAAGACACTTCCATCAGCACCAATAAGGAGTTGCTGTTCTGTTCAAATGCACAGCTCTCAGTTGGTTTCACATTTAGAAACTGGTTAGAAACAGAGCTGGATTTTACAGTGTGTAACTGTATTCTTAATAATACCTTGATGGAGCTAACCTGCTTCTTTTCCAAAGAAGCTAAAAGAACAGACTGTGAAACAGGCTGTGGCTCTCTACCCATTGCATTCTCATAAGAACTTAAAAGTGGGTTCATTTGGAACAGCCTGATAGTGTGTGTGTGTGCGCGCACACTTGCGTGCGCGCATGCGTTTTCCAAAACTGTCAACAACAGGAGATACACGAAGCATCTGGCATTGCTCCATGTTTTCTGTTAAATTTGTGATTTTATTTTTCCTTCTTTGAAAAAAAAAACATCCATGTGCTTCAGTGAAAAAGCTTTCAGTCAATCTTTGGAAACCGACAGTATTTCAAAGTTTATGTTGGAAATGATCCACACTTCCTAGAATCATTTTTTAAAAAAAAATTATTTAAGTGAGACATCTGGCATCTTCCTGATTCAGCGATGTACTGCCAATGTTCGAAATGACAGACTCCAGAAAAAGAAACCCACTTAATGTGGTTAGTGATCAATTTCAGACCAAAGGGAAAATGCCTAGGATACAAACATTTCTTCATTAAAGAGTACCACATTCTCATGTAGTCATTTCAGCACCTGAGAACTGACACAGTACATATTCTGCTGTTCTGTAATATCATATCAGCTGAAAATGACCAGCTGACGGCACTAGCTGCAGTAACACCCCTTAAAAGAAATTCAACTTTGTTTATGGCCTCTCTGCCAAACAGTGAATTTGAAAAGAACCTTGTATAGCTTTAACAGACATGGGATATTCATATTCGTCTCCCTGCTGCCTGGAAAGTCCAGTCCCTCCATCCCCCCGCCCCAAACTGGCAGATGCAATTACTGGTCACCACGCACAGCGAGCATCGTTCCCATCACGCCAATAGTGGAAGTAGCCCGGCTGGCACTTCCTCGCTGGCCCGTGCAGCTGAGCACTCCAGCAAGGAGGTGGGCTGCCAGATCTCCCCACTCAGCTGTTGAGTGGTGGACTACACGGGGAGCTGGAGAAGCACCAGTTGGGCTACTTCCATGATTAGCATGATGGGAACAACACTGGCTGTGCATATCATGCAGCAACCAGTAATTGGACCTGCCAGTTCATGGGGTAGGGACTGGACTGTTTCCCCAGGGATAAGAATACGAATATCCCATGTCTAATTTTTTTATGATAGAGCAGAAAAGGGAATGTTAGCAGTGTTGTTGTCCTACTGCTAAGCTGGCCCCAGTCTCTTGAAGAATGTACACAACACCGTAAGAGGGATAAAAAGGCCATAATTTTATTGATCACGGCAGCAGTTAACCTGCCACAGCATTCGGTTGGATCCTGCACATCAGGAGATCTGAATCCCTTGCAGTGTAGCCCACTGTCTCAACAGGACTTCTCTGTGAGATCACCTGGAATGGCAGATCGCCTAGAGACCACGCAGATGTGTGCCACTTCATGGATCTCTGCCATCTGAGGCAGGGGCACTCTGTCCCATCTGAGCTGAGACAAGACCATGGACCTCACACGTGGTTCCCATGTAGGGATTCCAAAGCAAGCAGAACATGCAGATCCCCACCTACTGTCCTATGACTGCTTGGATCCATCCCAATGTCCCAAACCACCAACTAAGCTGTGACAAAGAAAGAATAACCCAAATATCTAACTATGTTACCATAAGAAACCCCTTAATAAAGTGCACACCAGTACACCTACAGCAGGTGGAGGGCCGGGGAACAGCTCCTCAGAAAGACTGAGGATCACAAGCCTCAGGTCTCCCTTATATCTGCTACTGGCGGACCAGACTTTAAACCCTGCCCTTCCAGTCTGCTGGCTGCCACCCCACCGCCTTTGGTTTCACTAGCCAATCCAAGCCAGCCAGTGTGATACTCCTTTCAGCAGGCACGTGGAGACCCCTCTGAGCTCTGAGCCACGTGAGTGAAGCCATTTTGTGGCTTCCCATGCCACCAGAGAGACCCAGCCACTACTTGGCAAAAACACTGGGACTGCAGGAAAGTCTGGGTCCCCTTCCTTATTATATCACACAAGCAGAACCTGCTGGAATTCTTTCCTCTACACTCCTATTGAAGGCTCAGGAGCCTTGTCCTCTTTTGTTCTCTGCAAATGATCTATCGGTGGTTTCCAACCTTGTTCTTGGACTAAAACTCACAGAAGCCTTCACTACTAGCTGTGCTGGCCAGGATTTCTGGGAGTTCTAGTCCGAGAACATCTGGGGACCCAAGGTTGGGAATTAGTGATCTAGAACTAATAGGCTAAGATACTGTAATACACACTTGGCACACCAGCTGCATTTTTTTCCTTTGAGTTCCAGTT
The DNA here is from genome assembly GCF_051106095.1 of Pogona vitticeps. Classification (NCBI taxonomy): domain Eukaryota; kingdom Metazoa; phylum Chordata; class Lepidosauria; order Squamata; family Agamidae; genus Pogona; species Pogona vitticeps. Next base: position 71,065,794 of record NC_135783.1, on the reverse strand, counting down.
CTCACCATGATGGTCCTCTCCCCCCCCCCCTGTTCTTCTTATACCTCCTGTAGATCAGTGACATCCATTTTGTAGCATTCTTAGGGATATTGGTCATACTGGACAATGCTGAAGGACATTGTTTGGTGTTGTGTTTTGCATTATTTATTCCAAGACTGCAAGAGCATTTTCTGTTCAGTGCAGTCTAATTTCTCTTAAGCGATGGCAAGGCCTAATTTGCAAAAGGTAGGCAAGAAAAGACCTTGAAATAACTTTGGCCTTTTTCTATTATAGTGTGCAGATGGATGGTAAGTGAAACTCGGGTCATTTTGGTGCAGCCATGGCACTCATTAGCTGGCCCTGAAAAAAGTAACGTATTGTAACCTCAGCCTATTTTAAACGATTGGTAAGAAGATAAAATATAAAGCTACTAGGTCCACAGGAGTGGACATATTGCTAGGAATTAGTCATAATGCTGCTGAGAAGTAATTTGTTGCCAGCTCTTAAAATGCTGCCATTTTCTTAAGCAATATTAACATTCACTTCTGAAGATAAAGGATAACATTCACACAATCACACTCATATGCTAAAAGAACAAAGGTCTCAATTACAATAAATTTAATTTCCCCCCAGTGTACTACAATAATTGCTTTTGTTTTTGTCTAGCATTTTTTTCGGGTATGCTTTACTTGAGGTTCAAAATATTTTCCCACAAAATGTTTTTTGAGAACTTGAAACTAAAGCTTTAGAAGTAAAAAATATTCTAGCTTAAAGAAAATGCATGGTTATTATGGCACCAAGATGTTCTTTGTCACACTAACATATTATTTATATGAATTCATAAAGCAAGAACCTTTCATGTCAGGAAAAGTAGAAAATCAAATGTGAGTCTAAATAAGCATGTATTCTCCTTTGACTCCTTCCTAGCAAATTTCGTGGCAAAACAGCTTCAACAGATCACATGGTGCAAAATAAGAGATCAGACTTGGGTTCTTATGCAATGAGGCACATTCTTTACTGACATTACTTCATTGGTCCACAGTGTCTATCTAGTTGCAGATTGTGCAGCAAATAATGTACGTCTAGCTTGCATTTTCTCCCATTCACATGCATCTAGGGGTCAAACTACAAGGAGTGTGTATTCCCTACAATTAAACATTTTCCCTCTCACAGAGGGGTTGCCTTAGCATTACATGTTTCAGCAATTAGACTTTCAACCACGTTCACCTTTCAATTACCAATGACAGAAAAAGCACTCTAAATGCAAATTATGTACAGAAAAGTCATGTCATATGACAAACAGATGCCTTTCACCAGTTGAAAGAGTACCTCTTCTAAAAACAAGCTAAATGTATTATCTAATGTGTTCCTGAGCATCATGTCTTCAATTTAGACACTTCCCATGTTTTCTCTTTGTAACTTCCATCCTTTTTTAAAAGACTGATAAGAATCCATTAACGAATGAAAATCCCAAAATGCGGGGATGGGGGAGAGTGACTGCACATTTTTTTTAATTGTCAGAGTTAATTTTGAGCATCATAAAGGTGAGTGGGTTGGATTTGCTTTGGTGAACCAATCATAAGAAACTGCCTTATTCAGAGTCATACCATCCATCCATCTAGCCTACAATACTGTGTTATGAGTGTCTTGGCTCTGCCAGCTGGGATAGAGAACCTGTAGTCTTCCAAATGTACTTGGACTCCAACTCCCATCGATACTACCAGATGTGGCCAGTGGTAACGAATTCAGAAAGTAGCCATCTTAGGCATTATGGGAGCTGTGGGACACCAAAATCTAGAGGGCCTCAGGTTTGCCATCTCCACAGTCTCCCACTGTGATATACCTGAGATCTTGTAAATTCAGAAATATTTATTTATTAGGGTTAATTAACTTTATGGTACAGTCACGCACCTGATAAAAATATTTATTATTTCAGCTTGTATACCCCCCTCCACAGTGCAAGCACTCTCTGGGAGGTTCACAAGATAGTCAAATTAATGCACATTAAAAGAATAGTACAATATAATATAGAGATAAATGTCATAAAATCAATAAACCCACGAAACTTATCTTTAAATAAATAAACAAATCAACTTTGAATATCTCAAATATTAAAGCACTAATAAAAAGCAGCTTTAAACAATTCTGGTTTGACAACTTTCTTAAAAAATTAAAGAGAAGGCACCAAGTGAAGCCACAGTGTCTCTACGTCGATAGGCAGATGGATATATGGTCAACAGTATCAAAAGCTATAGAAAGATCCAGGAAGACCAGCAGGGTTACACTCCCCCATCTACCTCCCTCAGGAGATTGTCTTACAGGGCAATCAATGCAGTTATGGGTCCATGGTGCAGCCTAAACCCCAATTGAAATGGATTGAGAGACTGTTTCCTCCAAGAACACCTGTAGCTGGTCTTCCTCCACCCTCTTGATCAACATGCCCAAGAATGGTATATTAACAAAGGTACTATACTTATTAAGATCATCTGATGCAAAATTTGATTTCTTTGGGATGGGCCTTATAATGGTCTCCTTTAAGAGAGATGGTAAATATCCTTCCCATAGAGATGCACTGATGACGTGCAAAACCCATTTCCTAGTCATCTCCTTTGTTGATCTTAAGAGCCACAATGGACAATGATCTAAAGAGGAGGTGGTGGCTTTGCAGTGTTCAAGTGCTTATCTACATCCTCAGGTCATACATCAAGAATTGAATGTAAGATCTTCTGACAGCCCAGCTATGGCTCCTCCAATGAACACTTAAGCCACAAAATTACATTAAGTTACCTCTTTCTTTGTGGTTGGCGGTGGCAGAGGATCTAATTTGCTTAGAAGTGAAGTGACATTTTGCTGTCTGCACTTGACACTGTAGTATTTGTCTTGATACATTTCCACTCTTATTAGCACAAGAGTGATGACTGCAGGAGCAAGGGCTACACAGGTGAAGGTGGGGTAATTAGCATTAGCCATCAAGGGGTTAAGCAAATATTATACAGCGTTTACACAGCGTATGCAGATGAATGCACTGCACTGTTAAAGACTGCCCTTGTCTGTTCATGTCGGGAAGAGAGTCTGAAAGCTTGACATTTGATGATACGGGGGCCTATTTTAAAATTCAGTGGAACAAACTCTGAATTTAAAACCAGTGCAGGATGCTTAGAATGCACATGACTAATGCTGTAATCCAAAACAAGGAAATACAGGTTGAAGTATTATCCACTGATTGCTGCTGTAGGGTGTCATCCCTTCCTCCCAAATGGATCCAGCTGACCCAGTTCCCCCCACACGCACTGTCCTAGGAAACCATGAAGCCAGAATTGTATTGCTACCTAGTGGGCCTGAGAGAAATCCAAATAAATGCTATTAAGCTAGTAAAACTGATGTGCTGAACAACTTCAGTTAAGGAGTATCAGCTGAATTCTTGGTTAGGCTGCACCTTTAGTGGGCAAAAAAAGAAAAGAAAGAAAAGAAAAGGAAAAAAGGATGTGGAAGTCTCTAGTGCAGGTATGTTTCTCTCATGAAAATGGCAACTATTACATGCTGAAAATTGTTGTAGCAAGTAATCTCTTGCAGAGCCTCCTTATTATCACATCGACAAGGTTTCATTACGCAGAGACTGACAGGCAGATGGGACTTCTGAGTGGTAAAAACCCTGTTGAAAAGAATCTGCCTTGAGCAAAGTGAACTGCTTAAGGCTGCCAGACTAAGCACATTTTATGCCTTGGTGGCACTGCCAGGTAATAGGTTACAGATAAAAATGCTAACCACATGCGTGCTTCACAGGAAGCATTTAGAATTATTTTTGTTTTATTGTACAGAACCCAAAATGAGTCTATGACCTGGATTTTGAGGCAGAAGTCAACAGAAATGCGGCTACGTAGTAATTAGGACATATATCAAATTAGCAAATTATAGAGAATTATAAAAATGCAGGCATGTAAAACAGAACTCCTAAACTATTAGACGAACCATTTCTATTTCAAAGTGATTTGTATTGGGGTGTTTGGGAGGGGTTGGGGGGTTGGATAGCTTATGTATATATGCATAACATCTAGTGTTTTAATGGGACAATTATTTCACAGGAAAATAAGATACAGGGTGACACAACTCAGGTTTTCACCTACAAAACCCCAAAAAACTGATACAGATGTTTGTTGTAGAGATGTAAAAAGAACTGGAAACTAACTGGTTGCAGGAACATATTTACTTGCAACTAGGTATTTTGGGTAAAAGGTAATATAACTAGTAGGTACACAGTTACTATTAGGTGCAACAAGTAAGACCTATGTAACTTAGGTGTAATGAGTTACTTTCAAATTTTAGTTTTCAGATGTTTTTTAGATGCTTTCCATTCTACCAGGATTTTGTTTTACATTTTATGGCCTTTTGTCTTTTGAATGTAATATTCCAACCTCTCCACGTAAATGCTCATTTGTCTCATTCTCACACATGAGTGTAAGAACATTTTTTCCTTGCCTGAGAGAGGATGAAACAGTTTACATGGGTCTTGACAAATTTTCACGTGAACAATAGAGATTTTTGTGCAAATAATTCAAATATATCAAATAGCACAAACTATTAGTTTCTGCTTTATTTCACTGACTTTTAAGAATAGAAAGCTTTCAATGGGTTGTTTGTGGACATGGGTGCTTCATATTTGTATCCAGGGGATACAAACACAAAGGGATCCATTCCCGCTCTCCAGAAGCAGCTCAGTCCACTCACTGGGCTCTGCACAGCACGCACGTCCATCAGCATAGTACCAATTGCAGAAGTAGTCCAGACAACACTTGCCTGCCGCTGACCACTCCAGTGAGGAGGTGGAAAGACAAATTTCTGAGTGTTCAGCTGTGGGGAGAGGCGGGGCAGAGACAACCAGACTACTTCTGCGATTGGTGCGATGACAATGTTGATGGATGTGCATACCATCTGGAGCCTGGTAAGTGCACCGGGCTGCTTCTGGAGGGAAGAAATGGGTTACTGTGGCACCTGTGGTACTGCGCTTCAGAGTGGACCGTTGGTCCAGATAGGTGGGATAAAAATCAAATAAATAAATAAATAAATAAATAAATTCATATTTGTATCCAGAGTGCCCATGCCTAGTTTTTTGCATCTTTTTTAACAATCACTTAAACTTTCTGAACTTGCTGTGCATTTGTTTTGCTTCAAAATGAAAAGACAGCTAATTTTGCGCAGAGACATTCTGTGTAAATCATGGATACCTTGAAAAAGAAACAGAGCTCCTTGCCTTCCTCTCACAGTGGAGATGTCGAATCATGTGGGGCTGAACATTTCATAACAAGGTGCTTCATAGCATTCAGTCTAAACTGATGAGAATGAGGAATTTAGCTAGTATTCTTGTCATCCTTTATTTGGTGTAGATTTTGAGGGAAAATAGACAGTGTTGGATTTGGGGGTGTTAACTAGGAACCCTAATTTGATCTATTAGTTGCACATTTGGATGGCACTACAAAAAATGGAGTTGATGGAACAAAACCTTACGAAAGTTCTGTAGAACTTTGACATAGAATCTGAGGAGATATCGAAGTTCACAGTTCATCATTACTACATGTAGCTCCCTTGGTGATACACTGTGACAAACTTCTAAAACATATTGAAGATAAAATTATTTGCCTCCATCTTCACGTAGACATGGCAATAAATGTAACTCTCTTTGAGCCTCAGGATGTGGACATGGTGTTTGGTTGATGGATGTGTTGAGTACTCACAACATTTCTCATTCTCTGATTTTTCTGAATCTTGCCACTGAGGCTTCTCCTTGCATTAGCAATACAGTGGTGCCTCACAAGACGAAAGTAATTCATTCCGCGAGTAGTGCTGTCTTGCGAAATTTTCATCTTGCAAAAAGCGGTTTCCCATAGGAATGCATTGCAATGCATTCCTATAGGAACCTCGCAAGACAAATGAATTATTTTCATCTTGCGAGAAATCGGTCTTGGGGGGGAAAATCATCTTGCGAAGCATGGCCATAGAAGAAGCCATATTGCAAGGCACCACAGTGATCGCAAAAACCATTCGTCTTGCGGGTTTTTCGTCCCCCGAGGCGTTCATCTTGCAAGGCACCACTGTATTTCCAAGCCCAGAAGCTGGTCTCATTTCCTAGATATTCTTTGTTGTTTTGTTTTTCACCTGTTGTTGTGTGCAGGAAACTCTATATCCTGCACACCTTAATGCCTTTTCCAGAGAATCCTGCATGGGAAAGATTATGTGGAGGAATTGTAATTGTCACACACTGCACAGTATGGCATCTCACTCACCCCAGAAGGGATGAGGAGGAGACTTCTTAGAAATTCTACAAAATTTGCTGTGATATTTAGGGGAGGGGCAATCTCCCATAAGGAAATCTCACTGTGAGGAGAAGACTGAGGTCTCTCTCTCTCTCTCTCTTGATTTCTCTTTACCAGTGAGAAGCTGCAAGCTTCTTTCATTTGGTTATGTCTGGCTATCTGTTTGTATGTGTGATCCTTGCTATTCGTGGTTTATCTAATAGGGAGGCAGAGATCTATCAGATTCCACAAGATGCTGAATTCCTGTTCAATCAAACATATGATGCATTTTAAAAGAAACAACAATCAGGCCAGTCATGCAATAACCTAATACAGACCCAATGGATGAAAGCAACTACAGACAAGCTGCCAAAACCCTCCCTGGGCATGGTGCTCAAGCAAGGAATTGCAGTTCAGAGGGATAGCCACATTAATCTGTTGCAACAAAAGTAACGAAAGAGCATTATCACAGCCTAAAGGCTAACACATTTATTATAACATGAGTTTTATGTATTATATCAGTGGAATGTATGTCATGTTGTAGTAAAGCTGGAGTAAATTATAAAGGTTGATAATAAATCTGTTATATCTTTAAGATGCCACAAGACTTTAGGCCAATTTCCATAAAGGGGAATGTTGCCACCCTTGGCTTTCGTGGACTGTTCCGTGGCTTTCACACCATCAACCATGATATGGCTGGCTGTTTTGGCATCGGTCCAGAGATGAAATCTCTCACAGAAGCTTGGGAATGGCAGGGAAGGCTTTTTCAGCCACCACTAACATAGTGGGGAACTGTCTTCACATCCCTTATTGTCAATGAGAAAGAAAGATGAGACAGGAAAGGAGGGTTCAGGAGGAAAGTTAAGAGGCAAGAGAATTGTCTTGGTCATATTGTAGTTGACATGGTGTTGAAGGTACACCCTTGTAGAAACATCATGGTCAAAGCAGACAAGACAGGGAACTTCACAGAGTAAGGGGCAATAAAACATTCTTCCCAGAGATATTGTTCAAATGTGCTGGTTTGCAAGATCAATGTGCAAACAGAAATCCTTGTTTCCTTCTGGTGACTGATCACTGGATAAAAGCAACCTAATCAGCAACTTGCAAAGTTCTGAGATACATTACTCTATAAATCAGCCTCATGTCTAACTGTGATGCTCCCCATCTTGTCTGCTTGGGCCCTTATATGTGATTGGATGGAATTAGAATGTTCTGGGGAATTGAGGTAAAACCAGAGTATACGAGAAGGTTATCCAAACACAGCATACACAGAGAAAATTGAAGGCAGCCAGGTTCAGAGAAGGGGGTCTAGGCAGGAGCACCTAGACCCTGCAGTAGTATAGAAAATTCAGTGGACAAATCCAAGACATTTTTGTGAATTTTCCAGATATCGTTAGGGCCACTGTAACCTTCTTAATGGCATAGTGTTGCCATACATACACATGGTTTCTATCATATGACAGTAACATTAACTGAATACACTGATATGCCAGACTGAAAATAAAACAGATGTGAGCTGCAGGCAGATGCAGCCCTTTTCTTTCTAAGGTTACTCTATCCCAGCCCTTGGTTCTTCTTTGAAAGTTCAAAAGGGAGGTGTGGCATTATTAGGTGGAAAAGGGAAAATATTGGAGAAGCAAAAGGTGGGGGGGGGAATCTTTCAGGAGCAGCATAAAAAGAGGTGAGCACGTCTTTTGTCTGCTAGGACTGTTATTGTTCATTTTAGCCCTAATTATGACATTCCAAAGAGAAGACGAGAGAAACTTTATTGATGATGCAAGCTAAGTGCCTTGTGGAAATAATTCTGACAGGTTGATAGGCTGTCTCTATCTATCCAAGAATGACCTGGGGTTCCTAAGCAATATACTAAGCATTGAAAACAATCTACAAAGCCAGTTTTTTTTTTTTAAAAAAAATCTATTTGTGTTCCATCCAGATTAGAGTATTGCACAACAGAGGAAGCAAGCAATGCTAATTTTTTGTGACTTCTACACAGTCCTGCCGAAATGTAATTTCTGGACCAGGAGTTTCCATGATAAGGATGCCACAATTGAGAATGAATCCAATTATTGCTTAATCACAATAAAGACTAACGTGTCCTAAATACAAAGCGAGAAGAAAAGGCATATTAAACCTTCTTGCAGAACAGTCGGACCATTTTCACACAAAGTCTTTAAAGAAGCAGAGGAGGAAAACCAAGGAAAAGCCACCCATTATCACAAACTACTTCCTGAGGACATTCAAGCGGGAGTTGCTCAAATAACAAAGCCACCCCAGGAACTAGGAAAATTAAACTGTGGTTATTATTACGCACCATCACCTAACCTTTGGTTAGGTAAAAGTGTCTGTCCTGCTCCCCTGCTCTATGCCTCTGAGGCTGCCAGGTATTTAAAATCAGCAGTTGTGGGAAGGAATCGGAGAACCAAGTCAGAAATAGACTGAGCCTGACATAATGTATGTAATGAATGCACTCTAGCTCTGTGTACATATGAAATACTATTATAATAATTACTCACCACTAGGAAAAAGTGCTTCGAATGTGAAAATATAGAGAAAATAATTAAAGGCTGTTTTGGTGAAAGGATATAGGTTCAGTCTCCCTCACAGATGTAACCAAATCTGACACTGACATACTTTTGCTGATGATACGGAGTAAGGTATCTTTTCCTTCCTGCATGTGTGGAGATTGGAGACAGTGACCTCTGGCAGCTGTTAGCAATCCAGCGTATAATGACAATCTCACTCCATAGAAATGAAGTGACTGCCCAGGACAATTCGCTGACCTCAGCAGTCCTGCCAGAAGACACAGGGAATATCTGGCATTCAAACTCTCCAGTGACTGGAGAGTTTTCTTCCCCCCCCCCCTTCTGATTAAGTGTAGGAATGGAAAAGGAACTCAGTGATGGTCTGCATTTCCCAGCCTAGAGGCCAGCAATGGGACAAAGCATACCTTGCCTTCCAAATCAGGACATTTCTGAGGTTTAAACTACATTTCTGTGGAGAAAAAAATGTACAGAAAACTATGTATACACTTAAGAAACATGCATTAGAAAATCACATAATTGAAAATAATGCACACCCGGGCACACTTTAATCAATGGGAAAAACATGAAATGTGTATATTTTTTAAATGCATACAAAAAGTGTACACAAAAATATGCATGCATTTCCATATAGGAAGGGGGGAAATGCAACCCTATACAGAACTGGGATGGAATAGCATTGCCAGTGGGATTCTGAGAAACACAGTAGAATGAAAGTTGCATATTTTCACATTCCCATTAAATTATGAACTGAGTTTTGTGCATATTAAAACAAAGTCTTGTTGCAGGAAATTAGGAAATTAGCAGATGTATCGTGACACAATGTTTCATGTACAGTATCAGAAGAACCTGTTTTATCACATGCATGTTTTCAATGGGCAGGTGCAGAGCAGGTGTGTGAAATAAAAGGACAGGAAACGTGAACACAAGCACAGAGCAAAAGCATATAAACAGTGGGACAAAATTATCATGAAATGGAAAAAGTGATCTGTGACAAATCACAGAATGACTTTGATGTTTCTGCCGATTTCTGCCCTGAAGTATTGTTTTCCATAAGTCCTTCTGATTCTTGCCTTCACCAAACCATATTTGGAAATGAAATTGGCTTCCTTAAAGATTTGTTTCTCCAAACAAAAGGCAGCGTTGCTAAATCTGGATTGCAATGGCACGGATGCTGGAAATGATCTTTAAAAGACAATATGTATATGTTCTGATTTTTCTTTCCCACAGAGCAGAATCCCAAGTCTAGAAATGCCATTCCCAGACCAGTGCTTGTGGGTGGGAAAATGGAGCCAGAGGCGTTGTTGAGACATGAAGGTGGAGGCAGGTGGTATGCCTTGCCACCTCTAAGAAAACTAAGAGTTGGAAGGAAGGGAAATATGTAAATGTCGACGCATGGATTAAAGCAGTATGTGCCATGTGTGCTGTCATGTGAAGTCAACTTTAGCACTTTGTCACCAAAGGAGGTATCATGTGATAAAAGACAAGGTGGCTGTGCTTTTAACTCTTCTTCTGGCTTCAACCATGCTCCGTGCTTCTATGTGGACATGCCCATGTGTCGGTGTGGTTGTCTCCTGGGGTAAGCCTGTGGGCAAACAGACACTCATCTGCAACTTTTACTCAATCATCTGCAAGCAGGTCCAAGAAGCCTGTCCAACGCCAGGGTAGAATGTGGAGCATGGCCCCACTATATGTTACTTGCATGATATATCTTATGGGGAAAAAAACACTTTAATTACACACTCTCTCTCTCTTTTGGTGCAGAGGATCAGTGTAATGTTTTTTTCTGAAAATAGAAAAGAATCTCAAAGGCACTGTCTATCATAACATTGTTAAAACATCCTGTTTTTTCCCAGTTAATATTTGTTGATTTATTAACAATTATTAATAGCTATTGAGACACACTTGTTGAAATATAACCGAGTTTCAGGTCTAAAAAGGAAGTATCTTCACAACAGCTGCTGATGCTTAAGGCTGCATTTTGTGAGTACACATAATCAGAAATAGAAGAAAGCTCTTGGAAAAAGCAGATCCATATCATGCATCATGCCATCACCAGGAAGCCAGCTGAACCATAATTAAGGACTAGTTGTTGGACCAGCCTTGAATTCCTGAGGTTAATCAGGTGTGACAAGATTTGTAAAACTCACATGCAATGCAGCAGAAGAAACAAAGTGTACAGAGGTGTAAGAGACTTCTGGTGCTTTCAGATAAGGTTTTTCTAGTGCAATTATTGTCCCTTTGCTACATAATTTAATGGCGAGCTCTAGACCTTATCTTTAATGTGTAACCCTTCCAAGATTTCTTTTCACTGTGTTTCTGGTTCTTTTGCTTCCTACAGAACATGAATTAAGAGAAGAAAGAATAAAAAGGTGTACAATGTCTTTTGCTTGGTAGAGCCAGTCGTTGTTCATTTGAAGCAACTTTCACAGAAATGATTCCCATTGGAGTTTGCTGAAATGAAAGGGAGCTGTGTGGTCATTACAAAATGCAAATGCAAGAGTAGGAGATACCTTTATAGACAATTAAAAGAAAAAATCATATGATCAATTTTTAGTGGTCTATAAAGGTCTCGCCTATCCTTGTATTTGTATTTTGCAGTAACTACATAAAGGTAAAGGTTCCCCTTGACATTTTTAGTCCAGGCGTGTCCGACTCTAGGGGGTGGTGCTCATCCCATTTTTCAAGCCATAGAGCCAGCTCTTGTCCAAAAACAGTTTCCGTTATCATGTGGCCAGCGTGACCAGGGAGCACCGTTTTACCTTCCAACCAAGGTGGTACCTATTTATCTACTCGCATTTACATGCTTTCGAATTGCTAGGTTGGCGAGGAGCTGGGACAAAGCGATGGGAGCTCACTCTATTGCGTGGATTTGATCTTACAACTGCTGGTTTTCTGACCCTGCAGCACAGGCTTCTGCGGTTTAGCCCACAGCGCCACCATGTCCTGTTAATAACTACATAGTTCCCTTTTATTTCAATGGAATTATGAAGCTACCAAGTAGGAGCTGCTCTCGCCTGCACCAACAAAAAGACACATGGACTCTCAACATCAGAGGAGCAGGACTACAATCACTAGATAATATTTTGACTTTAATCTGACCCTAATCAGCTAAAGCTAGTGTATTTTCTAAATTATCATCCCAGTTCCCAGATGGAAGACTTGGGGTTTCTGTGTCACCCTCCCAACCCAACCAACCCACCCAAGCAGAAACATATCAATTTCAAAGAAAGGCCAAATGAGAAGGTGTGTGTAGCATTCACCCGGGTCATTAATATTTATGTTGTGATTGGCATGCACCAATAGGAGTTGGTGAGGGGCAGAGTTATGTGGGAGAGAAGAGAGTAGGCGGTCGAGAGTGAAGAGAGAAGGTTGTTTAGTTGAGAGTTAATGATGTTGACTGAACTGTAATCACCTGTAACACTAAACAATTTCTACTTGAGTGCTGTCCTCTGAAGATGCCGGCCACAGAGACTGGTGAAACGTTAGGAAGAACAACCTTCAGAACATGGCCAAAGAGCCCGAAAAACCCACAACAACCAATTTCTACTTGGTTCTTAAATGATACGTTGCCTGAACCTCTATCATTAATAGTGAATAATGTTGATGTAATCAACTGGTGGCAGCTGAATGACACATTGCTTTTACCTTTGTTTGGTGAAACAACCAAGGTACAGGTGGGAACGTGACAGTGTGCATACACAGCCAGTGCCTCTTTGTTTGAAGAACTAGAGTGTGATAGCTGCCTCAAATGGAACTTTAAAGCAACAGCCCTAATGCAGCCTGCATCATTCCTGACTTACAAATGGAAAAGATGTGCCTGGCAAAATCCATTTTGTCAAGAACATTTGGATGTTACATCTAAAACTAATTTTCCTTGCAAAATCTGTCTTGCCATAAACTTTTGGATTTTAAATTCTTCACACAGGTACATGCCTGATGAAGTGGATGACCCTGATCCACAAAAGTTCACAGACTGTATGATAATTTTTTTCACTGGAATTTAACTAATAGTAATATGTCCTATAATGAGATTCAAAGAACAACTAGAGCAATCTCTAAACTAGAACTACTGTTGCTTTAGCAGAAAAAACAATTGGAGGGAAGCACTCTTTTGTTTGTCCAATCATGCTGCTGGTGTTTGAAATAGTGGCAATTCAGCTTTAATTTAATTAAACATTCAATTTTTAAGGTACTGGTACAAATCTATGCTAAATAAAACTTTTGTGTACAGGTCCAGCAAAATGAAAGATTGGATTGAAATGAAAGGGATAAAGCATATGGGTGGTGTTATGGGCAAGTGTGTACCACCCAAAATGGGGGAGTATTACCAAAGCTGGCTACATTTGTATACTGTGTATATACTTACAATGACAATAAATAAATAAAAATTAAATTAAAAAAATTGTATGACACCCCTGCTAATCCTCATCTGTGCTACAGCCTTTCTCTATGTGTGTCTGTGCACAGGATGCTCATTCAGCTGTTTAGAAGTGAGACTGCTATGGGTGCCACAATCCAAGAACCAGAAGCAGTAACTAGAAAAATAAGGCCTTGCCAGTCAGATTATCAAACAGAAGTTCTGCAAGAACTAGAACATTTCAGGAAATATTAGTGCTGGGTAGCTCAGTAGTTTAGGTGTTTGACTGTGGAGCCAAAGATTAGGAGTTCAGTTTTTTGACAGGGCTTGGACTCCATAGCCTTCCTTCCAGCTCTGCAGTTTGATGATGAGGATGATGAGGATGATGAGGAGGATGTAGTAGTAGTAGTAGTAGTAGTAGTAGTAGTAGTAGTAGTAGTAGTAGTAGTAGTAGTAGTAGTAGTAGTGGATAAATGGTAGACTAGGATTCAGGGGGCATGGGTTTAAATGGAAACTCATGGGGGGGGGGAGAGGTGGAACAGGTAAAACCACTTCTTTATGTATCTCACTTATCTTGAAAAGCCTGTTAGGGTTGCTATAAACCAGTTCTGACTTGAGGGCATATAAAGTAACAAGTACTGTAATCCCACTCAGAGGAGTTTGCTTCCCCCAGCTCTGTATGCATAAGATTTAGCCCACTCAATCCATCTTAAGACATGCCACCTCCATGCTTCAAAACTCCCATTCAAGAGTGTCTCATAACTTGTGTGGGTTAATACTTGCATTGTGACAGTATACCCCATAACATTGCCTACACATATATAAGCTGCAGGTATTAGCTCTTCTTTTTCACTAAAAGATTCTGAGAATGTTCAACTCTGTCAAATCTTCAAATGAATTTGAAATTTTAACTCAGGATTCCCCAAGGACCTTGAAGTTCACATTCTAAGATTTCCAAAGTCACTTCCCCCCCCCCTCTGCAGGGCAGCAAGCCCTTTGGTAACATGACAGCCCGTGGGAGCCAGAGATGCCATAAGAGGCCAACGATGACATCAAAGAAGATCAGTCAAAGGCACTGAGAGTAGCAGGGCAGTCAGCCAAGGAAGTCAGAGTTCAAAGAGGAGATGGCGAGGAGGAGGAGATCTAATACGAGAGGGCTATCTATTGCTATGAGTGATGTGTCCTTCCATAGTTCTTCAAATATTCCAGTGCACTGGACCATATAAACAAAGTGCAAAAACATCTCCTCTTTTTCTTTTACAAAGGCACAATTTAAATCTTCCAGAAAGCCTCTATAACCCTTATATGCGAGATTTATGGTTCTTCTTTTTCCCTGCATCCACAGGGCATAAAGTCCTTTTAAAGGCATGTATGAAAGACTGGGGTTTGCTGTGAAAACCGAACAATTTAATTATAAACCAAGAGGGCAAAGGGAGAGGTGACTAGTACAAGATCACCAGCTTGAGATTAACAGACATGACAGAAATAGAAAACATGTCCCTTGTTTTCTAGTCCAGTGCTTCTTCCTGTGGACCTCAGCCCTGGGGAAATACGAACTTGTCTCGGGTTTTTGAGATGGGTACTTTGCTTTGTTATTTTAATAGAAGAAAGCCTGGAGCTGTACAAGATATCCATCTGTACTTTAAATATAATTGGGAGAGCTCTTGAAAAGGATAGCACAAATATTTCTTTCTTTCGCTCAGGGTTTCTTTTCTTTTTTGCTTTCTCCCAAAAAGTGTTGTTCTTTCTTGAATTAGAAAATACATCAGGGAAGATCATAGTAAGCGCCTGTAATACTCTGCTCAGCATTATGGAACACATCTTACAGCTAAGAAACACAAACCTCTAGGCAGGAAAAATAGATACCAAAAATGAAAATGTGCTGAATATCATCAGAAACCGCATACCCTTGAGAAATCTCCCAATCCAAGCACCATAAACAACTTGTTAAGACATACAATTACTGAATAGTCCTAGGAGCAAGTACTTCCCTTAATGAAACAAAGAAAGCAAGGCAGCAATAAAAACAGGACCACAAAGCAACTAGACCTAGAAGGCTGTTTTAGCCATTGGGGTGGGGGGGATCCAATGAAAACAGGGACATGCTTCTAACATTTTAGTATTTATACCAAGGATCATTGCCCAAGTTCCCTCCTCGGTGTTACAAATTGCAATGGCTCAGCTCTGTCTGATCTATGCTGTATTCTTGTATTTTGCAACAGACCATATTCCAGGCCAAGCAAAACGGTATTTGTTGTTAAAATATACTGCGAAAAAACACAACCATGGGGTTCACACACATGCCTCTTTCTTCCATTGTTAGGCCATTAGTATGTCATTCCCAACACTCACCACATACTAATGCATGCCTCTTCTTCCCATAACCAAAGGGACCCCTACTCTTAGTTTACTCTCAGCCCGGGGCTGCAATCAGAATTAAATCTGTTACAATTTACTAGGGCGGTGCAACCAATTTAGCTGAATCAGGCCAGTTCAGAGTACAACTACATAGTGGGGAAAGTGTGGTTTGATGCATTTCCCCCCCCCCCCAAATCCTGTCCCTGCTGGTTTTGACAGGTGAAATCATTGTAGCTGTCCAGATGAGACAAACAGTTACAATATTGTGTTTTGAGCTGTCCTCAAGGGAAGAATCAGAAAGTTGGGGAAATAGCCATATTTGAGATTGGTGATTTTGCATGGGGCCAACCATTCCCTTCACCTCTTTTTTATTTTTAATTTTTATTTTTTCCAAAGTGATATAGCCTTTCTTTTGAATCAGTGCTAACTTTGGAAATTATGTTTAAGAACATTTTGGAGAAACAGATGCTCAGTTGAGGGGAACTGATACACATAGGGCAGAAAGCAGACAAAAAAAATTATGCCAACTGAAGAAAAATAAACTACCTCCACCAGCTGAACAAAAGGAGACAATTATCCATTGAAAAGGGATGATTCTCCACAGGGCTTCCCTACACCTAAGCTTTAAGTCACATTGTTGCTGGTTTTTAATTCAATTACATCCTTACCAAATCTGATGCAAATTGCAGGGTAAATGGACAACATAGCCACCCCCTCAGACTGATTGGATCCAAATAAAATCGGATCAAGCCTAACTTGTGCTGGTCCAGTCCAAATCACTATAGATGGCTTCAGTGATTCGGATATAGCAGAAAAGCAGAAAAGATATCTACAAGATGTTGTAAATCAGCATTGTATAAGAAAACACAGGAAGGGGGAGAGTAGATAGGCAACAAGCAGAGGATGATTTTACTCACTGACAGTGTGAGTATTCAGTGAGGTGTAAACATTTAAGTAGCACTTTCCAGTCACAAGGGTTGAACGGAGGAATGTATGTGTTTCATCTTCTATTTTTTTTTCTTATCAAGAGGAAATGTTTGTGGTAGTTCTGTGTTTGCAGTAGCTTATACTGTTCCTTGCTTTATCCTATTAGTACTCGCACTTCAGTCCCCCTTTTGTTATCCAACCCTAGTCCAGTTTCATCATTCCTTAATCCATAATTGTTGTTTTATTTGATTATATACAATGTTCTACCAATTTTATATGGAATTTTCTCTCTCTATTGGTGGACAGATTAACCCTGCCAACAGACTAACAGTTTGAAAATCTAAATCATATAAGTGCCTCCACTAATAAGAGAGATTCTTCCTTCAGAAAATTGCCCTCTGACTGTGATGGACACAGTGATGGAGGGGTACAACTAATGCACTCTCTGTCCTCTGTGTCTGTTTTGATATATCTCATATTTATAGGATTAATCTGCTACAGGCACCATGTTTCCAAATTCCATGCACTCATGTAAAAAAAACAAAAATACTATAAATAGTGGTGGAAGAAACACAAGCTGCTGCAAACACTAAGCTTGCATTAGACTCCAACCCTTTAAAAAAAAAATCATAAAAGAGTACCTGTAGAGCATCTCAAAAAGGCTTGTATATCTTATGGGTGTTCTTACGGCATATTCTTTTTAGCAATGTACAAATGTAGGAAACATAAATATAGGCCAAGAGTCATGATGTGCTGTAGGGAGGTTGGACTTTATGCCCAAAACATGGGGGCATAATAATTCAGTATTATAATTATAATATTCAGTATGAATAATAATTCAGTAATTAGTAACTTACTGAACAGAGACTCAGGACCAGTGGCCATGTTGGCTAAGCAGTGATCCAAGCTTTGACACATACTCATTCTTTGAACGAAAGTGTGTAGATTCAAAGAATGAACTTGAATGTATGGGATTACCAAACATATGGCAGAGACTGAATGGAAGCACTAGTTACTTTAACCCAACTACAAGTGGGAACGTGGAGTATCTCAAAATGTAGGTCACCTCTGAAGAAACAGTCACATTGATGTTTCAGTTGTGCGCTAAACTGTCTACGAAAGAGAGGTAGATAACCCTATCATAAGATGGCCTTATAGCCCATTGAGATTATGATGTCTGTGTAAACAAAGCGTATCAACTCACTGAAGGCACCATGGAAACAAAGCCTACTGTCCAGATTAATTCCTGTCTAGTCTTCCTCTGTAAATCTAATGTACTCTCAATAGATGCAAAATTGACCAGCTCTCCTTCAAAGTGAATAATGCAGGACAGGAAAGTAGGGATGTCATCTCAGAAAAGCACTGTGGATTGAGATGAGAAACTGAGAAATGTAAGAGGGCAGAAATGCACAGCTGGTGTTCCTGCTTAATCGAACAGCAAAATCTAATAAAGCTTTGATGTCTGTTATTGAACTACTGGAGACCAAAACATACGCATTGAATATTAGTCTGCCAGATCTTGCTGCCTCACAGTAAGAAGGCAAACTAAATGGATAGCTTGTAAACAGAAGTTTAAAGTGTGTGTTCTAACAAACACACACTTTAGTGAAGAAAGCTCTTTGCAACAATGTTTGTATATGAATTATATATAGCAGTGGGTATCCTAAACCTCATGAATATTGAGAATCCTGGACAAATTCTGTGAATATCCCCCAACTCACAAATGTATGGTATGCAGTGTGTGTTATGTATGTCACAGAGTCTGTCTGAAATAGGATGAAAAGTTGAAAGGTGTGTGTGAATGTTCAAAATCCAAAATAAACATTTCAAATACCAACATTTGCAGTTTCCAGTTCACACCATAGCATTATTTCTATGCAGGATCATGGAGCTTTTATTTAGAAAACTTCTGTGGGAGCTGCAGATACCAGATTGTTCTGTGTTTTTTTTTTTTTCAAATCAGCCAGCAACAGTTCACTTAAAACAGGATTGCTTTCAGTTGCCCTGAAAACAGCATAATCATAGTATTTGAGAGGAGTTCTGTTGAGCAAATTCCAGTAAGCAGGACCCATTTTCAAATACATTTCAATCATCCTCCAGTACCTCATCCAAACTGGTGATTCATCTTAGCATGCTGACAAATACAGAGGGAGGTGTTTTCAGCTTTGTTGAGACAGTTTAGTTTCTGCCTCTCCTTTTCACACTTGAATTTGAATTAAACTGTTAGAATTCCAATCAAAATAGAAGGAAAAATAATGACACACACAAACATAAAATGCAAGGAGTGTTTGGATAACACAAATCCAAGTAGGATCTCTGCACTATAAAGAGCATGATCAGTAATGCTCTGGTGAGCTATCTGATAACAGAAGCCTTCCCTGAACAAAAGAAGGAAGGGTTTGACCCAAGAAAAGGGTTAAAAAAGAAAATCAAATCTGGCCCCTTTTAGCTTTTGTTCTTTTCTATTACACTTTGCCCCCAAATCAAAAAGAAAAATTGACACATACAAAGAGATGAAAATTTGAACTCATACTTTCAGAGTGTGTTAATGTTCTTTTCCTGCTGGATTGTATATTTAAGGTGCCTACAAAGCCAATAGCATCCCATGGTTTAACAGCAAGGCAAATTACAAAGGAGTCACTGCGTCTTTGAAGGCATGGAAGGCAATATGTGAACAGGCTGCCCTTTGGAGTTTTTTTTTTTAAAGAATATGAGCTGTATTAATGGCTGATCTGCCTTCTGGAGCCTAAATTGGCCTCATATCTTTAGCTTTGTGAGATCCTACTGTTACAGCAACAAAACAGAAGAAAGGTGTGGCTGTTTCAGTTTCTTTGAACAGCTTCTTTGCTAATATCCTCAGAATCTGTATCCACCTCTTAACATGGTGTTCACAGACAGATGTGAAACTGGGTGTACATTTCTAAGTTGTTGGTAACACATAAATATCCAAAAGGGTGTGAGGGCTTTAATTAGGAAATAACATGAAGACATGCGAGAACATTCAAATTGTGAGGAAGTAACAGAGAGTTTGAAGCACAACCTCCTCTATATCTATTCAAATTTCTTACATAAAATAGTTTATCGTATCTTCACATCTATGGATGTTGGACATTGATCAACACTTTGGGATCACAAAGCTGTAGACGGAGAGCAAAATAGGTTTCTACAGTAGCATAGGTGAAGAAAATCTTAACCTTTGTCCCTCCTGTTGTTGTTGCTTAGTCATTAAGTCATGTCCAACTCTTTGTGACCCCATGTACCAGAGAACACCAGACCCTCCTGTCTTCCATTGCCTCCTGCAGTTGGCTCAAATTCATGTTGGTCGCTTCAATGACACAGTCCAACCATCTCGTCCTCTGTCGTCCCCTTCTCCTCTTGCCTTCACACTTTCCCAACATCAGCGTCTTTTCCAGGGAGTCTTCTCTTCTCATGAGATGGTCAAAGTACTGGAGCCTCAGCTTCAGGATCTGTCTTTCCAGTGAGCACTCAGGGTTGATTTCCTTCAAAATGGATAGGTTTGATCTCCTTGCAGTCCAGGGGACTCTCAAGAGTCTCCTCCAGCACCACAGCTCAAAAGCATCAATTCTTTGGTGGTCAGCCCTCTTTATGGTCCAACTCTCACTTCCATACATCACTACTGGAGAAACCACAGCTTTGACTGTGCAGACCTTTGTCAGCAAGGTGAGGTCTCTGCTTTTTAAGATGCTGTCTAGGTTTGTCATTGCTTTCCTCCAAAGAAGCAGGCGTCTTATAATTTCGTGGCTGCTGTCACCCATCTGCAGTGATCATGGAACCCAAGAAAGTAAAATCTGTCACTGCCTCCATATCTTCCCCTTCTGTTTGCCAGGAGGTGATGAGACCAGTGGCCATAATCTTAGTTTTTTTGATGTTGAGCTTCAGACCATTTTTGACACTCTCCTCTTTCACCGTCATTAAGAGGTTCTTTATTTCCTCCTCACTTTCTGCCATCAGAGTGGTATCATCTGCATATCGGAGGTTGTTGACATTTCTTCCGGCAATCTTAATTCTGGCTTGGGTTTCATCCAATCCAACCTTTCGCATGATGTATTATTCATAGAATTTAAATAAGCAGGGAGACAATATACAGCCTTGTTGTACTCCTTTCCCAATTTTGAACCAATCAGTTGTTCCATATCCAGCTCGAATTGTTGCTTCCTGTCCCACAGATAGATTTCTCAGGAGATAGATAAGGTGATGAGGCACTCCCATTTCTTTAAGAACTTGCCATAGTTTGTTGTGGTCCACACAGTCAAAGGTTTTTGCGTAGTCAATGAAGCAGAAGTAGTGCAGATGTTTTTCTGGAACTGTTTGGGTTTCTCCATAATCCAGCGCAAGTTAGCAATTTGGTCTCTAGTTCCTCTGTCCCTCCTGTAGTCCCACTTTAAACCTTGAAGCCCTCTGTGTAACAGAACACATGGCCACTAGCAGCTTCAAGAATAGGAAGTTTTGATTGGGATCATAGCAGGGACAATGTTTTGACTCCCCCCCCCCAACATAGTCCTGAGACTGATTTGAAGGATGACTGTATTATTTCCATTTGTGAAGGATTCAGGCAATTTATGGAGACACATCACAGTTTGTGTGGTCCTTGGAAAAAGGAGTGACTGTTAAAATCAGGTTCTGAGATACATACTCCCAAAGAAAATATTGACATTGATCAGAACATTGGTGCCAGAAATCTGTTGTTGCTATGTTTTGTCATTTTATTTCATTAAGAATTTCAAAGTAGGTAGACAGCTATCCTTTAAATCAGCCATTCTCAACCTTTTTTTTTTGGCACAGCCATAAACACAATGTAAAAGAAATATAGGCCAAATCAGGGTTGTGCAAGTCACATAATGAACCTAATAGGGTGGTGCATGAAAAACCGTTTCCAGTGTATAGCCCTTTCAAATGTGCCAGGGTCCCCAGGGGACTATATGGCCCCCGTTGACAATGGCTGCTTTAAATCACAGTATTACTATAATACTAAATAACTGCTGACAGCTCATAAATGTTACTGTTGATAGAGACTTGTGAGGTGTGTGGATTGGAGAGAAAATAGAATATGTGTTGTAATACAATACTATAAAAATGATGTAAAATTTACTAAGCTTAAGTCTAAGATATCCAAAGGAGCACTTATGCTTTAAATACTGCAAAAGAATTCCCACTGACTGTATAATTGGCTTTCATAGTAGTGGCACTTCAGCTGCAAAATTGTCTCCTAAAGGAGGCCCACCTGGGCAGTTCTCTACCAGTCTTCAAAAGACAGATGAGAACATATCTTTGGGGCTGCTACAGAGACTTCAGAGGGTCCATAACTCAGTGGCCAGGTTGTTGAGTGGGGCTAGAGACATCAACACATTTCCTCTATCTTGGCTGACCTGCACTGGTTACCTGTTTGCTTCCATCTCGGCTTCATGGTAATGGTGTTAACCTATAAGGCCCTGAATGATTTAGGACCTCGATATTTGGCAGAGTGCCTCTTTCCAACTAGATTGGCCCTCCCTGTAAGATCTTCCCAGGCTGGGTGGTTGAGAGTTCTGACCTCAAGAGAAGCCTGAAAAACATCAACCAGAAATAGGGCCTTCTTGGTGGTTGCCCTGCAACTATGGAACAGTCTCCTGCCCAAAATTTGCCTGGCCCTTTCATCTGGAACCTTTAAGAAATTATTAAGACGTGGTTATTCAGACAGGCCTTCCCGGATTTTAAAACATCCTGATTCTATAGTGTTCTCAATAACTAACATCCTACCTACCACCATGCTTTTATTTTATTTTGCTGTATCATGCTTTTATTATCTGGCTTCTTAGTGTAATTTCTTTAGTTCCTTTTATATTTTGTTTGTCGTTGCTGATTATTGTTGTTGTAATGTCACTTTTTTACCCTGTTTTGTAAACCACTCAGAGTGGCCCTGGCAGCAAGATGGGTGGTATAAAAATCAAACCAACCAACCAACCAACCAACAAATAAATACATACATACATAAATATCTTTTCAGGAGTGCCTTCGTTCTGTTGAGAATTTTGAGGATGCTCTCTGATGCTGTTAGGATTTATGAAGTTTTCATTTTAAAGCTTTGTTTTAAGATACTGTAATGTTATTGTATGTCATAGATGTTTATGAATAGTATTTTATGGTAATCATTTTAGAAAAGGTTCCTGTGGTGAATAGTTGGGTAGATTTCTTTTCTACTTCCTAATATTGTATTTAGAAAGAATGGCTATAGCAAATGTTGTCACAAGTGATATGAGCAGTTTAAGACAGGTATAGGACTCAGCACTGGATTAAATCACAAATGCATGTGCAGTAAAAAAATGACTATATCTGATGCTCTTCATAATTGTTATATACTAGATAGTCATCCCTTTCTTCTTTTTTCAGTAGATGTAATATTAATTGTGTACCTTTTGCCAATTTTTCATATTTACAAAAAAAAAAATATTCCGCTCAGCATTCTAGTCATATTGATTCCCTTCTGTATATGCATTAAAATGCAATTGTTTTGTATTTCATGAGGAAAGTTCATATGGACTTGTATTTTTCCTATCAAAAATACTATTTATGCCTCAGTAGGAAGAGTGCTTATATATGCTTCTCAAAACCTATGAAATGTCAGTAATAGCCATGCCAGCAACTGGAATGGTTGTCTGGCATCTCTTTTTTTTCCTTTAGTATGTCATCATATAATCTCAATTTGGTGCGACAGCTCAGGCCCTTTTTAATGAGAGGATGTGCCATTTGATGTGATTGGCATGTAAATGATGTAACTTGTTTGAATTTTTATGACTTGGATAGCTTCTCAGGTAAGCCAATAACAGGGTAACGATAATGTATGTTTCTTTTTTTTATTATTCATGTAGCTGTTATTTGGTATATTTGCTTTTAGTGATCATGTTCCCTCCATAATCATATAATCCACTTTATTTCATGGAACTTTCTAGGGTTGATCAAAACTAAACATACAGCTTCTAAAGTTTTGCATAAATGTGTTCTTCCAATTTTGAGAGATGGGTTTCTTTCCAAGAGGGCCACTTTATGGGAAAGAAGAAACAGTTGGATTTTGCCCCCCACTATCCCTTTCCAACTCTAGTTCAAAGATGCAAAACATGGCTTTTTGGACTACAATGACCACAGTGAGTTGTAGAAGAAAAACGTGTGCTACTGAGCCTATTGGCATAGCCAGCCTTCCACCCACTTAGGGCTGTTATCTCAGCTGTATCCCATTCCCAAAGTTCTTAGGGCCAGAGACTGAACTCCCCTGGCACTTTTGGTGAGATTATTGTGATGCCACTGGAAAGAGATATCATGATGGTACAAGCATTTGAAGGGGCAGAGTTTTCTTCAGGCTTTTTGCTGCTACAGCCAGGGTTTGTGAAGAAAAGGACAGCTCATAAGTCTAAAGGAGCAGCTCCCAACCTTTTTAGCCCCAGGTGTTCTTGGACTAAAACTCTCATAAACCTTCACCACTAGCTCTGGTGGCAAAGGTTTCTGGGAGTTGTAGTCTAAGAACATCTGGAGATCCAAGGTTGGGAACCACTGGTCTAAAGTTTCAAAATTTAGATCAGACATTGCCCTCCCAACCCCGGAATAAAACGCGAGTCAGTGATATGGGTTAAATATGGACCACACTTTATTAATATAGATTCATATTCAAAATTTTCCATTCAGAAGGAGGGGGCCTGCTGTAGTGCGGAAACAGTTAAATGATGCGAGTATCGAAATACTCCTAGTTCAGTGAAAGGGCGAGTCCCCGGCCCCAGGCTTCAGTGATCTTAAGGATAGCAGGAACCTGGCCGGCCGCTAACAAACACCCCCAGACCTCGACCCCCCCTTTATTCAAGGGCAGTTAGTCTGGAAGTGGCCCAGAGCCTCTTCCTGCCACAGGCACTGTAATCGCACGATCCGCAGTACCAGACGGTGGGACATACTGTTGGCTTACTTGAAATCACAGCGGGACCCACCGTAAATACCTGTTTTTTCCGCACTACCCCCCAGTGTGACCGAAGTTTATTCCACCAACTTTCCACAACCCTCTTCTAGTGTGAGATAGGCAAAAACTCCCCCATCCACAGGCCAATCAGGATGAAGGCCAAAATTCCTATCCGGCCCTGTAACGGCGACCAGAATAACTCACACTAGAAATAGGGAGGGCAGGTGGGTGCCCGAAAAGAAGAGGGTGTTCCAGAGGGGAAAGCCTCTTTAAATACCCCGGCTTTCCCCTCCCACCTAGGAAGCACATGAGACTAATCCATTTTGCAATATCCCAGGTGGAAAGCAAGGCCAGCTTCGCTGTTCGAGGTTCAGGGACCCTCCAGCGGCTGGATCAATGGCAGTCTTTTTACTCCTAGTGGCTGAAATTCAGTACTAAGTCATACCTAGACTTTAAAACAGTGGAACCTCTAGAGAAGTTGACTTACCAATTATTCAATTGACTTACACTAGATAGGACTTACTCTAGAGTGGTATGATATACTAGATGGGTGGGATATAAATAAATAAATAAATAAATAAATAAATAAATAAATAAATAAATAAATAAATAAATAAATAAATAAAATAAAATAAAATAAAATAAAATAAAATAAAATAAAATAAAATAAATGGGACCTGCTACTGGATTTTTCTCACTATGTCATATTTTAACTCCTTAGATGGCTGTCACCTTTCTCCAAATTCTTTTAGTTCTTGCTCACTCATCAGAACATCCCAGGGAAAGTGGATAAACCTTTGAAATTAGATGAAAATATAAAATGGGATGCAGTGCAGCTTGACAGGTACCTTAGGATGAACAGCACTGAACTGTTTTACTGCATTACACATCCATACTTGTTAGCAGAATTACTGGCCATGCATCCTGAAAATCAAGATGCAAGATGAAGGGGGAAAGCCTTCAAAACTCCTACATAAATAAGGCAGAGTTCAAGTGAGACATATTACAAATAAAGTGTTTGTATGTGATGCATGCTGATTTCAAATTTATTTATTTATGTATTTATTTGTTTGTTTGTTTGTTTAACTTACATGCCACCCACACTATCCAAAGGTCTCTGGGCGGCTTACAACAATTAAAATACAGTAAAGATAAAACAATTAAAATAAAAAATTGCCATCAGGACCCACAGTTGATATCATTTCAATTAAAAGCCTTCTGGAACAGGAAGGTTTTGACCTGGTGCCCAAATGTCATCAGCGTCGGCACCAGACGAATCTCAGTCGGGAGGGCATTCCATAGTCTGGGGGCAGCTGCCGAAAAGGCCCTTTGTGTACAAGCCGTCTCTCTTACCTCCTTGAGGAACAGCTCTTTCAAAAGGGCCCCCTGGCTAGATCTTAACTGCCAGGTAGGTTCATATGGAAGGAGGCGGTCCTTCAGGTATCCAGGGCTTTATATGTCAAAACAAGCACTTTGAATTGGGCCCAGGCATCAACTGGTAGCCAATGTAATTTAAACAGAATCGTCTGTTTAATTCAATGTAATTTAAACAGAATTAAATAGAAATTAAATGTATTTGCTGCAAAGGAGGCATATTTAAATATGCAATAAAATATTATCATACCTATCTATCACTATGATGAGCAAACAGATATTCTCTTTCAATATCTTTCAGGAACACTTTCTTTGTTGTTACAAAAAAGGGTCTATCCCTGTCAAAGGAATAATTATTTTGAAAAAGGTATTAGATTCCACCACACCATCCCTTCACAAAGCAGCTTGCTCAATTGATCCTTCACATATCAGTACCACTCAGTAGGTGGCTAACACGCTAAAAGTCCTGGGCAGAAGTTAATGTCAAATCATTCAAACTTCAACGTCCTCTCCAGCCGCCTGACCCACCCATGAAACATGGAATAATTCGAACTACGAGGCTAGTTCCAAATGCCAATTTTTCTTTGAAAGAAACAGAACATGTGTGAAAGAAGAAGAGTTTTTAAATAAGAAAGAAGCTGTACTTTTCACAGGCTCCCTTTATAGACACACCTGCCATGCTTAAATTGGAAAGTTTTCTGCAGCCCAGTATCAATCTGGCTATATTCCACTGCAGAAGCGCTCCATGCATTAATGTACAGGGGGGCTGCTTGGGGAAACTGGAGGGAATACTGGACCTGAACTGGGGGATGCTGGATCATCTTTGGGACTGTGCTCCCTCAAGGGGAATCCCAGCCCTGTAGAGGGAACCAACCTTCTGGGGTTTTGTAGGTGACCATCCTCCCTTTCTCATGGGACCATTGTTTGAATTTCCCAGCTTTGAAAATAATAATAATAATTTATTGTCATTGTAAGTATATACACATACAACGAAATTCACAAGGCCCCCTTGCAAGTTCTAAAAGGTTAAAACACCTCTCCTAAGGATTCGTTGGGTACCCCATGTGGTGTAGTGGATACAGTGACAGACAAAGACTCGGTAGCTGAGGTCAAATTTCAACTCAACCATGGAAACTCACTGAGGGATGGAACTAGCAAAACCACTTCTTTAATATCTCACTTACCTTGAAATCCCTGTTAGGGTCACTATAAGTTAGTTCTGAATTGTCAGCACATAACGACAAGGCTTAGTTCCTGATAGCAAGAGCCTTGAATTAAAATGTACCGGTATATTTGTCCAACCATTTCAGCTTTGTAGTAAAATGTACTGGTGAATTTCTCACACTCTTTCACCTTTAGCCCCTCCCATCAAGAACCAAGAATGCCCGTGGAGCTCAATTCAGTCCTTACGCTGAAAGAGATTCCTTGCCCTTGTAATGGGACTTTTCATTACTATGTCCTTATTTCGTTTTTTGATAATGCCAACTCTTTATATCCAGCTGCTAGCCCACTAGAACCTCTGCAAACCCTCCACCCATATCTTGGTAGCCCAGTTACTAATACAGAGAACCAACTAGTCCTTTTCACAAAATGACCACAGTTGTAATGTATAATATTGAAGTCATTTACAAAGTGAAACGATACATTTTCACTGCAGCTGTAAGAGACTGGCAGCAAACAATAAGATAAATATACTTGCAGCTTATGTACCATATTCAAAATACAATGAGATTTTCTTTTTTTAAAAAAAGGAAAAGCTGCCAGCCCCACAATGCCAAGCTGCCCCCTGCACCCATTTAATCCTCCAATAACTAAGCCCCCAAAGACTATCACCTCCAGCTTTTCTTCCTCCCTGCCCCCTGCTGTACCTTAATATTGAAAAATTAACCCCCAGGGAAAGCTTTTCCTTCTACAGTCTTTGTTTCTTTTCTTTCCTATTATCCAAGTGTCATATTTTGCCTGACAATTTACAATAGTCTGGCCATTCTACTTTTATATTTTAAAACCTTTATGCAAATCATCATGATAGCAGAGCAACATCGAGTTCTTGCATTAATGCCAAGTATTATTCACATATAAAAATTCCATTTAAATCCCATTAAGGTTGTGACATAAATCCAAACAAACTAGCAAATGCACATTTAAGGTGGGGAAGTGGCATCTGTCTTCCCGTCTCCTCCTTGAACAAGGCGGAAGAAGGGGGCGATTAAAGTGTCACCCAGCTGAGGCAAGGCACTGAAACACATATGTTAACTGTTCAGTGCTTTGCTGGTTGAAAATCCTATGCAACAGCCTCTGTGTTGTTAAATGCTCCTGTTTGTTTTGCCTGTAACTGTGGATAATATTGTGCCTTACTGGATTAGAAGAGGCATCCCCAAAGTATCAGCTACATCCCAAAAAGGATGGTTTTAAAAGTATAGATTTTCAGTCAGATATTTCTTTGTTGTTTTACCATAACCCAGAAATAAGCTGTTCCTTTAAAATACATTTTATGCTCCCTTTTGATGAAACATTCATAATTTAACTGGTCTTGTGCAGCTGTGATTCTTGACACATGAGTAGTAATACTAGGTTCAACAAGACTATTAATGCAAAAGGGCTTTCAGGGCTATAACCCATATGCTTGACTACCTAATAAGAATCTGTCATACTACAAATGCTATAACAGTCACATAATCATAACACAGCACTTCAGAAGGTTATAAATTACACCCTTGCTACCATCCTTCATGTATTCTATACAGATCATGGAATTATGGTTATTGGTTGCAGTATGTATTACTAGGTCCCAGGGTCACCAGCACAGAGTTAAATGATGTAAGGGAGTGAGTAAAATGATGATCTATGTTTCCCAACAGCCTCAGCCTTGGTACCTACTTAACCGATTCAGTATGCTGATATGCTGTGCATACATAATCAGATCTATTGGAAAAGGACTGCATATATGGCTGTAGCCATAGAGGAATGGAAGATTATTCTAGTTCAACCATATTTTGTTACCAAAAGCCTCATAAGAGCTGTTTATGCTGCCTTTACCTTTAGGCCCAAATCCGGCTGATCAATCATGCCCAACAGCTAGGGCTGTGGATGCATAATTGAGTAAAACAAATTGGAATCCTTCCTATTAGCTGTTTGGCAGGGAAGGGTTTTGGGAAAGTAAGCAGGATATGGCCTGGTCAGATGAGATCTCCAGGGCAAGGGTACAAATGTTGATGTGGTGGACTTCAACACCCAGAATTCCCAGCCTGTATAGTCAATGATAAAGGACTGTGGGATTTGTAGTCCAAAATATCTGGACTGCCAAAGGTTCACCACTCCTGCTCTATGAATAACTAGGATTTTAAGGAAGAGTTATGAGAGAATCCTGCCTGAAACCCTAGATGGTCACTGCCAATCAAAGTCAAGAACACAGGGTTAGATGAACCAAGCATGTCAGGCAGCCTGTGGTTTCTTGCATCCCTACGTTCCTACTGAACCCTTTCTATTCCTGAGGGTGAAGACTGAATTCATTCATCCCACAATTGGCGCCTCCAGACAGCCAGCCAGCACTGTTTATGACTCAGCTATATGCACCAAACCCCAGCTTCTGGGCTGCACAAGGGAATACAGCACCTATTTGTGCATGAAATTCCTCATCAAGCTGGCTTTCATGTACACAAAGTGCCCAACTGGATCTGGGCAAGTGGCATCAACTGATGGGCTGCTAACTGAAACAGTTGGCTCCTTCAGATGGTGTTGAGTTCCACACAGTTTATTTTGGCATTTTTCCTGCCAACCAAGTGACACAAGGCTTGATCTAGTCTCTTCAGTGATGTTTCCTGAGGGATAATAGACTGAAGCTGAATGCAGACAAGATGGAGGTCTTGTGGGTGGGTGCCTCTAGTGTTTAGAGATTGGAGGGGCTTCCTCTCCTTTTGGGGGGCACTCTCTCTGCTAAAGATGAGGTTTACAGCTTGGGCGTATTTCTGGACCCAGCGCTATCAATGGAGTCCCAGATAATGTCTGTGGTCCACTCCACCTATTTCCATCTGGGGCAGATTGCCCAGCTGCATCCCTACTTTGACACCGGGTCGCTCACCACACTGGTCCATGCATTGGTAGTCTCGATATTCGACTACTGTAATGCACTCTACATGAGGCTGCCTATGAGACTGCTATGAAGGTCCAGAATATAGCTGCCAGCATATTGAGTGGTGTGAAGAGATATTTATTTATTTATTTCCCCTATTCTGGCTGCCTTGCACTGATTACCTGTTCATTTCTGTGCCAGCTTCAAGGTGATGCTGCTGACATACAAAGCCCTAAATGATTTGGGACCTCGATACCTGGCAGAACGCCTCCTCCCCATGAGATCTGCCCATCCTACATGATCTTCCCAGGCCAAGCGATTGAGAATATTGACCTTGAGAGAAGCCTGGAAAAAGAAGACTAGAAACCAGGCCTTTTCGGTGGTTGCTCCCCACCTCTGGAACAACCTCCCAGCTGAAATTGACCTGGCTCCTTCCCTGGAAACTTTGAAACAACCGCTAAAAGCATGGGTTTTTAGAAAGACCTTTCTGGACCTTATGGCATCCTAAAACAGCTGTTGTTTTAACACAGCCTTACCTCTCTATCATTTTAATTCTTCTCAGTTAAATTTGTTGGTATACATCTGTTTAATTTTGATTTTATAATTATTATGTTAAGTGCTTTAAAATGCTATTTGATGTTATATTTGTTTAACATATAAACCACCAGATGGGCAGTATAAAAGTCAAATAAATAAATAAATAAAATTTCCCCTACCTTTCTGTGCTTTTTGTCACCTAAGGGGTGGTGGTTTATTTTGTTTGTAGGGTTTTTCCAATGTGTTCCAGAGGAAAAAGTTCAAGAAGCTTCCCCCCTCTTCAGGTTCACGTGAGAGGATCCCAGAGAAAAGTGAGGATTAATTACCTCACATTTTTTTAAAAAAAAAGGTTGTAGAAGTCAAGCTACATCAGGGAAGTGGATTTTGAAGTAGTCTGTGAAGAATTTCCAAGATTTCCAGGGAAGGAACATTTTTGAGGATGTGATTGTTCATAGTAAAATTTGGACATAGGCCTGGTAAACTGCACTCTCCTTTGTAATAAACCAGAACTAGTTAGGGTGGTAGTTTTGCCCCATTGGGAAGAGTCCTATGTATCATAACAGTCATTTGAAATGAAATCCAGAGCTACATTAGTAACCTCATTGCAGCTGCCTCCATATCCAAGACAAGCAAAAGTAATGGTTTTATTTGCATTTTGCCAACTCAGTGTTTGGGCTTTAAATCTGAAGTAACATCCACTTAAGTTTTATTCATGAGTCCTTTGAACTTCCTTCCATCTCTGCTGTTCGGCACATTGTATTTCCACAAATTTGGTAGACCTCAAAGACAGTGCTAATAAATCATAAGTTAGGCTGCAGGGAACCACTCAAAGAGAATAAAACAGGGACCCTGCAATCCCAAATGCACCAGTGATGCCCTTTCTTGAAAAAAAGTAAACAAAATTACACAAAAAGGTATTAGGGAAAAAAAATCAGATTTCGTGATCAATTAAATTTCCCCCAGTATTGTTAGAGCACACAGATTTATAGACTAGTTAGGATGGATTGATCCAGCTATCAGCCGTGAAATGCCAGCACATTCAGCAACACTAGGAGTCAGCAAAAAACAAACAAACCCAAGTGTGTGTGGTGTGTATTTTTACATTCGAGAAGGAATCACGTTATATTTTCAAAGGATGTGTCACATAGAAAGAGAGAAAAAATGCTTAAGTGTGAGTTTCCATGTAAATAACTTTTGCTAGACAATTCATCAGTTTGTGACTTGTTTTACAGACTTGTTTTACAGATTTTTTTCCCCTCAGTGCATCGTTTTGTTTCTGCAGAAGTTGTGCTGCATTGCTGTGTATACCTGCAAATGTTTGAACAAGGCAATCACTGTAATTTCTTTTCTTTTATTTTTCTTGATTTTCTAATGAAATATATTCTTTTTGTATTTTCAGGATTTCATGGCTGTCTATATCTCAAAATCACATAGGTTGTAAATGGTAAACAGCTCTCGCACCAAGAGTGGCGGAAATCTACTTTTAAGAGCAACTGATCTCTTTGCTTTGCTTCAGAATCAGTTTTCTTTTATGTCCCCTCATCTCCCAGGAATGACCTAAAATGAACAAGTTTTCTAAAAGGTATTCTCGAAGGCTTTCATGGCCAGGATCTGATGGTTGTTGTAGGTTTTTTGGGCTGCTTGGCCATGTTCTGGGGGTTTTTCTTCCTAATGTTTCGCCAGTGTCTGTGGCTGGCATCTTCTGAGAACAGGAGTTAGAACTTTTAGGACAGGAAGAAAAACCTCCAGAACATGACCAAGCAGCCCGAAAAACCTACAGCAACCATTTTCTAAAAGATGTTTAGTAATTTTACTATGTTTCTGTTTATGCAGATATATTTTAAGGGGAGGTGTTGTAATAAATGTTTCTTTTCTGGAAGCCACCTTGAATTTCATTTTTAAAATACAAGGAAGATACAAAGGAAAGAACCAAGTAAAAGAAGAGCTAGAACTGTCATATCAAAGGTAAAAATGTCGGAAAAAAAATCTCAAGCTAGTTAATATAGCCATGGTAAAATTGAAGCTGCTAGAATCAAAGCTGAACTCCTTTTTCATTTTCAAATCAAGGTAAATATTTCTAAAATGAACTTTGGGACAGCTCAGACTGAAAATCTTTTAAAGACATTTTAAGGGACAAAGGAAGCTTTAGTTCAGCTCATCCAAAAACAGGCACCCAAATATCTGACAGGTTCAGAAAATAACTCGGTGTTTTTTTTCCAGATTCACTATCAAAATCTGACCTTTCAGGTTCAGGGGTGAATCCAGGAGTATATTCTGCCAACCTGTGTCTGTGATCCTACACAGGTTCTCCTTCCAGTGGTCCAGAAACATCTCATTCTTGTGTGGATTAAGTGTCAGTTTGTTCACGTTCATCCAATTTGTAGCTGACATAAGGCTTTGATTTAGAACCTGAACAGTTTCCTTGGATTTAGATGGAAAGGAGAAATAAAGATGGGTGCCATAAGCACGCTGAGAGCATCAAAGCCCAAAACTCCAATCTCTCCAGAAGTTTTCTTATATTTCATAAATATCATGAGGGATGGGGCACAGCCCTCAAAGATCCTAGAAACCCATGGCCATAGTATAAATCTCCTCGACATCACTTCTGAATTTGTCCTCCAGGAAGAACCAGACCCTACATGCCTCCCATTGCTGTTCCATAAACAAACATATTTGGGGGCTATGTTGTTATGTAGAGGAGATGTGATGTCTATCTTAACCCCCTTCTCCATTGTCTGTGGTAACAAAACACACACCTGATGTCACACCACTCTCCCTACCAAGTTCCCTTGCTATCGAGTCATATGGAATGGTAGCACAGAAGTGGACAATGTAAATGCTCTATCTCCCTTTCCAGTATTGATTGTTCTGGAAGGGAGGCTGCATTGGTAATGTCTGATTCTTCCCTCAATGTCGCTGTTCTGTTGCAGATCAGGTTAATAGGTTCACCTTGGTGGGTAGCCTTGTGGTGTTGTGCTTGGGAAATAAAGATATGTGATTACAGTGTGCCCTTTGGATAGCAGAATTTGCTTGCGTCCATCATGCCTAGAGGAGTTGTCATTTGTCAAGACACTTGTCCCTCAAGGACTCAGGCAAGAGAGTTTTTCAAAAATCCAATTTTTCATTTGCTGTCTACTTGACTTAACATTAGAAAAATAAATCCATTGCCAGAAAAAAAGAGAGGCTGTAATACGTGATATCTAAAAACAATGTGAAGTGTGGAATTAAAATGAGCATATGACAATCTTTTAATACTGTAGAAACAGTGGAAGACATATATAGTTGTGATGAGGCATTGTAGGCACTTGATGACAAGTTAATTGAGTGCTGGTTCAGACATTCTACTGGAATGCTCCTTCATACTCACTGGAGGTGCCCCAGCATCTGGATTTATGTGAGGAACATAATATGTACCAGAAACTCACAGATATTGTATTTGGCGATATTTGTGAGTTCTAGCACAGGTTTCATAGCTATAGCAATCTCATTTGTTGTCATGGCAGACAACATCTGTAAGTTCTTGGCTCATACAGAAAGATACAGAAAGTACCTAGCTCATACAAAAAGATACCTAATATCTGAACTGCTCTTAGTTTACATTTTTATATGTTATTATTACCTTATCTCTAGGAACTTCCACACTTTTTCTATAGAAAATGGTTTCTCGCCCAGGAGAGGGATGGAGAGAGCAACTCGCCTTTCTCTCTCTCTCTCTCTCTCTCTCTTTGTTAACACTGCCTTTTTCCCCCTCCTCTTCTTCCCCCCCCCACCCGAGGCTTGTAAAACTGTTGTATTCAGAAAAAAAAAGACTGATTGGGATCAGACAAGAGACCCTACTAGAAAATGTCCAAAGTTAAACAATACTAATTTCTCATGGTGGAAATGCAGGTTGAGAATTGTTTTAGAAGTCTCTGGGACATATTTCTGTATTGAACAGCCGAAACCAGAAGAAGATGGAAATATAAGAGGATAGAGAGTGTGACTATCCATCCAAAACAATCATATTTGAGGATTTGACTGATAATCAACTATTCCATGTTAGAGACTGCCAAACTGAAGAAGAGGCTGGATACTTTAGAAAGATTCTAAGGATTTGGAAACTTTAAATCATGGACTGGCCAAGAGAAATGGTAAAGCTAATCTTGATTCAAAGAAAGTGAGAAAAGTGTGACTGGTTTGATTACTGTATTTGATAATTAGAAGCTGACCAGGCTTGACATGAACAATCAGCAAAAATTGGGATACACTAGGAAACACTAGGAAAGAATTTTGATTCTATTATCTCTAAACCTGGATGGGGAGAAGGAGATAGCCTGTGAACAGGCATTGAGCCTTTCAGAAAGGAATGTATTGAACGAAGTAGTTTGCCCAAGAAAGCTCCAGATCCATGTGGTTCAACTTATTAAATGGCTAAAATACTGTTGTGCAGCTATGTGTGTGTTTCACAAGCATGTCATGCAACAGTCTTGATGTGAACTGTGCAGTCAATTGCCCAGTTTGATACCGGCTGCCCAGGCATAATGACCAGCAAACTAAACCAGGCATAATTTTATGCTACACTAAAACATACAAGATATTGGCCAACGAATGAAAGGGACATCGGAAAGCCAATCTCCAAAGCCAATCACATTGTTGCTACAACTGTAATGGGAAGTACTTTAGCCAGAATTAGTCCTTGCCCCAGAAAGTGCTGGACCAAAGCTAGCTGTACAAGTTTTCAACCAAGAAGATAACAGCAGCATGTAATAACTGACCTTCAGCAAAGACTATCAGGAGTAGAAAGTATTACAATGATAGAGAAAAGGTAAAAACATAACAGCGTGCCCAGCTCTGTGGACCACCTCTGCCCAACCATAAGCCAATCTGCCCTGCCTATATTGCTCTTCCCATGGACAAGAATGAGGTCTTTCCAGGTAACCAGAACAACAGAAATATTGGTGCGGACTCAGACAAGGATGGGAGCAAAATGCTCCAAAAAGGTACAGGGATGAGCAGGCATCAAATGCTTTGACCTTATTCAGGCATGGAACATGTTGGAGGAGCGGTGTGGATCCTATTGTAAACATGGACTTTTTTATTCAAGGCAATACCACATAGTGCACCATCTCCAAGTTTTCTATAACTGCCAGCCACTTCCATAAATAAAATCATGTGGCATTGAATGGCTAATAAAGTTCTGAATTAGTAGCATCAGAGAGTTATGGACTAATCAGTGGCAGAG
The DNA here is from genome assembly GCF_051106095.1 of Pogona vitticeps. Classification (NCBI taxonomy): domain Eukaryota; kingdom Metazoa; phylum Chordata; class Lepidosauria; order Squamata; family Agamidae; genus Pogona; species Pogona vitticeps. Next base: position 71,030,203 of record NC_135783.1, on the reverse strand, counting down.
TTATAGTGCTTTTACTTGGATCTAGATTGTAAAGAAACACACCAATATCAAACAAACACAATCATTACAAGAAGGATTCTGTAGGAGGTAGGCAAACCAATTCCAGTACCATAGTCCTTGACGCTGAGTGAAAGGCAATTCAGAATTGAGTGTCAACACAGACAGGGAACTAGTACTGTATTAGGTTGCCATGATATGAGTTTCTGGTTGGTAGGATTGCACAGTGCAGGCCCAGAGTGGCAATCGTATTGCGCACAAGCTTAGTGCAGGTCCCTCAGCACAACAACCAGGAAGGAAAGTGTCCATGTAAACCAAACATTTAAATGCATTTTACTTGCTTGAGAGCAATCTGCCACTAAAACTGGGCAGCAAAAAGAAGAAACTTCATGGTTGCCTTTCATGCTTTGAAGCAGTTTATGAAGCCGTTTAAAGCAAACAGAGTTTATTTTAAATGCTGCTTGCTTTGAATAGCTCGATGTGCAAAATGCTTACTTTAAGGGGGTGTGGCCTGTGACATGACTGGGCTCCTGGATGCACCAAAGTGGCCCACTCCTCTCCTGCATTAGTGAAGCTACATGGGACTCACCCAGGTGAAAATGACAGCACTTCTAAGATTATGTTGACAACCGTCCCTAGAGTTCATCTGATGGGAATTCGGGGTCGTTTGTTCACATATTTGCATGTTCAACATTAGTGACAAGATTTTTTTCCCCTCCTAAAATAACAAACTCCCCTGTACTCTGTACTTCTTTCAACAACTGTTTACCTCTTGTCTGCATGTTGTTTCCTTATAGCTCATTTGATTCATAGAAACGTATCTCTGTAAACACTTGGTCACCTTTGAGAGTACGTAGATGGATTACCTGAGAGATAACGTTCTCATCACAATTCACTGAACAATGTTTACACTTTAATCATTCTTTGAAGACTCTGGTTTGGTGTTTCTTTTCCCTTGATTGGCCATTTTCTCTCTGAAGAGAAAGAGTAAACTCAGCTGACTGCTGGAACGCTGGACGTTGCCTCCTTGCAAAGCAGAGCGCGCCTGCCAATACGACTTCCCTGACATCTGCGTATTCAGGTGTAAGAGTCGATGACTCAGCAACAGAGCTTGGAAACCTTGTCATAACTCAGCTTGATTGTTCTTCATTATGTGATAGGCTAATTACATTTCTTTTCCCATCTGGATGAAGAAGAAAAAAAAACTCACCATAAAATTTATATTTTACAGTAATCTTCACATTTGAGGATTTTAAGGACTTGCCTGGCTAGGTACAGTTTCAAGGGTGATCAAAGGGTGAAGGTCAGCAGTGACACCAGAAAATAAAGCTAAAATAGAAACTTCTGAAGTAGCCAATGAATGGACTTTTCCAGATCAAGGCTCAGGATTGGCTGAAGATCAGGATTTAGGGTTATGTCTCATGACTCTAATTGTTGGACAGGAGACAGAAGTTGAAGTCAGATTATACATTACAACAGCACACGTGTAGATAGTTGACATGGATGCAGCAGGAGACACGATAGCAGACTAAAGAACACAGACCCTCCCTCACACAGGTAAGCCTCCCTGAGTACAGCTGGACTCCTTTGAGGGGTGATGCCATAGGGATGGCTGCTCCCTCTCTCCTACAGCAGAAAGACTACCAGCACTTAGACACTCTGAGATATTTTTTATATCATGGCCTCTTTACAGAGAAACTAGGAAGGGAAATTGTTATATGTTGAATGGCACAAAATCCTTCCCTGACCAAGTCAGCATATTATCCCACAGAGAAGATAAGCTACGCTCAGAACAATATGTTTATAAGGGACAAAATGTGGCATGCCATTTCTTTCTGTGCTTAAGTCTCTCCATTTAGTTGATGGGATAACATTTATGAAAGAGCGTATACATTTGCTATAAAATAGAGGAAACGAGAATGTATTTAGCATTGGAAATATCGGGATTGCCTAAAAGTGACGTTTCAGACTTCCTATAAAGATCAAATTGGCTTGCTTTATTTTGTGAATGAATTTTGGCAGGAAAGCTCAGGCTTTGTTTGTTGGTATCATTGCTCAGTTGCAAAAGTCTGTCTGAACCACATCCCTGGGACACTAACAGATTTCAGCTGTCACTGACATACTCATCTGGAATGTATACTTTGCTCCTGAAGGTTCAAAGAGAGGAGGAGAACAAAGCAGTGACCAAAGACATACCCAAGTGCTGCAAAAGGATGGTTTGTTTGTTTGTTTGTTTGTTTAGTTAGTTAGTTAGTTTTATTTATATCCTGCCCATTTAGACCCAAGTCTACTCTGAGCGGCCAACAATAAAAAATGGCATAAAAGCGATATAATAAAATAGAAAACAACAATATTAATATCGTTCTAGATGGGGAAAAGAGAAAAATAATCAAGTGATGACAGGAGGGAAAGCCTGCCTAAAGAGCCAGGTCTTAAGTTGACTCTTAAAAACACCCAGCGAGGGAGCCAGACAGATCTCTAAAGGGTTGTTGTTTAGTCGTGTCCGACTCTTCGTGACCCCATGGACCAGAGAATGCCAGGCCCTCCTGTCTTCCACTGCCTCCCGGGGTTGAGTCAAATTCATGTTGGTGGCTTCAATGACATTGTCCAACCATCTCATCCTCTATTGTCCCCTTCTCCTCTTGCATTCACACTTTCTCAACATCAGGGTCTTTTCCAGGGAGTCTTCTCTTCTCATGAGATGGCCAAAGTATTGGAGCCTCACAGCTTCAGGATCTGTCCTTCCAGTGAGCACTAAAGGTTGATTTCCTTCAAAATGGATAGGTTTGATCTCCTTGCAGTCCAGGGGACTCTCAAGTAGACTATGTCTAGATGGGCGGCATATAAATGCAATAAATAAATAAATAAAATAAAAAGAACTTTGTCAAGCACCACAGTTCAAAAGCATCAGTTCTTCGGTGGTCAGCTTTCTTTATGATCCAGCTCTCACTTCCATACACCACTACAGGAAAAATCATAGCTTTGACTATACGGATCTTTGTCGACAAGGTGATGTCTCTGCTTTTTAAGATGCTGTCTAGGTTTGTCATCACTTTCCTCCCAAGAAGCAGGTGGCTTTTAATTTCGTTGCTGCTGTCACTATCTGCAGTGATCATGGAGCCCAAGAAAGTAAAAATCTGTCACTGCCTCCATATCTTCCCCTTCTATTTGCCAGGAGGAGGTGGGACCAGTGGCCATGATTTTAGTTTTTTTATTTTGAGCTTCAGACCGTTTTTTGCACTCTCCTCTTTCACCCTCATTACAAGGTTCTTTAATTCCTCCTCACTTTCTGCCATTAGAGTGGTATCATCTGCATATCGGAGGTCGCTGATATTTCTTTCCACAATCTTAATTCTGGTTTGGGATTCCTCCAGTCCAGCCTTTTGCATGATGTATTGTGCATATATGTTAAATAAGCCAGGAGACAATATACCGCCTTGTCCTACCCCTTTCCCAATTTTGAACCAATCAGTTGTTCCATATCCAGTTCTAACCGTTGCTTCCTCTCCCACTTATAGGTTTCTCAGGAGACCGATAAGGTGGTCAGGCACTCCCATTTCTTTAAGAACTTGCCATAATTTGCTGTGGTCCATAGTCAAAGGCTTTTGCATAGTCAATGAAGCAGCAGTAGATGTTTTTCTAGAACTCTCTGGTTTTTTCCACAGTTTGGCAATTTGATCTTGAGTTCCTCTGCCCCTTCAAAATCCAGCTTGTACTGTACTTCTGGCAGTTCTTGGTCCACATACTGCTGAAGCCTGCCTTGCAGGATTTTGAGCATAACGTTGCTAGCGTGTGAAATGAGTGCAATTGTACAGTAGTTGCAGCATTCTTTGGCACTGCGCTTCTTGGAATTTGGGATGTAGACTGATCTTTTCCAGTCCTCTGGCCACTGCTGAGTTTTCCAAATTTGCTGGCATATTGAATGTAGCACCTTAACAGTGTCATCTTTTAAGATTTTAAATAGTTCCACTGGAATGCCATCACCTCCACTGGCCTTGTTAGCCAAGATTTCTAAGGCCCACTTGACTTCACTCTCTAGTATGTCTGGCTCAAGGTCAGAAATCACACTATCTGGGTTGTCCAGGATATCCAAATCTTTCTGGTATAATTCCTCTGTGTATTCTTGCCACCTCTTCTTGATGTCTTGTGCTTCTGTTAGGTCCCTGCCATTTTTGTCCTTTATCATGTCCATCTTTGCACAAAATGTTCCTTTAATAGCTCTAATTTTCCTGAACAGATCTCTGGTTTTTCCTTTTCTATTATTTTCCTCTATTTCTTTGCATTGTTCATTTAAGAAGGCCATCTTGTCTTTCCTTACTATTCTTTGGAAGTCTGTGTTCAATTTTCTGTAACTTTCCCTATCTCCTTTGCATTTTGTTTCCCTTCTCTTCTCTGCTGTTTGCAAGGCCTCGTTGGACAGCCACTTTGTTTCTTGCATTTCCTTTTCTTTGGGATGGTTTTTGTTGCTACCTCCTGTACAGTGTTACGAGCCTCTATCCAAAGTTCTTCAGGCACTCTGTCCACCAAATCGAGTTCCTTAAATCTGTTCTTCACTTCCACTGTGTATTCATAAGGGATTTGGTTTAGATTATACCAGACTAGCCCAGTGGTTTTTCCTATTCTCTTCAGTTTAAGCTTGAATTTTGCTATGAGAAGCTGATGATCAGAGCCACAATCAGCTCCAGGTCTTGTCTTTGCTGACTGTATAGAGCTTCTCCATCTTTGGCTGCAGAGAATATAATCAATCTGATTTTGGTATTGCCCATCTGGTGATTTCCATGTGTAGAGTCGCCTCTTGTGTTGTTGGAAAAGAGTGTTTGTGATGACCAGCTTGTTCTCTTGACAAACTCTTTTAGCATTTGCCCTGCTTCATTTTGAACTCCAAGGCCAAACTTACCTGTTGTTCCTTTTATCTCTTCACTCCCTACTTTAGCATTCCGATCCCCTATAATGGGAAAAACTTCTTTCTTTGGTATCAGTTCTAGAAGGTTTTGTCGCGACTGCCACCTCCTCCTACGTCACCACAAGAGATGACAGGCCACGATCCTTCACACACACACACACACACAGTACTTCTTCGCTGCCACCAACCACACATAAACCTGACACTTCAGACTTTATTGTGGATTTAAAAATAAAAAGGATGATTTATTGATTACACAAATAAAAAGGAAATCACTGGGTAAATGAATCACTTATTAAACTATATTTATCAGACCTTCACCCTGCACAGTTCTTAGTTACTAGACACACAGTTACCTAACCTATACCTAACCCTCTCACTCTCTCACTAATTCCCCAACATCCAACCCTCAACAACCTTTCCCTCCTTGTACACCCCCCTTATATACACAAGCTCCACCCCTATAAGACCCACCTCCTGCCTTGCCATAGGCCAGGAAACTCCAGCCTTAGCCAAGACAGGCAGGTGACGTCATGGCACACGTCACATACCTTCCCCCTTTAATAAGTTGTTTTGTGGGGGAAAGCTAAGGTGCTTTTTCCCCAAAACAACTGCAACAAACATAAAGCATTACATTTATTACACAATTTAACACAACTACAAATATACTTACACTTCCTTCCTACAGGTAAATAAAACATGCAATGTAAACATTTATCATAATGCAATACATAACTTTCAAAACACTTTACATTGCCATATACTATACACAGAGTCCATAATGAACTCTCTGTTGAAGTCAGGAGCATGCAGCACTGGATGGTTGGTTAGAGCATCTTTCAGCCGTCCAAACGCCATCTCGCACTCCTCCGACCAGGAAACGCTGTTGCTGCTCTGCTTCTTTGTCAGGTCTGATAGAGGTGCAGCAATCTCACTGAAACCGGGTATAAACCTTCTGTAATACCCTGCCAGACCTAGAAAGGACCTCACTTTCTTTTTAGTGGTAGGTCTGGGCCAATTCACGATTGCTTCTACCTTGGCCTCTAAAGGTTTGATTAGGCCTCCTCCCACTATGTGACCTAGATACTTCATCTCTGAGTTACCTAGCTGACACTTACTAGCTTTAACAGTTAAGCCAGCATCTTTCAACCTTTGTAGCACTAACTCTAGATGATGTAGGTGATCTTGCCAGGTGTTGCTAAAGACCCCTATGTCATCGATATAAGCTACTGTGAAGTCACTAAGCCCTTTCAGAGTATGGTCCATGAGCCTTTGAAACGTTGCTGGTGAGTTTCTCAGGCCAAAACTGAGGACCCGGAACTCAAACAGGCCAAATGGACTGCAAAATGCGGTTTTCTCTTGGTCTTTAGGATCACTTCTTCCTTCAATCATCTTACTTATGTCATCAAGCCTAGGCCTAAGATAAGCATCAGGTTTAGTTACTGAATACAACTTGCTGTAATACACACAGAACCTGACACTGCCATTCGGCTTGTCTATTAAAATTGCAAGGGCTAACCAAGCGCTAGATGAGTGTACAATAATTTGATCGTTTAGCATTTCGTCTAGCGTTCTGCGAATATTGTCAAAGTAACAACCTCTTATTCTATATGGTGTTACAGACTGAGAAGCATTCCCTATGTCAGTCCTGGGTAGCACTCCCTTGTCAACACCAGGTTTATTTGAGAACACTTCTTGAGGTTTTGTAACCAGTGTTCTGCAACTATTCTGCTGTTCTCTGGATAGAGCAGGGCTGATCTGCACCTCTTGTGGATTGAACTCTTGTGGGCCCCTCCCTTCCCCGAAGGGCAACCCATGTTCCTCCTTATCAGCCTCTTTTATTGCAAACTGCACATGGATGGTCTCTCTGTAATAAGGCTTCAGGGCATTTATGTGAATGACCCCCCTGCCTAACCTTTTCATAAGTTTGGATATATGAGAGGTTCCTAAGTCTGTGATTGTCTCAGAAGGAAAACCCATCCTACTCCTGTAATTCACTAAGGCTTCTGCTACAGTCTGGGTCTCTATAGTTAAAATAAATCTGTTCCCCCGCTTAGTGGCCTTGGGCATTGGACCTATGATATCCACCCCTAGACGTGTAAAAGGAGTTGAAATCACTGGTAATGGGCATAGGTTTGCTCTGGTTTTATCACAGTTAGAGCCCTGTCTCTGACAAATATGGCATCTTTGACAGAAACTCTTAATATGTTTACCCATATCAGGCCAGTAAAAGTTTAGGGCTATTCTTTGTTTGGTCTTGTTAATCCCCATATGAGCTGAGAAAATGTCTGCATGTCCCTTTTCCAGAATCATAGGGCGATATTTCTCAGGCACCACCAACTGTCTCTTAACTTCAGGCCCCCCTTTTGAAATATTATTCAGTTTTTCCCTATAAAGTAAACCACTCTTAATAATAAAGCGTTCAGGGCACTCAGGTGATAAATCTTTATCAGTCACCTTTGCAAAACAATCTTTTAAGGTGGGATCTGCTGTTTGTTCCTTGACAAAGAGGCTTTTCTGAGGTATTTCAACTGAGAATGCCTCAGGTTGTGGTACAAATTTCTCTGGCTCTTGAGAGTCATTCCCACTACTGGCTTCACTTTGTACTGATTGTGCACGTGTTACCACTAGGGCACTCTTGACATGCTTTTTTAAGTCATTACCAATAAGAAAAGGGGTAGGGATCTCAGAAGACACCCCCACTCTCCACAATCCCTTCCAACCTTGATATTCAATTTTCAAATCAGCTACAGGTAGTGAAACTAGTTCTGACCCAATCCCTTTCACAGATAGAGTCTGGTCAGCAATCATACAACTTTGTGGTACTATGTCTGAGTGGCATATAGAAATTTCAGAACAGGTGTCTCTCAAAGCTGAATAGTCATTTTCAAAAACTTTTATCCTGTCCCCAGCAGATTCCAGTAAAGCAGCATTGGTCTGTATGTAATAACAATGGACAACTTCAGCGAGAGGTAGCTCCTTCAATGTATCCAATTCAGAGCTCCTAACTGCCTCTGCCTGGGTTTCCATGACAACAGAGCTTTCACTAGAAGAAGCTTGAGGTTTACTCTGAACACAAAATACAGCCTTTGCTTCTTTTACATTAACTTTCTGAGGTGGAATTTCTTTATTTTGCCTTGTATTAAAACATTGTGAAGCAATGTGGCCTTTCTTTTTGCAAATGAAGCAGATTCTCTCCCCCCATGAGCTTTTCCCATCAAATCTCTCAAGTTTCTCTTTTCCCTCCAAAACTTGTTTACTGTGCTGGCCCTGTTCTGAGGGCTTTTCACTAAAATGGCCGCCTACTTTAGTCTGTCTCTGTGCTTGTTCTTTAGAGAACTTTGGGTCCCATGTTTTCCTCACACTTCTCCCCTCATAACAACTAGGACCCCTTATTTGAGAAATAAAATCAGCTATTTGAGCAGCGTTTCTAACATCAGTTGGTTTTCGTTCTTGAACTAAAAATTTAAGTTCCCCATGGAGTAAGGAATAAAACTGCTCCAGGCCCACAACATTTTTCAATTCCTGAAAGGTTTTTACATTCTCCTGTTCAAGCCACCTATCTAAACACTTTTCTAAGTTAAAACCAAGTTGGGTATAAGATTCATCTGATTTTTTTGTAAGTTTTCTGAACCTCAACCTCAGATGTTCTGAATTAATGCCAAATCGATTATAAACCATTTTTTTGAACTCTGAATAATCTTTACTGAGCTCAACTGGCATATCAGCATACACGTCAGCCATTTTTCCACTCAGGAGAGACCTCAAAATTATCATTTTCTCTGTTTCCCTCACAGAAAAATCAGCACAACTACGTTCAAAGATTTTAAGGAAGTTTTCAGGACAATCCCCCTGTTTATATGTAGGAAATTTCTTCAAATCTGACTTTGACAACTGGCTTGGTTCAGTACCAGAATCTCTGTTGTTGTTGTTGTTTTGGTTCAGTATCTCCAATTTCCTAAGTTCAAAAGCCATCCTCTCTCTCTCCAATCTTTCTTCTCTTTCCATCTCCATTTGCCTCATTCTTTCCTCCTTTTCTAATTGTCTCATCCTATATTCATGTTCCTGAGCTAATTGAATTTTCCTCAGTTCTGATAACTGTTCACCATTAGCTTCTTCCTGCACTGAGGCAACTCTTCCCTCACCATTTGACTCATCCCCAGACCAGTCTGACATTGCTTGGTCTCTTTGTTCACTCACTTCTGCCATTTGACTGCGCGTGAGAGGCATTTTAATCACACAGAAGGCTCTTTTCTATTTTCAAGCCTCTGTTTAAAACGTCACTTTTTCCTTTCCTGTGCTAAGGTCTGACACTCTTCAACAGGGTATACCAACAGATATGGCTAGGCTTGTTACTGTAGTCTCTAATGGCTTCTGCCCCTTCACTGGGCCTCTTGCCAGATTTAGAGCTACTTTAATTTTTCTGCCCTTGGCTCTACTTCCAAATCCACCACAGCTTCACCCTCTCTCAGGTTCTGTAGTTCACTAGAGAGATCCCAAATCTTCGTTGCCCTTGGTCTGTCTGTCCCTACTGAGTTCTCCCAACTCTGGACTCTCAGACCAAGTCACAACAGCCTTCTATTTTGGCTCAATCTCCCTCACAAAATGGACCTTCTAGAGCTCATAAGTCAGTTCCCTCACTCTGAAGTTTTAGGTGCCTCTCTACTAGATCTGCTCCCCCCTGGAGACAAATCCTAGAGAGTTACCCACACCCCACTTCAGGTGCTCCTAACTGAAATCCTTTTGCTCTGGTCACACTAGCCAAGGCTTTTCTGGGCAACTGGGCAACTGGACAACTCGTATCCCACACGCTGGCACCAGTTTTGTCGCGACTGCCACCTCCTCCTACGTCACCACAAGAGATGACAGGCCACGATCCTTCACACACACACACACACACACAGTACTTCTTCGCTGCCACCAACCACACATAAACCTGACACTTCAGACTTTATTGTGGATTTAAAAATAAAAAGGATGATTTATTGATTACACAAATAAAAAGGAAATCACTGGGTAAATGAATCACTTATTAAACTATATTTATCAGACCTTCACCCTGCACAGTTCTTAGTTACTAGACACACAGTTACCTAACCTATACCTAACCCTCTCACTCTCTCACTAATTCCCCAACATCCAACCCTCAACAACCTTTCCCTCCTTGTACACCCCCCTTATATACACAAGCTCCACCCCTATAAGACCCACCTCCTGCCTTGCCATAGGCCAGGAAACTCCAGCCTTAGCCAAGACAGGCAGGTGACGTCATGGCACACGTCACAAAGGTGTTGTAAATCTTCATAGAATTGGTCAATTTCAGTCCCCTCAGCATTGGTGATTTGTGCATAAACTCGGATTATTGTGATGTTGAGAGGTCTATTGGATTCATATTGAAATCATTCTATCATTTTTGAGATTATATCCCATTACAGCTTTTCCCACTCTTTTGTTGACTATGAGGGCTACTCCATTCTTACCCACAATAGTAGATATGATAATCATCTGAATTGAATTCACCCATTCCTGTCCATTTTAGTTCACTGATGCCCAGGATGTCAATGTTTATTCTTGCCATCTCCTGTTTGACCGTATCCAGCTTACCAAGGTTCATAGATCTTACATTCCAGGTTCCTATGCAGTATTTTTCTTTGCAGCATCGGACTTCCCTTTCACTTCCAGGCACGTCCACAGCTGAGCATCCTTTCGGCTTTGGCCCAACCACTGCATTAGCTCCAGAGCTACTTGTATTTGTCCTTTACTCTTCCTGAGTAACATGTTGGATGCCTTTCAACCTGAGGGTCCCATCTTCCAGCGTCATATCTTTTATCCTTTTGTTTCTGTTCATGGGGTATTCTTGGCAAAGATACTGGAGGGGCTTGCCAATTCCTACTCCAGGTGGATTGCGTTTAGTCAGAACTCTCCACTATGATCTATCTGTCTTGGGTGTCCCTGCACGGCATAACCCATACCTTCTCTGAGTTACTCAAGCCCCTTCGCCACAACAAGGCAGCAATCCATGAAGGAGAGACTGTTCCAAAGGTGAGGGGCCACTGCCGAGAAGGCCCGATTTCTTGTTCTTTCTCTTCGGGCCTCCTTCAGCTTTAGGCCCCTCAGTCGCCCTTCCTGGCTAGAATGAGTGATTCAAGTAGATCTAGGTGGGAGGAGGTGTTCTGCTAGATATCGAGGTTTAGAGGGTCTCAAGTATTTACAGACCATGTAACAACTCAAACTCACTGCCAGAGGAAAGCCTATGAAATGAAACTTCATTGCACAAGATATGTGAGAAAACTTTGCTTATGGCTTGAAACTGAAGGAGGATGGGACCAAAATGACAATGTGGCATGTACAGATTTAAGAAGAAGAAGAAGAAGAAGAAGAAGAAGAAGAAGAAGAAGAAGAAGAAGAAGAAGAAGAAGAAGAAGAAGAAGAAGAAGAAGAACCTTGCTTTCACTGCCTGAGTTCCTTTTAGATTCCTTTTCTATAGCAAGGCTTTAAAAATCCCATGAGTCAGGCCCCCAAACTTTTAAATTCAAACTGACAAGCCTCTAAACTAAGTGGGTGGATTTGGCTGCAGAGTGTGCCATTTGAGCCAGTGAAGCAAAATCATGACAGGTAAAAAAAAAAAACTATGTAATCACAATGACAGCAGTTACTATGCCGACCATCTATCGATTACTGCCTCTCAGTGTATCATCTTCCATTTCTCTTAGGGAATTTCCTCTTCTCTATCAGTTCTTTCTCTTTTCTACACTGTATATCTCTGTCTTCAACCTCATCTCAACATTACAGTTTAGGCACACACACACACATGCACAGAGAGAGAGAGAGAGAGAGAGAGGTAAATGTTTCTATTCCCTTTTAGGGAAACTTTTTTAATGTCAATGCAATTCCTTAGGTAAAGTCAGACAACCTCCATTATTTTATGAGCGCAGAGTTTTCACCTGTTTCCAAGCTGTCCAAAGGAGCTCAACAGGGAATGGGCTATACCCACTATTCTCTAGGAGCCAAAGCTGACATGGTGACCACAGTCTCTGTAGTCTGAGGACTAAATACTGGGCACCTCAGAATATGTTGTTCCTGCAGCCTGATGGTATCAATGCCTAATGCTTATCCACAAAATCTGGGCTCCAGAAACCAGCCTGTATGTCAAAGGTAAACAGACTCAGCCCATTTCCTGCAACCTTTCCACACATGCCATGCTTTTTAAATAATTTATCATCTTTGTCAGTGTCTTACTGAATTTCTTCTGCTCTGTCTACAGCTGCATGTAGCTTGACTTGAGTGAAGTGAGTGTGTAGTTTTGTGGACATGAACATTACTACTCTTTGCAACTGAGTTAAGCAAGGTCAAAATATGCCCATGTTTGAAAGACACATGCAGATCTGTTAATTCACAAATCTGTTTCTGCATTTATTTGCCTTGTATTAAGTGCGCTATTCAGATACACACACTGGTTTCCCCCTGTTTATGTATAATCTACATGACTCCTTCAAGTCACACACATAGCATTCATGTACATGATGAGATCATTACTTTCTCCATTTTGGCTTTATTTTTATAAAATAAATCATGACGTGTTGTTGTTCAACTGAAGTTGTATTTACCTACTTTTCAGATCTGCTAAGGACCAGATGGTTTTTATTATATTCTGATGCATAGCCATAGAATTCAAAGAGGGTGTACTTCCTTTTTCACATGACTGTACATAATTTAACAATTAAGCATTTTGACGGTGCTATTTATTTTCCTGTCCAAAGAACCTCTTCCCACCAAAAGCACATCTTGTTGTTTAGTCGTTTAGTCATGTCTGACTCTTTGTGACCCCATGGACCAGAGCACACCAGTTTTCCACTGCCTCCCAGAGTTGGCTCAAATTCATGTTGGTACCTTCAGTGACACTGTCCAAACATCTTGTCCTCTGTTGTCCCCTTCTCCTCTTGCCTTCACACTTTCCCAACATCAGGATCTTTTCCAGGGAGTCTTCGAAAAGCACATAGCTACCTGCCATTGCCTTTACAGTACGCCAGGAATTTGGGATTTCTGAAATATTCCTGCACATTCAGTGACCGAGCCAACAAAGATTAAAGGGCTAATGTAAATATAACTAAACTGAAGTATAGCCAGATTCATTGTAGTAAAAGGGGCAGCCATCTGCATTTATGCTTTTTGTTGTTATTGTTGACTTAAACTTTGGTGCAGGGAGGGGGGCAGAGAAGACAATCTTTCCACAAACGTCCATCTTGCACCATTCCTGTTCCATTCATCTCCCTGCTACCATAGCACATACATTAGCAAGCAGTTCAGTGCTACCTCTGAGTTTCCTCAGGGCATATGTTTGAGATTCCTGTTTCTGAAAGCCCATTTCTGCGGTGTAGCTAGGCAACGTATTTATTAGGACAAACTGAAATCTCACAAAAATGTGCAGACTTCCAAACTCTCCCAAACTTGTTATAAGCCTAGGTCTGGAACATACCATAAGCATCTATAAGAAGAGACAATCAGTAACATCACATTAAACTGCAATGGATAAATCTCCATGACACCCATAGTCTCAGTAAAGCCCCCACCAGATTAACATACTGGCGAATCTGTGACTAGTGTTTTAGATCAATGTCTTAGGCTTTTTCCACCACAATTTTTAAATCTCTTTTCAAACTAGCAAAGGCCACATTAAGTGCACTTCATCGTTTTTAAGGCACAAAGATTAGGCTTTGACTAATTGCTAGATTTGCCCATTATTTAAATGCAACTTGTTTGCCATTCCATCATCTGGGTAGAATCTGGGAAAAGGTCGGACTATCCCATCAATTTAGTTAGAATAGAATAAATGAATAAAACAGACTGACGGTTCCTCCCCCTAGGATGCTCTCTGACACTGTATTGTTTCTCCATTATTAATTACTTACGTAAAAATAATTTGCTGTGTGGAAATATCTGCTCCATATGAAAAGACTGTATCTAGTGTCAGCCTGCTTATCCTTCTGTGGGTTTTTCATTGTCTTGGTCTGACAGAATGTCAGCATTGCATTTATTGGGAGAATTCAAAATGAGACCAGATTGTGAGCATCACAGGCTTCCTACTTGCCATTTTGGATTCCTTCAATACTTGTTCACTGCAAGTGCACAAGGTCCTGTGATGATTCTCCAGCTGAAATTTTAAGCTCCATTGCCAGCAGTTTATTTCTAAGATTGACAGCTGATGTGTTCTCAGATGTCACTGCCAGGGCAAGCTATAGCACAGATTACTAGTGGCTGGACATCACCTGTCCAAAGGACAGAGTTTGGAAGATACAGTAAATGCCATATGGGTCAATTAGATGTATGCATTTGGTTCATAAATAAAGCACCTTCAGCTATTGAACACAGAGTGAAGAAATGAAAGGGTGGTGGAGCCTTTTCTGGGCTGAATCCTCAGGAGCTATGTCTATAGTGGCATATGACAGTAGGACAGAGCCAGCCCTTCAAAATGAGGCACTTGCCTCAAGTATAGCTGTGGCAGGGTGGAGCAGTAGCCATGATCCTGTTCAACTGACATGTTACTCCTAGTTGCAATAGGCAACACCATCTTGTCACCAGTTCTGAGGTAGGGCTCATATCTTAGCCCAATCTGCTTTTATACAGGGAATGCAAGGGAACCACCCGTCTGTCCTTTCTCCCAGGCAACAAAAAATCTTAGACCAGCCCTGATGCAGCAAAGCCATGTTGCAGAACATAAATTACTGCTGAATAAGCATAAAGCAGGTGGGATGTAAGTGATTCCCACAGAGAAGGGGCAGTTAGGAGGTACTGTTGCAACCACCCACTCCCTACCAACAACAACATTAACAACAAAAAAATTAAAATCCTGGCAGATGATTTACTGTCAGCCAGTTCTAGGGTCAGCAACAAGACCCATCAGGAGAAAACTGGCTGCAGGGAAGATATTTCTGTAAGAAAGAGTTGGCAGGTGAATTCACACCTTCCATTCCTTCACTTCACACATTCAAGACTCGTGTTTTTCACACACTCATTGTGCAGTGATGACATCTAGTGAATTGCAGCCTGGATCGTCTATTTTCTCAGGACAGAGAGGAATGGTGAAACTCTGTAACATATATTTAGACTCTTATATCACTATTTCTATCTCTTTACCTTGTGAGATTTCTGTGTCTATTTCATGTGATTTTTATTCTAAATTTTGAAATTATTTTGAAATTTAAAAATCCATGGCTTTCATTTTCCTGGCTAAAAGGAATATTTATATTACGTTGTTATATGCTGTCAAGTTAGAACTTAATAGGATTTTCAATGTACTTATAAGTGAGATGTTTAAGGAGTGGCTTTACCAGTTCTAACACCCCACACCCAGTGATTTCCGCAGCAAAATTGGGGAATCAAACCCAGGTCTCCTACGTCCTAGTCCATTATTCTATCCACTACACCATGCCAGTTACCCATTTAGAGTATACTTACCATAAATGTCTATTCTTAAAGTTTAGACACGGAACAGTCTCAGATTTCTGGAAGGATCTCCTCTGATGTTTAGGCAGGGTCTTTCTGCAGGAAATGATGTCATATATAGAGAAGGAACTCCTCACCACAATATCTCCATACTATCCAGAACCTTGAAAATTAAGTATTTTTGATTGCATGAAGGTCTTACATGCTTAGCAGTTCTCCCTTTCAGAACATTGATTTCTACATATGAAAAGATGGGGGAAATGCAATGGAGGCCCCAGGACTGGTAAACACTTTAAATTGCATTACAGAATAATATCTTAATAGGGTTATACATGCACATAAACTGGGGAGGGGGTGTGGAACCAAAGAAAACAGAAAGTTATTTCAAAGGATTTACAATAGGTACTAGCTGGCATTCATGGTGGACCTCAAGCAATCCTGGCTTCCAGTTCAGGCAAATGTCTTACTAATCTCTGTCATGGATGGAACGAATAGCCTATCTCAGAACTTCCAAAAATTCTTATTCAGCTCTTTAACAAACAAACAACTCTGGTGGTTTACTGAGGAAAAAAAGGAGTTGGGTTCTGGAATTTCCACCCACTTGCTGTCTGTCTGTGAACTGTAGTGACCAGAGGAGAGTATCCTGTAAGCCATCTTGACTGCTGCTACTGGTATTGTCAACATTCAGGCTGCCCTTTGCTTTGTAAAATTTGTTGTCCTTTTTTCCTGCTGACAACATGGAGGAATGTTACTCAATTACTTACTTTAAAGCAATATCAGGGTTTTTTACACCTTTTGATAATAATTAGGACCTCTGTTTGCCCTAAAGTTCTCTCATGTGAAGCTAGAATGTATTTAAGCTCTAGTTAGTGCATATTCCATGTAATAAGAAATCTCTCTTTTAAAAAGGCCTTTTTTGAGAACCAATATTTCAGCCTCTGCAGCTTTGACTCTTTCCAAATAAAGACAAGTCGCTGGAGTAAACAATTCTCTTTTAAGGTAAGCAAGATTAGTTTTTTCACTTTATCTGAGCTATTTTAAATCTGAAATAGTTTACAGTCATTTATTTCTGAGTAGGGGAGTAAAATTGTTTCACACTTTAAAAATCTTAACTCAAAAATCTCCCCCAAATTTGACAAACAGGAATAGCAAATTGTCTGCTACCGTATAACTGTGCCAAGTTAGGTGGTGATCCAAAATTTAAAAGTTATAATTTTTGTTTGGGCTTCCCCATTTTAAGAAGTGCATGATCAAATGTTGAGTTGCTGTATCATTGCTGCACTCTCGTGCAGCAGTAATTTATTGTGAATAAGGTAAAAGTTCCCCTTGACAAATTGTCCAGTCGTGTCCGACTCTAGGGGGCGGTGCTCATCCCCGTTTCCAAGCCTTGGAGCCAGCGTTTGTCCGCAGATGGTTTCCGTGGTCACGTGGCCAGGGCAACTAGACACAGAACGCCATTACCTTCCCACTGAGGTGGTACCTATTTATCTACTCACATTTTTACATGCTTTTGAACTGCTAAGTTGGCAGGAGCTGGGACAAGCAACGGGAGCTCACTCTGTCATGTGGATTCAAATTGTTGATCTTACAACCTTGCAGCCCAGAGGTTTTGTGGTTTAACCTGCAGCACCACCACATCCCCTAATTTATTGTGAATAGAAATAAGCAAAAAAAACACCATACAAGATTGCACTGCAAATCACACAGTCAAGAATCTGGTCTTGCATTTGCACCAGCATGTTTCTACTGGTGGATCCAATGGTTTCTATTTTATGGCTTATTGTTCCTATTTCCCTAAGTCTTGGATATACAATGTAGATGGAAGAAAGAAACTGGGGCTCAGTTCTAATTCAGTTGATAGCTTTATTTGTCACCTACATCTGCACTGAAGCTTTTTCACCCACTAGCAATGCCTGTGATCAATATCTAAGTCACTTCCTGATCCATTCAAGCATTTTCACCTTCTGTGCGATACAGCTGTCCCTGCTGATAAGCGTTTCAAAAAATTTGCCACTGCGATGAAAACAGCACACTCTCTAAACAGCTAACATGTGTGTAACCCCCTCCTGTTTGCTCTTTTGTCCTCTTAGCTAAAAATAAAAATGCTATCAGATTAGTTGGACAAAATCGTCTTCATATTAATCCATGTTCAATCCATTTGATTCAATAATATCCCACTAGGTGTCCCTCTGTCCTGCTTCATGTCAGCCCCAACTGGCATTCTCTGCAGGAATCAATGTCCATTGTACTGTTCCCCCCTTCCTGTCTGCATTTTCTTTCATGACAAAAGCATGCCAAGATTTTTAAAATGTGGTACTTTTATAAGGCTTTGAAAAATTAGACAGCATGAAGGCTTCAGCAATGTACCATTTATTCCTGCTTCCTTAAGAGCTGGACACCAATTGTCCTGAAATAAGCAAGTCATGGTGGAAATGTTTCCTGCAAATGCATTCCCTTCCAAAAATATTTCTGCTCCCAGCTCAGCAAATCACCCATGGACATCACCCTCATTCCCAATTAGAAGGTTGCTCCATATAGAGTCAGACAAAAATAAAGCTTGCCCACCATGTCCTATTGACCGGTAGAGCCAACACTGTTCTTTTCTAGATATAACACACAACTGCAATCCAGCCAAATAAGAAGGGCTGGTTTGTGAGCTTTAAGGAATTTCCAATAATTTTCACCTCACTCCCTTGAGACTGGAAAGGTTAACACAATATGCAGTGCTTGCAGGTCTAATCACTCTCCCACTTCACCTGATGTTGAAGTTAGTGTCATAATTTTATCTTTGTTCTGGCCAGTTTTTTCTTCACTAAGCAGTTCTGCTAAGTAGTTCTGTAATCAATCAGAACATGCCAGTCCCAGAACCAAAGATGCTGTACAATTTTTTTTATTAGTTCTAAGTAAATCATTTTGGGAGGAAATTGTTCTGAAAGCTATGTACTCAGAGTAAGATGCTATTTTCTCCTAAATCTGAATGGCTAGATGGCTAACAGTCAAACCAGATATTACAGAGAAATGTGCATTCCTTGCCATTACTGTAGTTTTACTTCCCTCGATGAGCTGTTCTCAGAGATCTGTGCCCCAGCAACAAAACTAGCAAAGTGAACTTGTCTTTATCTTTCAATTGTGAGTAAGAGAACAAAGCAAACTAGAATGTATGATACGGGGGTGAGGGAAAGTATATGAATAGATTTGTTTCCCACTTGAGAATGCGCCACTGATAATAACACACTAAATGCTTTATCTAGCTTGATCCACCTTAAATCTGTGGAGTACGGATAATTGGTTGTGCAAAATTTTATAATTAATTCTTATTTCGCTGACAATTCACAATTTATAAACAGAGTAAGATACATAGAATTTAGCCAAAGAAGAACACAGACTTAAGATTGCATGTGTCTGTGTCTGTGAGTCACTGGTCAGAATCCAGATTCCTATTAGCAATTTTGGAGCATAACTGCTCCACAGGTGGAGCACTCTTAGATTCCATAACTGATCCACGGGTAGAGCGCTTCTAGATTGAATACCCCCTTGCTCAATTGGTGTAAAAAGACAACCGCATGAAGAAACAAAAGGGATTTTGGTCATTTTGTGTGACAGAGGGCAGACAGAGACAGGGAGAGGGAGAGGGAAGGAAGGGAAGCAAGAAGAGAGAGGAAAAGAAAGAGAACTGACACTTTAGGTTCCCAGATATCTTAAGGGAGAGAAGGGACAAGCGAGTGAGCAAGAAAAATTGTCAGGTTTTTTAAAAAAAAACTTGCTTATTCCTCTTTTCAGAAAGCTAGCAAATCAGTTTTTGTTTGCTACCCCAATCACACAATACAATATTAGCCACATGTTTATTTCAACGCAGTACATAATAGGACACAAAATTAGCAATCCAGTTGAGAACTCAGCAACTCAGGCGCTCTTATCTGCTTTCCTACCAAGTAATAGATTAGCCAGTCTGGATCATGTTAGAGTCCAGATTTGCAATCTACAGCTTTGGGGTTATTCTAGAGCCAAGAGCTCCCTTTGCTCTTCCGCAGTTTAACAAAAAGACAACTCCACTGGAGTCAGCCGGCCTTGTTGGCTTTTCTCCACAAGTAGTTTGCCTAGCTTCTGTTGCTGCCTTTGGACAAATGGGTTGTCCACTCAATGAGTCTTCCCTGAAATGGCCCACTTCTTCAGAGATGAATGACTCCCCTAGCATTGCATCAAGACCTCTGTGATCTAAGCCAACAACCAAGAGGAACCCCCGCATCTAAATATGTCATGCTCCCGGAGGTTGCATAGATTCTGAGGAAATAGTTCAGGGCATTGTGAAAAAGACTCCTCTTTAGAAAGCTGAGCCACATTTCAAAGATTATGATCCCAAACCTAAAATGTACAGGCAGTTCACTTATTTACCCACCTGGACCCTGAAGGCATTATCCAAAACGTCAATACTAATTTCATCATCCACGGCTCCGGGTTCCCTCACCAGATGAGGCAAGTTAGGGGGCTATCTATCTATCTATCTATCTATCTATCTATCTATCTATCTATCTATCTATCTATCTATCTATCTATCTATCTATCTATCTATCTATCTATCTATCTATCTATCTATCTATCTATCTATCTATCTATCTATCTATCTATCTATCTATCTATCTATCTATCTATCATCTGTCTCTCTGTCTCTCTGTCTGTCACTTTCCTATTAAAATAAAATAAAATTGGTAATAGTGGCCTGTCTGATGGTAATGGTGAGCATAAATCATTCACTCTGGGTGGGAGGAGAGGACATTTAACTTGTGATTCTGATTCTCACAATAAAATGCTGTGTGCTCTGAAGTAAGAGACAATTTCTGCTGTAGTTCATGCACTTATCTGTCGATTAATTTACATGGCCTTTAGCAGTTTGCAGTCATCATCCCTAAAATTCAGCACAATTTTGGTTTGATTGCTTTGCTATCATTAGGTGATTGTATCTTCCCACCTTTCACTGTATTGCTGTGTGGGAGAGAATGTCAACAGAAAAGGTGTGATCAGCAGAATACTCCCCGGGCTAAATGCATTTTGTAAGGGCCAGTGCACGTCATGTGCTGCTGATTAGAACTCCCCTAAGAGTGCTGTGTGAAGTGACTAACTATACACAGCTTCACAATATTTATGAGCTGCAATCCTATATCTGGCATTTTTATGTACTTTTACCTGTCAAGTGTTTTCTTCATCTTGCAGTCATTATTTGCATCATCTGTATGAATTCTGCATGATCACTACAGAGTATTTGTGTATTTGATGTAGTGACATTCAGTTTTTCTGATAGTCTAGATTACATTTCCACCGAGGGTCAAATTAAACATGAAACAAATGTGTTTTCTCCCTGCCACACTGTGATTTCCTCAGAGGTAATTGCTTTGTTCATCTTCTAGTTTGACCCTAAATTTTTGACTCATTCACAAAATGTATTTCAGGCTGCACTGCAGACTTACAACTGTCAAAAAATATTAATGATACCAAAGAAAGAAATATGATGACAGCAAATATTTATGACATAAAGGAATGAATTATATTTAGATTGTATTCTCAAAGGCTTTCACCGCTGGGACACGATAGTTGTTGAACGTTTTTTGGACTGTTTGGCCATGATTCAAAGGTTTTTCTTCCTAACAGGTTTTGTTGAGTTTTAGACTTTCTTCTTTTTTGTTGAAGCTATGCTGGTGTTTGTGTATTTCAATGGCTTCCCTGTGTAGTCTAATGATTGCTGGTGTTGTCCAGTACTTCTGTATTTTGAAATAGGATTTCATGTCCGGCTTGTCTCCCAGCATACAGCCTGCAAGAGGTCAATGAACTCTACCCAGCCACAAGGACCAGTGATCACTGCACGCAAAAGACTAGTTAACGACACCCATCAATCACAGTGACAGGCCATCTCCCCCCCCTTATCGGAACAATACAGCCGTAACAACAAAAAAAACACCCTGATCACCATAATCACCCAATCTCTTGAAAAGGACAAAAAACTGACCCCATAGCAACAAATACTCAACAAATATCCCGCACACTACACCAGAACATAGAGTTCTAACTCCTGTCCTCTGAAGATGCAAGCCACAGAGAATGGTGAAACGTCAGGAAGAAAAACCTTCAGAACACACCCAAACAGCCCAAAAAACCAACCACCACCATATATTTACATTGTTTAGAACCAATAATCTTTAATTGGGGTGTTGATTGGCCCAGTCACTTGAGTCATATATGAATGCTCTGAAAGCATTTGGTAGTGGTTTGTTTTCTCCTTAGATTTACAGCACAATCCTCTGCAAATTTTCTCACAAACAAATGTGACAGAGTTGAGAGGAGGTTGCTCACAGGGGAGTGGATCTAGGATACTGCCTTAAATAAAGGATGGAATGATCTGTGGTGCTACATGGTGGTAGATCAGATGTTAGAACTGAGGGTCCTTTCATACAACCATATGAATATGTCAATGATCTATAGATCCGCTTTAATAAATAGTCCTCTTTCTTACAAAAAGCCACTAGGGATCTCTGAGGTATTTTTCTCAGCTGAACAACAACTCCTTTACCCTGTGGTGCCTAGATATACTGTAAAAGAAAGTGTCACAATCTACTATTTCCTAGGGGTAGGTTATACAGGACAAACACAGACAATTAAGGGACATAAATAGTATAAGTTGCTATCAGGTCTACACAGCTGTTTCTACACCACTAAAGGCAGCAAGGAAGCCATCAGCCTGACTGAGGCTACTGCAACATCAGTACAGTTAAAGATTCCCCTCTCCAGTGTGATGGGTGGGGAGTGGAGGTGGAGGGAATGTCTGAATGAGCTTGCACATACCCATCACCACAGATGAACTTTGGGGGCAAAGGGGTTGTTCGTCTTTAGTGTTACAGGACCTGACAGAGAGAAGAATCACATGAACATGCCCATCCACTGCTAAAACCTTCCATAAACCAGAAGGCAGGAACACCTCAGTGAGCCAGGCAGCTGCTGCTGTTGAAAGCTTTTTCAGCTGATTTTTTCTCCATGTCAAATTAGCTTACATTAGCTGCCACTCTTCATGGGAGACAATCCCAGAGATGTAATTCAGTTATTCATGGATATGGGCACATAAGCAGCGTCTCCCCTTTCTTTTTATTACCATGAAGTCTAGTTTTGGAACAGAGACATCTTTTGATACCTTGGTGGATGACCTATACTGAGAACTGGACAGAGTATGACCTTGTTGGTTCTGCTGGACCTCTCGGTGGCTTTCAATACCATCCATGGCATTGTTCTGGGGTGCCTTTTTTGGATGAGTCTTAGAGGTGCTGTTTTACAGCTGTCCTGATCTTTCCTGGATACTCAAATTCAGAAGGTGGTGTTTGGGGAATCCTGTTTGACATGCTGGCCATTGGCCTGTGGTGTCAACCCAAAGCTCACTCCTTTCCCCCCATGCTATTCAACATCTACATGAAATCACTGGGAGAGGTTGTACTAATCTGGGAAGTTCAATGCAATCAGTATGCTCACAACACCCATCTCTATCTCTCCTTCCCATCTGATTCCAAGGATGCTCTTCTCTGCTTAGACCAGTGTCTCTTGTCACTGATAGACCAGATGAGAGCTAAGAAATTGAAACTTAATCCAAACAAGACAGAAGTGTTCCTGGGTCAGTCAAAACTAGGGATCTAGCGTGTATTGCACACAGTTATGCTACTCCTGAAAGGTCAGGTTTGCATCTTGGGGATGCTTAGGGGTGCTCTGGGATTCGACCCTGGGCTTGGATCCACAGATCTCAGCAATGGAATGCCATTGCATAGTTAAAGCTGTGTCCATTCCTTGAGATGTCTGATCTGGCCACAATAACATATACCTTAGTTACATCTCATCTGGATTAATGCAATGCACTCTGTGTGGGGCTGCCTCTGAAGAGTGTTCAGAAACTTTAGATGGTTAGAAGTGCTGCAGCCTGACTGCTAACTAAGGAGAGCATATAATTCCCTTATTACAACAGCTTCGTTAATTGCCAGTCTGTTTCTGGGTCAATTCAAAGTGCTGGCTTGGGATCAGGCTATTGTATCACCTTATGCAATGCTTCTCAGCTTTTAAGATTCTCTTACTAGGCCTTTCTCTTAGTTCCACCATCCTCCCAAGCTCATTTGGCGATGACTCAGGAGGCCTTCTCAATGATTTCTCCCAGATTTTGGGATGCACTGCCCCAAGAAGCCAGGTTGGTCTCCTCTCTCTTGTCCTTTGTCAAGCAAAGACTTTCATTTTCAGGTAGGCTTTTAACCTATAGATCTAGGGAACACTGTATGTATTACATTTAGAGATTTTAAAATGTTTTGAATACTGGTTTTAATATTAGCTAATGTTTAATTGTTTTTAATATAGTTTTGGTACAGTGCTTTAAGCCTGTTAGCATCGTACAGTTTTATTTGTTGTGAGCGACCTTGGGTCTATTCTAAGCAGAAAAGAAGCATATAAATAATATAAATAAATAAAACACTTTAAAAAGATTTCTAAATTGAATGCAACATTCTGGAGAGTTGCTGTCAATTAGTCTAGAAATGGCAAAGCAGGATGAGCAAAGGGTCCCTGATTTGGTCCAAATTGTCAGCAAAACACAAGCCTCAGACAAGAGACTAGAGGCTGTAATGAGAGTAGCATGTGATTTTTTTTAATTAAAAAAAATTAAAAAATAAGAAATAAATAATATCTACCCGAATAATTCAGAAATACTACCTAGGTGAATAACTCAAAACTGAAATACCTCATGTGCATCCTCAGGTTTTATTTCTCAAAGATGTTCCACTTTTCGTTGTATTAACTTAAGGCACTCAAATGACAATTTTGCAGCTCTTCACTCTCTCAATGTTAAGATTGCCTGAAGAAAGATGGCTGGCAAAAGTAGCTAGCAAGTAATACTGATAATGAAGATTTCAGTCTTTCCTTCAGAAATGCATTAGTATACAGAATATTTCTTTTAGAATGAATTGCACCAATTCCCTTAGCTACCTGCCATTGTCTTAAATGTCAGTATTGCTCTCGGATGGAAGAGTTCACCCATCTTTAGAAGCTTGAGAAAGTAGGAGGCATATCATAGCAGCTGTAAAGAGGATGCATGGGAAGGTTATACTAAAATTACATTCAAATTGCATTTTACCACAGCCCCCCCCCAAAAAAATAATAAAAATAAAACCATCTTAAGATGGAAGTCCTGGGTTAGAAGAAGTAGGAAGAGGAGGATGCGGGTAAATATAAATGGGCTTGGGCTGCCTTTCATTTTATATTACAAAAGATGATCACACATGTATAATTGTCTCATTAAAACCAGGACTGACTCTCCACTAAAGAAGTATTGCTTGATTAATTCTTATAGTACTTGTTAACTAAACAGTAGAGTAAAATAGTTCTGAAGCAAGAGGTGGCTTATCTCTGGTTTTAGATATGGTATACCTTAGCAAAATTATGCTTTTCTAGGTGAGAGAAAAGAGGAAATGCTAACAATCTGTATGTTAATAAACAGCTGTGTAGCCAAATGTTATTGCTTTTTAAAGCAAATTGTTACTATTACTTAATTCAGTGGCTACAATCCTGTTTGTAGCATAAGCCCAAGCATAACTTTCTGTTCATTCCTCCCTGGTAAACAAACTGCTGTGATTCTTGGGGATGATGGCATACACACACCAAACCAGTGTGCATGCATGCCCCCTAAGCATTATGGCACTGGCACTTTGTTTACCAGGAAGGAATTGATAGGAAGTTACTCTTGTGCTTAAGCTGTACACAGGATTTCAGCCAGTGTTTGGAAAGTGACCTACTGCCATTACTTGTGCTAGGGACCAAAAAAAAACACCCACAAATAAACAACAACACAGAGAAATAAACGGAATTATCCAACTACATTTGGGGGGGGGGTAACAGGAAGATAACCCAGTTTGATGTAATATAAAATAAAAAATTAAACTGTGCATTAAATTATTCGCAAAGGCTTTCACGGCCGGGATCTAATGGTTGTTGTGGGTTTTTCGGGCTCTTTGGCCGTGTTCTGAAGGTTGTTCTTCCTAACGTTTCGCCAGTGTCTGTGGCCGGCATCTCAATTGTTGGCAGGAATGTCAAACTTAAACTGTTCTTCATTAAGTTGGAATTTAGAGTGGCTTATCACACTGAAGAAACAACACTGATGTTTGCAAAGTTGCCCATACCTCTCCACTCCAATGAACCCCATCCTTCTCTCAAAGAGTTTGAGAAGCAAAGGTTAGAAGCAGACTCCCTCCTCCGTTCTTTAATAGCTCACCTCCCAGAAGGGAGAGGAGGAAGAAATCACATGTGTTCCAACCCTTGGCATACATGAAAAATCTTAGTGTGAGGGGGGAAAGTGACTCAGAATTGTGACACTGTACCTGGGCTGGGTGGGTTGAAAGCATTATTTGTAGATGCAGGTCATGTTGGGGAGATGAACTCTCCAAAATGTGTGCCTGAAGTATCTATGAATTCCCACTTTGAACTCATATCAAGCACCAGCCATCTCAATGCTTGCAACAAATTTCCCTTTGTAACAAATTTCTTTCCATAACCTATCCCTTTGATCTTGCAGGCTTAATTGCTGTGGTGGTGGATGAGGTTTGGGAGATTTATAGCACTTTCTTCAGAAACATTGCCTTTCTATTGTTTGAGAATAGAGTGTGTGTACACATATCTTTAGTTCAATGGGGCTTACTCTCTGGTATGTAGATACAGCATTGCAGCCTTAATTAATTATGCATACTTAATGAAGGCAGAGCAAGCCATAGTGCCCATTTAACACAGAAAAATGCCTTTCTATTGTTTGAGAATAGAGTGTGTGTACACATATCTTTAGCATATGTTGTTTACACATTTGGATAATTAAAAGGAGGAATATTCACTTATTTTTTAAGTTGCATCCGAATGGATGAAGTAGAAATTGAAGTTATTTAAAGTCCTCTATATGTAGGTTCTGCTGAGTTAAATGGGGCTCACTCTCAGGTAAGTGGACATAACATTGGAGCCTTTTATAGTTGGTATTTTTATGACTACTTAACAAAGGCAGAGTGAGCTGTAGTGCCCATTTAACACAGAACACAAGAGGATGAAGAGATATTCTCAATTGACAGAATTTAGTTTTGTTATGCCATGAGAACTATCATTATTATTATTAGTGATAATAAGCAACCATGTGCCTCTGAGCATTTGCAAATGAAATTCTAACATGTATTAGAGAAAAGATACTTTCAGTGGTAGTACATGCATTCTTAAAAAACAAATCGTATGGTTGAAGATGCAGTGGTTTAGACTTATCTGGAAACCACATTTGTCAGTGGTTGTCAGTTGAGGCTGAAGGGAGCATATTGGCTGCCATCATAGCCTGTCTGTCTTCTTCACAGCCTTCTCTGCATGAGCACAGGCTGTTTCTCCTACGACCAAAGCATCAAGCTAATCAGGGAGGCGGGGAAGCAGACCTCATCTGCAGGCAAACCAAAAAAGTGGAGGCTTCAATCTAGTTTGCCTGTATGGTATTATAAGAAGATGCAGCTGATGTAGCCAGTCATTCTGATCAGAGCCTTCTCCCATATACATACCCTTTACAGTGGTGCCCCGCTTTACGATTACCTCGTTAGACGACGAAATCGCTTCACAATGATATTTTTGTGATTGCTATTGCGATCACAAAACAATGTTTCAAAGGGCGATTTTTGCTTGACAATGATCGGTTCCCTGCTTCGGGAACCGATTATTTGCATTATGATGATCTAAAAACAGCTGATCGTAGGGTTTCAAAATGGCCACCTGCTGTGCAAAATGGCTCCCCGCTGTTTTTAGGACGGATTTTTCGCTTAACAGGGAGCAGAAAATGGCCCCCTATGGAGGATCTTCGCTGGACGCTGAGGTATTTCGCCCATTGGAACGCATTGAACTGGTTTTCAATGCATTTCAATGGGTTTTTTTCCTTGCTTGATGACGATTTTGCTCTACAGCGATTTTGCTGGAACGGATTATCCTTGTCCAGTGAGGCACCACTGTACTCTGTGCTGGAAATATGGTTGAGTTGTATTACTTTTCTTTCATCATAGTTTTGTTAGGAGCATTTTTGAAACATAAGGATAGATTCAGGTAGCTGGGGAGAGTCCCAATGGAAGTGGACCTTCTCCAAATGGATCCCTTCATGAGGGTGGGGGAGAGGAGGCAGTGTGCACGCCCAGCTTGGGAGCTTTTGTTCACTCCTGCCCCCCTCTTTGGTGACACATGAGGCCACTCACAAGCACACATCCATGTGGTTAACTCCAATCCTGTTATCTTGATTATTATCCACGAGCTGTCAGATCAGCTGATACAGAATCCATCTTCCATTTTAGTGCTAGGGCAATTGGCTGCTGTAACCAATAACACTTTGACCAAGTTATTCAAAAAAGAAAATGGTGTCTGTGTTTATTTTGTCCCCTTGACTTCAGGGCTTGCCAGACAGACGGCAACTAATCCATGTTACGTGATCATGAATTGTGCATCTAGAGGTGTGTGTGCATGTGTTTGTGTATAGAACTGATCATGGTACTGTACCAATGAAGAAAAGGATGCTATGTTTCATACTAGAAAATTGCAAGATGGGTGGCTATCATGGAAACCGTAATCCCAAGGTGTAGAAGTCAGCACCATCATTAAATGGATATTTCTCAAGTGGTGTATTAACAAGGTGCAAAACAATCTGTTAATTAATCTGCTATTTTTTTAGAATCCCATTGGTGAGAGAATGAAGAACTGTGTACAAGTTCAGGAGCATTTTTTAATATCCAGTTGTGTGGCATTTATGCAGCTTCTCTTCCATGATCTGAAACCCACCCAGTAATTCAGGTTAAGCCACCTGTTAGAGACTCCACTCCCGAAAAGAAAGGAACTGAACAAGAGCAGGCAAGGGATAAGCCTAGCTCTCATCAAATTTATTTATTTTCTTTATTTAAGATATTTTTACCCTGCCTCAAACACTTTTTTGTTTGGGACTTTCCAACAAAAGAAAAATATTGAAGGGTTAAACAGAAAAGACTGACCTGAGCACTTCACATATATGTTTCGTTTTGACTTTATACAAAGTGCAAATAGCACAGAACAAATAAAATAACAAAATGTTGTGTGGTCTCGTGCACAACATGCAGTATATATAACCAATTTAGTTTCTAAGGTTAGAAAAAGTCTAACAGTACAATCCTATGTATGGCTACTTAAAGGAAAGTCCCATTAGATGCAGTGAGATTTACTCCAAGTTATGTGGGTGTAAGACTGTGACTTAAATTATTTTAATCACAGCTGCTATCCCTAATTACTTTTGAAATGCAACTTTGTTGCACTGTTGGCCCTGAAAGGATTAACTGGTTATGGACAAATGTTATTTAGAATATATTAATTCAAATTCTTTAGAAATTACTTTTACGGATACCAATAATAAATAAATAAAGTGTCAAAAGTATTGCTTTATATGTATTATTTGATTTATCACAGTTACTTCTGATTACAAGTTTTCCCCACCTTTTAAAAATTCTGTTAATCAATTAAAATTATAGTCCTCATTAAAATAAAAGTACTTTGGCAAGGTTAGGTCCATTATTTCTGTTCGTCTTTCTTCACAAATCAATATTTTATTGTTATCAGCAGAGATGAGAAACCAGGACTTGCCATCACAGCTGTTTCCAACTCTCCTCTTTTTCTGCTTTCAGCTCCTCCTTAAAAGAACAGATGAAAGAGCCACTTGTGCAACTTCTGTGAGAGCTTCCCAACCAGGGCCAGATTAAGATGTACTGAGGTCCTAATGCATGCTGAGTGTAAGAGGCACTAAAGCATTGCCCCCTGAAAGTGTACCAGTTGTGTAATGTTGTGTAAAATTATACACAACTTAAAATTTAAGGTTATTGTTCTTTCCTCCTCCTCCCTTTTTTTTTATTGTGGAGCCCCACTCATCATCTGAGGCAATAGCATATTTAGCTTGTTTGTAAATCTGGCAGACCCACACAAAGAAAGTCTGCTCCGTTCATGTCAGTGTGATGGGAAGATCTCAGGGGGTTAAAATGGATGTGTAGCATTCCACAATACTGAAGCAGAGCTTTAAAAAAAAGGTACTTTCCAAGACTCCTTCAGAAAACAGTGCCAGTGGCTGAAAGTCATCCTTCAGCCATGAAGCTAAGAATAACCTTCTTCACAAAGTGCCTGTGGAGAAATTCCCCATGGATGCTACTCTGAGCTCCTTTGAAAAAAGTAGAAATGCACATATGGAGAAATAAATGACGAGAAGAGGACACACAAGGAAGACAAACAGAAAAAGTTCAAGAGTCATTCTTTCTTCCGCTCTTTTAGAGCAATGTCATTGATAATGTAGAAGGGCTACAAGTTTATGCTACCTAAACAGAAATTACAAAGAATGCAACTATTCTTTGTATGTCCACAAAGAGAAAGGTAAAACCCAGGCAAGGCTCAAAATCAGGAAGCAAAACAGGCCTCTTTGTCTCTTAATTCTTCTTGCCTTAAAACCAGTGTAGTTGCACTACTGGTGGGAGCAGCACGTCCCCTCATTCTTCTCTCAGTCTGGGCAGCACACATTAGTCTTTCATTACCAGCAGCAGTAATGTGCAGATGTTAAATTATACCCAGGAGGGTTCCTTGAATGTAATAGAAGCACAGAAAGAATTATAGTATGAGAAAATTTAATAAAAATATCAACTATAAAGGGCTACGGAATTAAAACAATGTCTTTTCCCTGAGTTCATGCCGAGATCTTGGTGCACACAGCGTTTCATGCAAATCAGATGTAATTTACTGTGTGATTTGTTTCTTCAATATAAAAAACCTGAGAATATGGATAATAATTTTGCCCACATTTTAGCTACACATTTCACCAAAAATAGAATAACTACAATAATGACTCTTATATATGTGGTGCAGAAAGCAATTGCTTTATAAGGCAAACTAAGCAGATGATTGGGAGGAAGAAAAAACAAGTAAAGAACAGTTCTTTGGTACAGAACGGATTTCCCATCAACTTCAGTCTTCTACGTGCTAGTACAATGCAGTGGTCTGAAAGCCAAACTTGAGCTGGGGAGAAGTGGTCTCAGTCAGTGCCAGCTGGTAACTCTGATCTCATGCAGGCGGTGATTCTAGTCAGTTATGTGCCATCAAGTCAGAACTGTCTTATAGCAACCTAGTAGGGTTTCAAAGTGAGATATTTAAGGAGTAGTTTTACCAGTTTCACTCCTCCAATGAGTTACTACAGCTAAGTGGGTATTAGAGTCCTGGTCTCCAGAGTCCTAGTCCACCACTCTATCCACTGCATCACACCAGGTACCTAAATTGTAGTCTACTCCAGGTTCAAATCCCAACTTTAAAGGAGCTATCCAGGGTGCTGAAGTTATTTGGAGGAGAGGATTAAGGATTTAAGAATTTCTTAGTTCATACAAAAATCTAGGTATTCTATGTATGGTGAAATACATAGGCAAAAGATGAACAAAATTATGGCTATCCATATTTGGAGAGGAGGGTAATTGAAGAAACAAATCACATAATAAATTACATCTGATTTCCACCAGTCTGACTTTAAACCCAGACCACTATATTTCAGAGCAGAAATACTGGAAAGAATTTCTTGAAAGGAACTTGTGTGAAAATAAAAGGTGGCAAGGAGGTGTGTGCATGCTTCCTCACAGAGGAAGAACAAGATACAAATATTCTACAAAACTTAAGGAAGTGAGCATCCAGCAGAATTTAAGGAAACTGAGGTACCATGGGAGTTGACTTAAAAGTAACTTTTCCAACTCTGCTGTTCTTGTTTATATAGTAACAGTTTTCTCTTTAACCTAAGTCGTAGTCAAATTACACAAGATATGGAGTTTAACAGCATCTCTGTGATCGAGCTATGAGAGTTCTTCTGAGCTGTGTGC